>NW_024412426.1:18961586-19310904 GCF_014898765.1 Herpailurus yagouaroundi
AGACAGAGAATCCCAAGCAGGCTCCACACTGTTAGCAAAGTCCCACGCAAGGGCTCAATCCCACGAACTGTGAGATCATTACCTCAACTGAAAACAAGAGTCAGATGCTTAACAGACTGAGCCAACCAGGCGCTCCCACGTGTTAAAACTTAAAGATTTATTCTAAGTGCACCAAAAAACCTAAAATAAAGCATTATAGATGAGGTGTGTGTAAGGAAAACCAAGATTTAGAATGTCAGAAGTCCTTGGTCCTACATCAAAAGCTTGGAAAGGAAAATAATTAAAAAAAAAAAAAAAAAGTGGGGAGGAGTGTCTGGGTGGTTCAGTCACCTGAGTGTCCAACTCTTGATTTCAGCTCAGGTCATGATCCCAGGGTCCTGTGATTGAGTCCTTGTCAGGCTCCACACGGAGCATGGAGCTTGCATAAGAGTCCCTCTCTCCCCCTCTGCCCCTCACCCGCTCACTCACTCTCTAAAATAAAAAGAGGCACCTGGGTGCCTCACTTGGTTAAGTGCCTGACTCTTGATTTTGGCTCAGGTCATGATCTCACGGGTTTGTGAGTTCGAACCTCACATCAGGCTCAGAGCCTGTTTGGGATTCTCTGTCTCCCTCTCTCTCTCCCCCTCCCTCTCTCTCTCTAACTAAATGAACTTTAAAAAATAAAGTAAAAATAAATTTAAAATCTTGGTAAGGTACACATAGATTTCAAGTTAACATGTTTAAGGTGTATACATTAGGTTTTTCATGATTCCCTAGTTTAATCAACTTTTTTTTTAACTAACCCATCACCTACCAGACATGATCACACTCTCCTCCCTTTCCCTATGTCCATACTAGAACAGTAAAATGGTCAAATAAAAAAATAGAGAATAAAAGTAAAAAGTGCATGGAAAATGACAAACTGGAAAATTAATTTCTGAATAACTGAGCTGACTAGCTCTTCTACAGGTTGGAATGAAATGAGAACACATGTCTATACAGACATTCTGAACTGTTTAAATTTTTATCACTTACATTATTTTTTAAATCAAAACATGGACTATAATTACATTTCTCACTGGAAAGCTTTTAAAATAATATAACTACTTACCAAAACATTACCAAATCTTTCAAATATTATTTCTACTTAATTTTTCATCAAAATGAAAAAGTGAGGATTAGCTCTTATTTTGTGAGATTAACAATTTTTGTGTCTTCATCTTCTACCTGAAACTCAAGTATGCTGAGAATGTCCTTGGAAGTTTCAACCTACAATATTCTATTCCACTGTTCAATGGAACACCTTTCATCTCTACCAAATGAGTCCGAACATTAATGTCCAAAAAAAGGCTAGAAGCCAACATTTAGCTCTATCAGAATTTTTTTTTAATTTTAAGCCAAATTTTAAAGAAAATGTACATAACAAACAACCCAGTGATCCATCCACAAAAATCTGTCCCAAATAAATACCCAATAATATGTGAAAATACAAAGGCACGCATATTAGCATTGTTTTCAACTGGCCCCGGGGGTCTGGGGGGTTGGGGCGGGGGGGAAGGGTGAAGGGGCAGGCAATCTAAATATCTAATAAGAAAATAGTTCTTGGGGGCGCCTGGGTGGCTCAGTCGGTTAAGCGTCCGACTTCAGCTCAGGTCATGATCTCGTGGTCCATGAGTTCAGCCCCGAGTCGGGCTCTGTGCTGACAGCCCAGAGCCTGGAGCCCGTTTCAGATTCTGGGTCTCCCTCTCTCTCTGCCCCTCCCCTGTTCATGCTCTGTCTCTGTCTCAAAAATAAATAAACGTTAAAAAAAGAATTAAAAAAAAAAAAGAAAATAGTTCAATAAGTTCCACGGTATTAAGCTGGCACAGAATTGTCACAGTAAGATATTCAAAATATACTATGTCTATTATAAGTTCATTTCTTTTTTTCTTAATGTGTGTGTTTATTAAACAATATGGGGGGGGGCGCCTGGGTGGCGCAGTCGGTTAAGCGTCCGACTTCAGCCAGGTCACGATCTCGCGGTCCGTGAGTTCGAGCCCCGCGTCGGGCTCTGGGCTGATGGCTCGGAGCCTGGACCCTGTTTCTGATTCTGTGTCTCCCTCTCTCTCTGCCCCTCCCCCGTTCATGCTCTGTCTCTCTCTGTCCCAAAAAAATAAATAAACGTTAAAAAAAATTAAAAAAAAAAAAACAATATAGGGGGAAAGTAGAATTTCACTTTTACTTTAAATGTATTACAATGTGCTACCCAGGATTTTAAAATAAAGGCAGAAAATTTCGAGAAATAATTATTTGAAGGTATAATTTTACATTCCTTGAAATAAAACAAAAATGTCATTTTAAGTAAAACCTAAAAGAAATAAAATTTAAAATTATCCTCCAAAGTACTTTACTTCTGTCATTCTCAAAGCAAGGTGCATACAATTTTCTCCATCTCAAGTGGAGTATTTACCTCCTGAATAGTCCCTAACCAGTAGACTCTGAAGTTAGAGTTAAATGATTAAGGCATCTCCAGATTTCTCCACACTTCCCAGACCCTGGCATCAAACACAGGACAAAGGGGAGCATTAACAAATCCCTCCTCTCACTAAAATCACATTTCAATGAAGTCTATGAGCCCTAAGAGGTCCTCCAATTTTAGATATACATGTATCTGACTGATGTATGACCTAGGTATGTATCCATGCCCTAGATGAAAAGGCGGGGGGGGGGGGAGGGGGGAGGAGGGACACCAGGATGGCTCAGTGGGTTAAGCATCTGACAATGAACTCATGGTTCATGAGTTTAAGCCCCACATTGGGCTCTGCACAGTGCAAAACCTGCCTGGGATTCTCACTCTCCCCCCTCTCTCTCTGCCCCTCCCTCCCTCTCAAAATAAATAAACTTTAAAAAGGGGGGGGGGGGCTGGGAATAAAGCATCCAGCATTTTTAGCTTTTAGTGAAAGCTCTGACTCATAAATTGGGAGAATATGCCAAACACAAGGAAGGAGTTCAAATGCTGAAAAGGAAAAAAAAAAAAAAAAAAAAGACAAATATTCACTATTCATAACAACACCAGTGCTCTGTCAGTGGACTTGAGACTCTTGACCTCAGGGTCATGCATTCAAGCCCATGTTGGGCATGGAGCCTACTTAAAAAAAAAAAAAAAAAACCTATAAAATTTAGAGTCAAAATATTACACCACAAATAATTTGTTGGTTATATGGTAAAAAAAATGAGCTTTATAACAGAACAATTAGAGATTATCACTTTACCCAGTGATCAATCTCAGCATCACTAAGACAAGGACAATCAGACATGTGCCTCCAAATATAATGTATTATGATCTACACACCAACAACTATAAATACTGGTGCCCAAAATGCTGTAATTTAAACAAACTTTCAGGGGTGCCTGGGTGGTTCAGTCAGCTAAGCAACTGACTCTCGATTTCACCTAAGGTCATGACCTCACGGTTCCCGAGTTTGAGCCCCTCATTGGGGGCTCTGCGCTGACAGCATGGAGCTTGCTTGGGATTCTCTCTCTTCTTCTGTCTCTGCTCCTCCCCTGTTTCTGTCTGTCTCTCTTGCTCTCTCAAAAATAAATACACTGGGGCGCCTGGGTGGCGCAGTCGGTTAAGCGTCCGACTTCAGCCAGGTCACGATCTCGCGGTCCGTGAGTTCGAGCCCCGCGTCGGGCTCTGGGCTGATGGCTCAGAGCCTGGAGCCTGTTTCTGATTCTGTGTCTCCCTCTCTCTCTGCCCCTCCCCGTTCATGCTCTGTCTCTCTCTGTCCCAAAAAGAAATAAACGTTGAAAAAAAAAATTTTTTTTTAAATAAATACACTTAAAAATATATATTTTTAGGAGCACCTGGGTGGCTCAGTCGGTTAAGTGTCCGACTTTAGCTCAGGTCATGATCTCACAGTTGGTGGGTTCAAGCCCCGCATCTCTCTCTCTCTCCTATCTTGAAGCCCTAACCCCCAATACCTCAGAATGTGACTATATTTGGAGGTAGGACCTTTAAAGAGGTGATTAAGTTAAAATGAGGCGATTAGGGTGGGCCCTAATCCATTTTGACTAGTGTCCTTCTAGGAAGACACAGAGACATCAGGGATGTACACACAAAGGAAAGAACATGTGAGGACACAGAGAGAAGGTAGTCATCAATAAGCCAAGGAAGGAGAGAGTCCTCAGATGAAATAAAATCTGCCAACACCTTGATCTTGGACTTACAGTTTCCAGATCTGTGAAAAATATTTTCTGCTGTTTAAACTGCCAGTCTGTTGGTTTTTTGTCATAGCAGCCCTAGTAAACTAATACAGACATTTCAGGTACAGGTAGCAAAATGTTGATACGGGCTTGGCTTTTTATGATCTAAGGAATTGTTAGATGTGAGAATGTGAGAATGTGATTATAGTTATGTAAGAAAATGGTTTTTTTTTTTAATGTTTATTTGAGAGAGAGACAGAGTGTGAGTAGGGGAGGAGCAGAGAGACAGAGACAGAATATGAAGCAGGCTCCAGGCTCCGACCTGTCAGCACAGAGCCCAAAGCGGGGCTCAAACCCACAAACCGTGAGATCATGACCTGAGCTGAAGTCGGACGCTTAACAGACTGAGCCCTCCAGGTGCCCCAGAAAATGTTAATTTTTTTAAGATGCATTTAAATATTTAGGTATAAAATAAATCAACTTCTGTAATTTGCAGTGACCTACCAAAAAAAAAAGAGATGAAGATGGCAAATAAAAACTGTTCAATGTAGATGATTACATGAATATTAAGTAAACTACTCTTTCTTATAAATTTGAAACTTTCTATAATGAAAAGTTAAAAACTTATCTGTATGAAACTGATTTATGGAGAAAAACTGATCATACAATAGAATGATTCCCAACTAAAAGACATTAAAATGAGGAACAAAAGGAATACAAAGATACACAAAACTTTAATTATACACTCAACTATTTGTTGAGTGCCTAGTATGTGCCAAGTACTATATACAGGGAGGTAAACAAAAGAGACGTGGTCCTGTCTAATCTAATATAGGAAAGAAATGTAATAAAATAAACAGGAATAAATATAAACAGAAGAAAAAATATATAAATATGTAAGTTTTTAGAAACAATCTTTTTTTTTTTTTTTTAACAAATTTCTCTTCCATCTCTAAAAAGGAGTTCCTCACAATTCTATTCTGGGTCTCTTCTATTCTACTTAGTCTCAATTAGCACATTTCAAACTCAAACATCTCTCTCAAGTTTTATAACCATATGTCATATTGCCTATAGATATCTATAATATTTACTGCATAGACATCAAAACTTGAGCTCATATTTTCTTTCCTCAAAACTCTGTTCCTCCTTTAATCTCTCCTGATAGAGGCCCAAAAACCAATGATTCCTTCTCTAACCCCTAAATTTAATATATCTCAAAGTCTTATTGATCTTACTTCACAAAAACTTAAATCTGCTTATTCCTCTCCAACTTCACTACTTCCACACTAGATCACTTACCTGGATTACTGTAATCATTTTCTAAATGGCCCTATCTCCAACCTTACTTCTCTCCAAATTCATTCTACCTACGGTAAACAGACAACATCCAATATCACCATGTCTTTGTTAAACAAGATTTTTAAATCACTTTTTCCACATACTGAACCATATTTCCTTCAAGCATCACTCAAAAGCTGGTCCTGAAATAAAACTAGCCCATCGGAGTAATTCTCCCAGCTAGTTTAGAAAACAAAAGTTACATGAATTAAAAACAATAGTTACAATGATTTGGGAAGCATAGGGTCCCAACACTTCTTTATAACATTCAACTATCACCAAAGTATGTTACACTTAGGGTTGTCAGATAAAACACAGGACACTCAATTAAAATTTGAATTTCAGATAAACAATAACTTTTAGTATAAATATGTCCCAAATATCACATGTATTTTTATTTGCTAAATCTGGCAACCCTAGTTATACTAACAAAATTATCACAGCTAACAAACTCTGACTTATTTATACTTTTTCATTATAAAGTTTACTTACATTTAGGGAAAAAATCCCATAATCCAATCACACTAACACAATTAGCATTTTAGTGCATTCTCTTTTTCTTAATTAAATTTTATACTCGCCCTTCCTTAAAAGACAGGCATTTCCTTATGTTAACAGTCAGTGTAATTATTTTCATGCTATATAATAGTTCTCAGAATAGATGGATGATAAATTTCCTACAATAGAAGACTTTAAGTTGCTTCCAGTATGCTGTTATTATAAATAATGCTGCTCTGAATGTTCTGCAAACACCTGGGGTGTTGTTTTTTTTTTTTTTTTTTGCTTTTTTGTTTTTTTTTTTTAATGTTTGTTTATTTTTGAGAGAGAGAAAGAGAATGCAAGTGAGGAAGGGGCAGAGAGAGAGAGAGAGAGAGAGAGAGAGACAGAGAGAGAGAGAGAGAGAGACAGAGAGAGAGAGAGACAGAGAGAGAGAGAGAGAGAGATGGACAAAGAGAGACAGACAGACAGACAGACAGAATCCAAAGCACACTCCAGGATCCGAGCTGTCAGCACAGAGCCCAATGTGGGGCTTGAACCAACGAACCCTGACCTGAGATCATGACCTGAGCTGAAGTTGGATACTTAACTGACTGAGCCACCCAGGTGCTCCTACAAACACCTGTTTTTTATCTCTTTCCTCTTTTTCTGTAGTTATTTCTTTAGAATATTCTCAGAAGTGGGGGCGCCCGGGTGGCGCAGTCGGTTAAGCGTCCGGCTTCAGCCAGGTCACGATCTCGCGGTCCGGGAGTTCAAGCCCCGCGTCGGGCTCTGGGCTGATGGCTCAGAGCCTGGAGCCTGTTTCCGATTCTGTGTCTCCCTCTCTCTCTGCCCCTCCCCCGTTCATGCTCTGTCTCTCTCTGTCCCAAAAATAAAATAAAATTAAAAAAAAGTTGAAAAAAGAATATTCTCAGAAGTGAAATTACTAAATCAAAGGTTTAGTAAAAGGTTATGAGCACTCTAACAATTCTAGATACATATTGCTAAATTACAACTCACTAGCAATATTTGAATATGCCCACTTTACTAAAATCTAACCAGCCTTCCATACAGCCTTTACTGTTCTCTAAAAAATTGAAATAGGTATAAAATAGCCTTTCATTTTGTTTTAATAAGCCTTTCTTTGGTTACTGATAAGATCTAACATTCTTCCACCAGTTGCTTATATTTCCTCTGCTATCAACTGCTCATTTCCTTTACCCATTTCAAAAAATGTTTTTGTTCTTTACAATAATAAAGCTTTCCCAAGTGAAGAATGAAAGGGTCAACTGTCTAAAATTCTAGTCACATGGACCAAACAAAAAACTATAGTTTATTTCTTCAATCCTCATCTTCCAGAAATTAGTACAAACATTTGTTATATACTCTCATTGTATATACATATATTATCTCAAGTTTCATGTAAATAACTTTCATGATTAAAAATAATTAAGAAGCTGAATTGACTCAAATTTCCCGATTTAAATACCAAAAAGATCAGTTCAACCCAATACTTGGATATGCCAAAGAATCTTATCTTATTTGAGTATAGAAACAGAAATCATGTTGCAGATCTAATCTCTTTAAATAATCCAGAAGGAACTTGATTCTGCAATCAGAGTTGATTTTCCAATACTATCAGTAATCCTGCAAATATAAATATGCACGACTGGTTTCAATAGAAGACAGGGTAAGAAAGTAATTAAGTAACTCAGCACAAATTCATCTATACCATTAGAACAGAATTCAAAGCTCAAAAGCTAAGAGGAGGACTTTAAATGTCAGGGATTTTTGAGATAACCTAATTTATCTTTCCTCCCCCACCGGCCACCCATTTTGCAAAGGAAGAAACCAAGGCAAAATGAAGTCAAACAACTTTCAAAAAGTCTGAAAGTTAGTTAAGGGCAAGAATATCTGCTTCATTCTGCAATCAGCAAAATTTTATTGAGTGCTTTATTCGAAGCTCGAGAGATACCAAAAGTAGGAAAAAGTTAAGTCCTTGCTCTCAAAAAGCTTACATGCTACGAAGGGGTGGGAAGGAAGGAAGGTAGGAAAGAAGGAAGGACATTTCTATGACAGGGATAAGTATTTTGAGGACAACGTGGCAGAGCATGACTAGATCAAGGGACCACTTCAGATTGGGTGGTTTGGAAAAGGCTTGGAGAAAATTAAAAGCAGAGATCTGAATGACAAGAAAACAGGAACAGAAAAAGAGAAGGAGAGAACATTCTGATTAGAGATTCTCTTATATCCAAGCATTTCTCGAGGTACAGCAAGGAGTAAAGGTGGGGGAGGCACCAATGTTTTCCATTTTGTTTCTTTAAGATTTTATTTTTAATTAATCCCCACACCCAATGTGGTGCTCACACTCACAACCCTGAGATCAAGAATCACACGCACCACCAACTGAGCCAGCCAGCCACCCTGGCAATGCTTTTCTTTTTTTTTTTTTTTTATCACAACATGGACCATTTAAGTAAAAAGGATATTACAAAAAGATTCAATAATAAATATGGCACAAACTTGTTTTTCAAGTGATACACAAATCGAGATAAAATATTATCACAGGAAAATATCTTAATGATGATTTCACTTCATCTACTTAGAGTAATTAACCAACATTTCAATGATCACATTTGAAGGTGACAAAGTAAGCACATTTTAAGATTTATTGGTAATTTTTTAAATCCTTAGAAGATATTAGTGAAAGAATTAGGACAAGATAATTCTAATGAAGATTTTGAAATAAGACTTAAAAATTTACATTAATCAGAAACTTCCATTTTCAACTTTCCTATTACTTTTTGACACCAGCATATATAACACCTTAGGACTTTTTTCCAGCAAAACTATAGATCTTAAATGATGCTAGGGATATTGGAGTCAGAGAATAAGATGGTTGTTTCAGCCAATAATTCTGATCTTTTTAAAAATCAGTTATTTTTAATACATGTATATATTACTTTCCCCACTACAGTCAAGTTCCTAAAAGACATGGTTTACGCCTCGTACTTCTATACATTTCCCCACAGCACCACCACAGGGCCTTGCAAACAGAAGAGATATAAGGAAATGGCAGCCCCGCCCCCCGCCCCGCCACTGGGGCAGTAGCAGCAGTACAGATCTCAACAGCTTATGGCATTAAAAGAGAAAAGGATGGGGAAAAAAATATATCATTCTTGGATTATCTTAACATAACATCACAAAGGAACAATTCAACAATCCATAAGCCTTCAATAAACTGGGCTCAGCTCAATGAAAAATAATTACCTAATAAAGTAAGTAGTTTAGTATCATAAGCATTTTTAATAAATAAAAACAAAAAGCCACTCATCTGCTTTATGAGATTTTAAGCCAGAATATAAATGTTATGCCACATCTGATCAATCTGGTTCTACCCTAAGCCTTCACATAAAGCCACAGGCCCTCCCCATCCATCTTTTCTGTGTGAGGTCAAGATCACTGGGATAAAATTTCTTCTCTCATTCCCCAGATCATCCAAGTAACCCCCCCCCCTGGTTTTTAATGGTCATTCATTTATTTTTTAAATGATCTCTATGCCCAACATGGGGTTCAAACTCACAACCCTGAGATCAAGAGTTGCATGCTCTACCAACTGAGCCATCCAGGTGCACTTCATTCCCCCTATTTTTTGGTTTGCTGTTGTCAATTAAAGTTACTAAAAGTAAGGCATACTGAGGATTCTGGCTCGGTAACAGAGCCAATAATACCTATCATGTATAGAGCACTTTCTATACACCAGGCACTCTATACACTTTCTATACACCTATTTTATTTCTTAAATTTCATAGAGTCATGAGCTATTATTACTTTCATTTTACAGATACATAAACCCAGAAGTAAGGTTATTTATCCAAAGTTCCACAGCTAGTAAGTCTGTCAGATTCAGGATCCTTTATTCCCCAAGAGATCAATAACAATCCCATCATAAAGTAAGATGATGGCAATATGAGGCATAACCACCAACACAAATGAACAAGGTCAGAAAGCAGCAAGTCCAGGAAAAGAAACTCTACAATCTTTTCCACCTACTTTAAACACACAGCCATTGGGGCGCCCGGGTGGCTCAGTTGGTTAAGCATCCGACTTCGGCTCAGGTCATGATCTCACGGTCCGTGAGTTCGAGCCCTGCGTCAGGCTCTGTGCTGACCGCTCAGAGCCTGGAGCCTGTTTCAGATTCTGTGTCTCCCTCTGTCTCTGCCCCTCCCCTGTTCATGCTCTGTCTCTCTCTGTCTCAAAAATCAATAAAAATGTTAAAAAATAAAAAAATAAACACACAGCCATCATAACAATTACAATCTTGACAAGGGCTAGATAAAGTTTTTCTGGTTGGTAATCCAATTTGGAAACTAAATAATTTGCTGCCATCTAGCTCAAAGGTTGTATTTTTATAAACTAGGTATTATTCATTTGAAGAGATTTTCATTTAATAAGGTTAATGATAGACCCAGTTCAGTTCTAACATAGTTTACAAATTCACTTAAAAAGTGTTACTGAGGGGTGGCTCAGTTGGTTAAGCATCCAACTTCAGCTCAGGTCATTATCTCACAGTTCGTGGGTTCGAGACCAGTGTGGGGCTCTATGCTGACAGCTCAGAGTCTGGAGCCTGCTTGGGATTCTGTGTTTCTGTCTCTCTGCCCCTCTCCTGCTCATGCCCTGTCTCTTTCTCTCAAAAATAAATAAACGTTTAAAAAAATTTTTCTTTAAGCCTATACCATAGTCTAATGCAGAAACAGGTAAGTTACAATACAATGTGTTAGTATCACAACAGGGAAGAAAACAGAATGCTCTGAAAACACGTATAATAGTCTACGGTTTCAGTGAAGGATTTCCAGATGATGGTATCTATGCTAAGACCACAACTACAAGCCACCCAGAAGAGAAAAGAGATCTAATCCACACTCTTTAAAAACACCTGGTACTCAAATGGTCAAGAAGCCTAACTCTGATACCTTATAAGCAAATCATTTCTAACCAATGTTACATGGCAAATACTTTGCTGAACTTTGTCTAGTATTTTGTAAACTCTGCAGGTCTCTGTGTGTCATATATAAGAAGAAAACTCCACGGTTATTCAAAGCCCTTTGGAAATCAATCATTCTGGATCAGCAATTTGATAACTGAAGAGTTTACCCTCTGGTTTCCTTTTTTTTAATTTTTTTTAATGTTTATTTATTTTGAGAGAGAGAGAGAGCAAGCAAGGGGGGGGCAGAGAGAGAGGGAGACACAAAATCCGAAGCAGGCTCCAGGATCTGAGCTGTTAGCACAGAGCCCGACGCGGGGCTCGAACTCACGGACCGTGAGATCATGACCTGAGCCGAAGTCGGACGCTTAATCGACTGAGCCACCCAGGTGCCCCAACAATTGACAACTTTAAATAAAAGTTGTTTAAAATGAAAAACAAATAGCCTATTGTTGACTAGAAGCCTTACTGATAATGTAATCAACACATATTTGACATATGTATTATATACTGTATTTTTACAATAAAGTAAGCTAGAGAAAAGAAAATGTTATTAAGAAAATCATAAGGCGGAGGTGGGGAGGGCGCGCCTGGGTGGCTCAGTGCAACTTCAGCTCAGGTCATGATCTCAGGGTTCGTGAGTTCAAGCTCCACATCAGGCTCACTATTTAGCACAGAGCACAGAGCTTCGGATCCTCTGTCTTTCCTCTCTCTGCCCCTCCCCGACTTGCACTCTTTCTCTCTCAAAAATAAAATAAATATTAAAAATAAAAAAGAAGGAAAATCATAAGAGAAAATACATTTACAGCATTTACACTTACAGTAAAAAATCTGCTATAAGTAGACCTGTGCAACTCAAAACCACATTGTTCAACACTCAACTATATTCCATATAAAACAACTTCCTATGATAAATACCTTAATGCCTTCATAAATGTACTATACAGACCATATAGTTAACCTTCTCTTGGTAAATGAGAACCTGACAAATTTTGATTATTACTCTATACTATTAGAAATACAATGGATACTTTTAAAGCTAATTAGGTTATGCAAGGCTGTTTTCCTTATACTATCTATAGTTTTTAAATTTTTTTTTAATGTTTGTTTCTTTTTGAAAGAGAGAAAGAGAGAAAGAGCACAAGCAGGGGACGGGCAGAAAGAGAGGGAGACACAGAATCTGAAGCAAGCTCCAGGCTCTGAGCTGTCAGCACACAGCCCAATGCGGGGCTTGAACTCACGAACAGTGAGATCATGACCTGAGCCGAAGTCGAACACTTAACTGACTGAGCCACCCAGGCACCCCTTTACTTTTGTTTAATTTTTTTAATGTTTATTTTTAAGAGAGAGAAAGAGACAGAGCGCAACTATCTACAGTTTTTAGACTCGTTTTTTTTGTATATAGTTTTTCTATTCTGCACTGCTATCATGTCAGCAATCTCACTGTCCTGTTATCAGTATGTATGCTTACGACAACATCTCACCTCTTCTAAATTATTCCTCCTTCTAATCTGCTACCTTAGAAACAAGCATATTTAACATAAAAATAAGTTATCAGTGAGAAATAAAAATATTTATAAAGAATTAATTATAAAAATGACAACTACTCTGGGGTTTTTGCAAAATTCAGAGAAATGAGGAGCTGCCTACACAGGGTCTACATTAGGTAAAGAGTTACAATTTCAAATCTTCATACCTCTATCTAAAATGTCTCTCTCAGTGCGCCTGGATGGCTCAGTCAGTTAAGCAACTGACTCTTGGTTTTGGCTCAGGTCATGATCTCACAATTTGTGAGTTCAAGCCCTGCATCAGGCTCCACACTGACAGAAAAGAGCCTGCTTGGGATTCTCTCTCTCCCTCTCTCTCTGCCCCTCCACCGCACATGCTTTTTCTTTAAATAAATAAACTTTAAAAAAATAAAAGATCTCTCTCATTTAAAAAAATGAATGAATGAATGAATGAATGAATGAATAAAATAAGTCTCTCATGTCTTCTTTCAGCTCAACTCAGATATTTCAGGCAGCCTTACCTGAAATCCTAGGCCAGGGTACATAACACTCTGAAGCTTTCCTGTAAGACACATCCTATGCTGCCCCGTCCTCGCTAAACTCCACTGTTTTGACGTTTCTCCAATATGACTGTCAGCTTAACAACAGTCTCTTACCTGTGCTTCTTATGCACAGAACCCATACTCTGCCTTATAAATGCTGTTGAATAAAACAATGTCAGAGAATGAAACTGAATTTATGGCCATAAAGCCATAACATTCCATATAATAAAAATGATTTCATACCTATGACAACATTACCTTTCTTCTCCCAAATACACATTTGGGAAATCTAAATTTAAGGGAAAGTAATATGAAAAGTATTAAATACAAGTACGTGACAATATACTATTAAAATCTTTTACCCACCTCACCATGAAAAATACCTTTTTATCTTGGAGGGAAAAAGACAAAAATGCATAACTACACAGGCAACTACATACTTCTGCTCAACCTAAGTGCAAAAAATTGACATTAAAGAATGGTGACTGTTGATGATCCAAGCTAAAAGTTATCTTGGCTGTATCTAGCTACTTCAAGTTGTTAGAAGAATAAAGAATAAAAGTCACCTATTACAGGACTCATATATTCTTAATCTTGGAAGGGTCTTAGAAGTTGCCTCATGTTATTTAATATACTCTTCCTCATTGCAGAATAAATTCAATTTGCTAAAGATCATCCAATCCACTTGTTATTCAATAAACCCCTATATTTTTTCCTTCATCTTTCATTCACTGATCCTGTGGACCCACACAAAATAGGTCTTCTGTGCAAACAGCCTTTCAAATATTCATCTGTTCAACTTATTTTATGGTTCAACTCATTTTAGTAATCAGAAAGTAATTTAAGTGTTTATCTATTTCCAAGATTTCTTTGGCTCCTCAAAAGTAAATGGGGCACCTGGGTGGCTCGGTCAGTTAAGCATCTGACTCTTCATTTCAGCTCAAGTCATTACCTCATGCGCTCATGAGTTTGAGCCCCACATCAGGCTCTATGCTGACAGTGCAGAGCCTGCTTGGGATTCTCTCACTGCTCTCTCTGCACCCCTCTCTCTCAAAATAAGTAAGCAGTTTTTACTAATTATCCAGTAAGATGAAAACACCAGGCATATTTACAGGTGTTCTTTTGTAAACCTTATTTTTATTCTCATAACCACCCTATGAAATAGGCAAGATAAGTATCATCACCCCCATTTAAAGAATCATTGATACTAGTTAAGAGTCACAATGAGGCAGATTTGGGAGCAATCATCCACTTGTGAGAAGGATGATTTTAAGCAAGTTACTGACCTTCACCATTTCCTCATCCACAAACTGGGAATAATATTACACTAACTCCTACCCCACACTGTTATTGTCAAGATTAACTAGAGAGTGCACAGTATCTTATATAAGTAATCCATTAAACCCTCAATGTTAGTTCATTATTACTCAATAAAGAAATCACTTTTTTGGTAAATAACATTTTCTCTCTGAATTTCACAATAGCAGATCAAGAATTAAGGTCATGTGTTCTACATACCTTGTCTTCCATAAAATCAAAAAATGATTTTAGCTATTTGCAGTTTAATGATTATTTTTGCCCATATTCATACCCCAGCCCAACCAAAATTTTTAAAATCTATTATTATCCTCTTCCAAATGAAATTCTCCAAAATGCAAAAATCACTAAAGCCCTCTATTTTAAAAAGTAAATTCTCCTCTGTGTAATATAATAAAGTTTCACTATGATTAGCATGCAAACAATGAAATTTTTATGTAAAATGGCAAGTATCACATTAATTGCTAAACAAACTGGTTTCTCTAACCTATTGTTAAATTACCTTTTAAAAACTGTCTCTGGTATCTTCAAATGGTAGAGATTGCTATTTTATTGTTTGTGAAACCAACTGTAGAAACCTGTTTCATCCATCAAAACTACTCACAATGTAGACAATATAAAATGCATTTCAGAATTAAAAAGAAAAAACTTGAGGCCTAGACTCATTCACGAAAAATTAAGTTACATAACTCATGCATAAAAATGTTATAGTTTGCTAGTATAGGTAAACAGACAGTCCTAGGATTTGAAGAAGAATAATAATATTCTAGAATACTGAGGGAAAAAATGGATAGAGGAAACGAGACATTAACTGAATTGCAATTCAGTACCAACTTGGGGCACCTGGGTGGCTCAGTCGGTTAAGTGTCCAACTTCGGCTCAGGTCATGATCTCACGGTTCACAAGTTCGAGCCCCACATCAGGTTCTGTGCTGACAGCTCAGAGCCTGGAGCCTGCTTTGGATTCTGTGTCTCCCTCCCTCTCTGTTCCCCCCCCTGCTCACACTCTATCTCTCTCTCCCAAAAATAAATAAAGATTTAAAAAAAAAATTCAGTACCAACTTGATAGGCAGTAATTTATCTTTACACAAAGACTAGGACAAAGGCAAATCAAAACATTAGTCCAAACATACACTCCTTAACAGTAGGGCACATATCAAAGATTTAAAACGAAATAATACATGGGGGTGCCTGGGTAACTCAGCCGGTTAAGTGTCCCAACTTTGGCTCAGATCATGATCTCACAGCTCATGAATTCAAGCCCCACTGAGCTGACAGTGCAGAGCCTACTTGGGATTCTCTCTTCCCGTCTGTGTCTGCACCTCCCACTTGCCCTCTCTCTCTCAAAATAAATAAGTAAATAAACTTAAAAATTTTTTAAGGGGCGCCTGGGTGGCTCAGTTGGTTAAGCGTCCAACTTCGGCTCAGGTCATGATCTCACAGTCTGTGAGTTCGAGCCCCGCATCGGGCTCTGTGCTGACAGCTCAGAGCCTGTAGCCTGTTTCAGATTCTGTGTCTCCCTCCCTCTATGCCCCTCCCCTGTTCATGCTCTGTCTCTCTCTGTCTCAGAAATAAACGTTTAAAAAAAATTTTTTTTTTAAATAACATGAAAGAATACAGTTCATGAGGGAAGAGCTTGGTGGAAATAATAAATGAATGAGGTCTGATGGCCTCAGAAGCCAAAGTAACAAAATTACTATAAAACACCCTAAGGAAAAAAACAAAAACCTAAGAAACCATATTGTCTGCCAGTATATATATAGGTTCCCTTCAGTGGTTGACTTTTCACTAAATTAAAATATATCTATTTAAAATGTCATACCAAGATAAATTTACTACACAGAGAAACTACTCAAGGAAATTCCTGATTAACCACTAGCGATTTGCATTTGTTCAATGCTCTTAGCATAGGACCTCAAAATGAATACATCTTGAAGCACAAAATAAATATTCTGTATGGTTTATCAAAAACTAGTATTATATATCTCTTAAATCTGCAAAAGTGAAAACCACAGGTCTGTAGTTTTTCTAAAAATAGTGTTTGTTCTTTGCATCCCCTGTGGTGGAAGTCTGATTTTGAAGTCTTGCGATTTTGCTTACTACTAAAAAATAGGACAGAATATGGGTGTATATGTGGGGTAGAGGAAAAGTTGAGAAATCCTTCACTGATACATGAATGTGTCCTACACTTGCCTTTTTAAATGTGTTCCTTTCCTGGAAATTTGGCATGCAAAAAGTCCCTTTGGGTTTGCATTACTGTCATATTTGTCACTGTTTCACATGATAGCCTTCAAAGAGTATGACCACTTGTTCTTAGGCATTTGCCAGGTAGACCATACTCTCACTACAAATACCAACAATTAGTGGGTGGTGTGCATGTCTGTATACATACATAATACACATTTTTGCATATGTGAATATCTGTAGAAAACACACAGCTTAAAGACATCAATATCATACAAACTCTATTTGTGAAGCCTAACACATCTCAAAAAAAATTAATTAAAAAAAAAAAAACAACCCTGTACTGACACGATTAGCTACTCCATTCAACTGGTGTGAGGTATCTGAGGCATGCTGCATCTGAACTCTTATCACGCTATTTGGGGTGTGCTATCCTGTGAAGCAGTTCATATGAAACTGCTGAAACCTTCTGAAATGACAGGACAAACTTTACGTATCAGAAGCTTAAATAAATGAGGAAAACAGAATGGCAAAGACACAATTCATATTTATTTTGGAACAAAAGCTCATCCTAAAAATTCTTCGTCAACCATCCAGAAGTAGCCCAGCTTCTACCAACTAAGCAGTTATTTACTGTAGCAACTTCATCACCAAGATTACCAAAATTTTCCACATGCTTCTACCAGTCTGTGTATTTGTTGTTACCTGGGCAACACTCTAAAAGGGCTTTTACCTTTACAGAACTGAGAGGTCAAAAAGAACTAAAGCTTCTTCAAATTGACTGTGCATCATCTTACTTAGAAGCAGTAAAGTGTGAAATCATCTGAAGACAGAAAAGCTTGAGAGCTATCACCAGTCAATCTGATTAACAGACATACCTTACTGTCACTTATGTTCATTTCTAGCCACCTAATTCACCTGTGGAACAAGGCAAGGTCCATCCAGGACTTCAAAACATCCTCAGTCATACAGCCTGTCAAATAGCATAAATGCTGAAATTCTTTGAGTAAAAAAATAAATAAATAAAAATAAAAATCTATCAATCCCTCACATCTGGATGTCATAAAAAATACTTTGCCTTGATGCCCTAAATTCTGAAAGCTAGTCAGCCCAGTCATGGATCTGTAAAGACTACCTTTCTCCCTGAACCAGATCTGCCTCCAAAAACTAAGATCCATCCATTCTGAAATCACATTTTAAAGGCACTTTGAAAATACTTTCAAAACTGCTCCCTCCTCTACTACAGCCAATTTGATGCTATCTGGCAAAACAAAAAATAATAGTATCTCCTCACAAAGAAAATATTTTCCCTTACTTTCCAATAGTTTTAGGATTGGAAAACACAAGGTTGCTTCCTTAACACTAATAATTTTTCCCTTCAGCTTTTACTGTAAGAATACTCAAGTGTTCTCTGGGTCATATTCTAATCAGGAGCAAGGCATATATATAAAGCCTAATGTTAAGAAGTACTACTAGATGACTCCAGAGTCAAAAAGGAAAGATAAACTGAAAAGCAGAAAGGAAAACTGGCATTTAAGGCTCTTCACCATCTGATGCTCTTTCTTGCTTAGTCCTTTCCCTCTTGATCTTTGATCACCCTTGGCCCCTGGTATAGAAAGGCCTTTCTTTACATACTATTTGTCCTATTTCCACATGTCCAAATCCTACCTATTCTTCAAAGCACAGTTAAAATGTCACCTCTTCCCTTATCCTTACAACCAAAAGTAATCGCCCCCTCCTGTCTCTAAATTCTTAGAGTGCCTTATCTTTATTTCTTTACCACACATTACTTTCTGCCTTATAGTAGCTTTGTTTCCATATCTAATCCCTACATAAACATAAAGGCCTTAGGGTCAAAGTCCATGCCTTATTCAAACTCTATTCCAACCGTTTAACCAATGTCTTGAACATAGTAAGCGCTTCAACTGAGCTACATAAATGGCTTGGGTTAGTAGAGAAGTCCACTAGAAACAAGGCCAGATTACTAGGATTCTGGAGACCCGGCTTTACTGGTAACTAGCCATCTGACCTTGAACTTCAACATTTTGGTATGTTCACCTGCAAAGAGGAGAGGGTGGACCAAACCAGTTTTTAAATATAGACTGTTATCTATCATTAGCTGGCTATAAAATCAATTTGGGAGTCCAAACCCAGCATTTTTTTAAATAAATGAAGTGTAATAGAAAACATCAAAGTGTGTTGTAGGCAGCAGTGCGCAGAAAATGTTTAAAAACTGGCTATACGAAGCGGAGAAAAAGGCCCTGAACTATATACTTCTACATGCTCTCACACCACGGCCAATTTCAAGCTCATGTCACTGAACACGGAGCGAGGGAGGAAGACAAAGCCACACTGCTTCTACAAGCCAGTACAATGAGCCAGTTCCAGCAAGGTCTTGAAAAGATAAGTATAGTTTTGCCAAATTTTCAACTTTGTACACAGGCACATGGGGTGGGTGGGGGAGTGTTAAGTTAAGGTATAAAACATGTTTCTTATTGTAAGTTCCAGTCAAAACAGTTTCATAAACGTTCAGCTGAACAATCTCCTAGTCTCTTCCATGTGTCCTCCACAATGCAATAAATCTTACTCTGAGTTTGGTTATATACATAATCTCTTTACCACCAAAATGTATTTCTCCTCAGAAATGAGAGTTACAGAGATCCCTATTGATATCAACAGACGGCAACTTACAGGGAGTGGAAATTTGGTTTAGGAAGTATCAGCAAAGGGCCAAGGTTCTCAGCCTTTGTTCAGCCCCACACACCTTAGGGACAAAACACACTCCTACTAGTAACAGTGGTTCATTTAGCAAAGGGTTAGGGGAGAGAGGAGGAGAGGAAGAGAAAATATATAATATGAAAAAAAAATCCAAGTAATTGTGACATTTGTGCCCATGCCCCCACCCCACTGAGAACCCTAGGTACAGAAAAAAACAGTGCTATAAAAAAGTTAATTTCTATATCTGATGTTTTCCAGCCAAATTCTCCAGCACAAGCTTGCATCCCCAAACAAGACCTCCCATTTCTGAGAATTCCCTACTAGAATTAAGTTTTTGCCATGGACTAGAGACATGTACTTGTTGAATTTAGAACAGGCAAGGAGGGGGGAAAAAAAAAACAAAACAGCACATCCAACAGTTGATACTCTGGGAAAATTAGGCTTTTATTGAAAAAAAAAAACAAACTTTATTTCTTATTTAAGCTTACTAAACTAGGTAAGGAGAGGGGAAGTTTCTTGAATATATTCTTGGCTGTTCTAGACAACAACACAGTCTGTAACCAGATTTTTCATGAGTGTTTATAAAGAATTGTGTTTTCTATTTTTAAAGCTATTTAGAAAACAAGAAGGCTCAGAATTTCAAATAATCGTAGCCCAAATCTAACTCCACATCAACTAATTACATGCCTAGAAGCTTCCATGGAAAATCCCCAAAAATTACACCAAAAAGTACCAAAATCTGACAAAAAGGAGTCAGCATGAGCACAAACGTGCTATCCTCAAACAATTATGGCATCCTACCTGTTGAATGAGTGAATATGGAAAGTAAATGAAATATGAAAAGTTGAATGTTGAGATACAAGTTCTGCTAAATTCCATGAACTCTTCCTTATTAGGGGTTCACTGACATTCATGTATTTATACCCAATCTCAAATACTGACCAAAGTGAAAATTATTCACCACTCTGAAAAGGCACAAGTCAAGAAAGACCTTCTTCCATGTTCACAGTATTAAATCTCTCCTCCAAAATGTATGTTTTACCATAACTCAGGCTCAAGGCAGTACTTTCTCTGCCTCCACTGTTAGTCATGGCAAATGCTCATAAGACTATCTTCATAAGAAGCTGAGCTACTTTTGCAGTACCAGAGGCTGGAACAGCTTTTTCTGCTGGTCAGACTCAGACCCGGTGGCTGACCTATTCCTACAAAGCAAGAGCTATATATGTGCATTAACTCATTAAAACTTGTGAGACATAGCAAAAACAAAAACAAAAACAAAAACAAAAACAAAAAAAAACAACAAAAAACGCTCTGTGCCTGGGAATCCCACAGACTACAGTTTCTACTTTATTCTCTAAACACCCTCTTTCTAGCCATAATCATCCCCACACCTCTTCAAGACAATGGTAGGATGGAACGCAGATCCAGTTCTATACCCTCAACGCAAGAAATTTTTGCTAGTTAGCTACTACTGTCTTCAAAGTTAATCTCTTGAACTTGGGTGTCTCCCACTCATAATATTTTTGCTTGGCACAACAGAATTCCTTAACTATTCCATTAAGAATGGATAAAAGGACTTTCAGCTTTAATTCTGTATCATCTGAGTTCAAATAAATATACAATTGAGTTGAAATCTGGGTTAAAGCAAAGAAAAATTTTTTAATTACAACTTTTTACAAGTCACAAATTTTACGCTGGTAAGCTGATAAACATGAAAACTTTTTTCATATGCCTTATAAAATTGTTTCATTCAAAAAATAGTATAATAACTACTAGAGTGAGGGGCGCCTGGGTGGCGCAGTCGGTTAAGCGTCCGACTTCAGCCAGGTCACGATCTCGCGGTCTGTGAGTTCGAGCCCCGCGTCAGGCTCTGGGCTGATGGCTCGGAGCCTGGAGCCTGTTTCCGATTCTGTGTCTCCCTCTCTCTCTCTGCCCCTCCCCCGTTCATGCTCTGTCTCTCTCTGTCCCAAAAATAAATAAACGTTGAAAAAAAAAATAACTACTAGAGTGAAAAGAAAACTATCTAAATCATGAGACAGGAACAAAAGGAACAAAAACTCTCAGAATAGCAAAACCATAATACTGTATATTAAAGTTCCCATCAAATAACTCAGGCCAAAAAACAACAACTTCACACATGTATTGTCACACCTTTTTATGCTGGGTGGTTTATTCACCACATGTCCCAATAGTACTGGGATCTACTACCTTGTTTCCAGCTTTCTAGAATATAATGTAGGCTACATAACATGTTCTCATATCAGCATTGCCCAACTACATCCACTTCTCCCAAGATGACTTATTAATACATAATATCAGAGCACATTTTGAATTAATATACACACCAGTCTAACTCACAGTCTCAACTAACTCACCAAACAGGTGAGCATTTAAATACAAACGGATGAAATTCATCTGGTCTTGCTCCTTTGCAATTTCATTGTGTTTCACATGGGGCTCTTTCTTGAGATAATGAATCATAGACCAGTTTTCCAGTGCTAGCAGCTGGTGGACCAATATTTTCCATGGACAAAATCCACTTCCAATTTGACCACAAGCAAACTTCATTTTTTATTTTCTGACATCATAGTATTGGCTATTCTACAGTACAGAAGCCATATGTAAACACTGCTATAAGAAAAGTCAGAATGTTTTCTTGAAATTGTGTTTTCAGAACTGTAACAAGCAACCACCTACCTCCCACCAAGTACAAGAAAATTTAAGTGTATTAAAAATCCCTAAACCTTCCAGTACTAAAATGCAGGCCTTGAAATCAGTTTCCAGTCACCGCTGAAATCTCTCCAGCAAGCAAAAGTTCTCCTTACCACTAATTAGCATAATGAGGTTGGCTCTTCTCCTCACTTGCAGGAAACCCTCAACTCTGCAAGTGACCACCTACGTTTTGGTACATGTTCTAAGATAATCGTGAGAGCTACAAGGAGAATACACAAGCACCTGGACGCACTGCCCCAGGGTCAGAAACAAACCCTGTCAGTCCAGTCCTCTAGCACTCGGCCACCTTCTGCTGGCTGGTAGCCCCTTTCCACATGCTGACGCACTGCCCAGCCCTGCACCGTTGGCGACCCGAGCAAAGTACTAGACCAGTCTCAGAAACTTTGACTCAGTTATCAGGACACTAAGCACCCACACCTGGACGGAGGACTTTCGCGGCCAGGAGGTCAACTCTGAAGCGGGGCATTCCTTGCAGGTAGAGATCTGCCCAGGGCGCAGCCCCTCCCAGACTGCAAAACCACAAGCATCAACAGCAAGAGCGGAGCAAAGTGCCGGGCGGAGGCAGGGGGAGCGCGAGGGCGAAAGCGGTCACGAACAGAAGCCTGTGTGGGTAAGCAAATACCCCAACCACACGCCCCCCGGACGCGAGGCTGCAGGGACCTCGAGCCAGGCGGCAGGCAAGGCGCAGCGGCGGAGGCGGCGGCACTGTCAGGAGGGCACAGCTGGGGGCGAGCGCCCAAGTCCCCACCCCGCCCCCAGGTGAGGGGCGCCCCGACTCCGCCCGGGCCGGGAGAAACGACCAGCAGGCAGAGCTGTGGGGTCCAGGAAGCGACCGACAGTCCCGGAGCCCCGGTGCCCTCCTCCCCGCAGTACTCTCGCATCCCGTGCTCGGCCCGGCCCCCACACCGACCCTCCCACGGCTCAGCCCCGGCGCCAACACCCCCGGCCCGGCCCGCGGCTCCTTGCCGCCCGGCCGCCAACCCGCCCCTGGGAGGCCGCCCTCGCCTCACCTCCTCACGTCTCAGCGGGCAGGGCCGGAACAACTCTGCCAGGCGCCCACGTCCCACCCGCCGCTCCGCGCTCTGCGGCCGGGCCCGTCCCGTTCACTCCGTGGCCGCCAGAGCCCTGGGAGGGCGGAGGGAGCAAGGCGGAGGGAGCGAAGAGGGGGGGAGAGGGGGACCGCCCGGCAGGAAGAGGCGAGGGAGGGGGCGGGCCGAGGAGGAGGCGGGCCGGGAGCGCGCGCGTCAGGGCCCCTCGGCGCGGCGTGCGCGCTCCTGAGGGCGGAGGCGCCTTCTCTGCCCTCGGGGGCGGCGCGCACGCGCGTACACGTCCCTGCCTGGCGGAGGTTGGGCAGGGGACGGGGGAGCGAAGACCTGATAGAACCAGGGTAGTAAGAATAGGGACCCGGAAAAGGGCGGGAGGCCCTCGCCTGGCGTTAGAACCCTCCGGGGAGGTAACCGCGCCCTTGGGGCCAGCCGGTTCGAGCGCGTTGAGGGGCCTCCCCGGGCCCCGGTCAGGGTAGGTGACGGCCCTGCCCAGTGCTTAGCCAGTTCTTAGATAATTCTAAGTTTGGGGCGATTGTGTTCCTGCCCAGGAACCTGGTTTACCTGTCTTCACTCTTAATGCACAGTAATCCTCAGGGAAGTCACCTTAAACAATAACTTTTTCTCGCCAGTTTCTCTTCTGTGCCTTTCTCAAGGTGTCTTGTGTGCTTGCGAAGCACTCCCTTCCTGGTTCGTCGTGTGGGACTCGGGAGATAGAAGAGGGAAAATACCTGCTGTGTACTTATAGGTAGAAAACTGGCCCTCATTTTATTCTTGGGAGTAGATAGACATAGTAGAGTGAAAAGAAACCAACTCTTTCTCTTCTACAAGTATTGTGTACTGAGCCTTCAAGTGTAGGTATCCTCCTTCCTAGATCCTGCAGCCAGAAATGAACTGTAAATTTTCCTAATTTCCATAGCACTTTGTTTCTATCGGTTTGTGGCACCGCATATATTCAACCTTATCTAGGTAAATCTGTGCAATATTTTATCCCTCTAGAGAATCCTTGAGGACCTGCTTCATTCATTTTTCTATCTTACACAATGCCTAGCAGAGTGCCTGACTCACAGGAAGTACTCCATAAATGCAATTGTATGAATAAGTGCCTTTGGTGCAGCAAGCTTTCAGTGTATGTCCAATGGTTTGAGCTCTAGAATGAATTGTTTAGTTTAAAATACTCCCCCCTCTGTCCCCCTTCAATTCCCCTGCTCTCATTTCCCCAATCAGATCCGAAAACTGCTCTGAGACATATGATATTTGTCCAAAGGTCCCTCTCTCTTTTTTTTTTTTTAACTTTTCCTGATTTAAATGTCTAGAGATACTAGGACATATCAAGAGTATTACAACTATTCTCTGTTTCCCCTACCCTTCTGGGCTCCTTCCCAGAAGGTCCTTTAACCTCTGTATTCCAAGAGTCTACCTAGCTCTGGCCCTGACTCAGTAAATGCTGGAAGTTTGATATTTAATAAAATTAGGTTTAGAACAACTCAAATCATCTGTATCTATTAATAAACAAGTACCTATTAGTAAATAAGCTGATAAGTACCAAACCTCTACTAAATAAAGTACACATAAAGTTACACTGGGGACCATGAGGAAGTCAACAGATGAAAGACATAGTTTCTACCTTCTGACAGCCTCTCACTGGACAGAAGCTTTTTGACAAAAAGGGCAAACTCTGACCTATGGCCACATGTTACACCTCTGATCACCAGGGGTCATTGTGCAAAACTGAACTGTTCTTCACAATAGAACTTAGATAAGAGATGCCATAAGAGAACCGAGATAAGAGACAAGTCACAACAGAACCTAAATAAGAGACGGTGAGGGTGATTCGGTGTAAACTCATCCTCACCACCAAGAAAACAATTTTAAGTACATGCCAAAGAATTAATAACAACATCCTTCATATAATGTGTGCTGCTCACTTCTCTCCCCTCTATGGCTTCCTTTGCCATTAGCAAATGCTAGCAGCCCTAGCCCTTGAAAGGCTAAAGCTCTCACTTTGGAGGAGGGTATTATGAGCATGGCTCATAATATGACGGAAACTAGTAGCCTAGGTCCAGATCTAATGCACAAATATGTTGGGTTTTGTTTTGTTTTGTTTTGTTTGGCCTACACAGTACTTAAACTAGCCAAAGTTAATGTTAAAAGCCAGAAGATTTCACAGGCATTCTCTTTTAAAAAAAACAAAGATTTGGAAACAGCGGACCTACATAGTGACAATTGGCTGGCTACAGGACATGTGTTCTCTCCTCAAAGTCTCTGTATTCCCTAGTGTACCTTATCTTACCCTGTTTCTTTCAGGTGGGCCTGCAATTCCCAATTTGATAATATTGGGCACCTGGGTGGCTCAGTCAAGCATCTGACTCTTGATTTCAGCTCAGGTCACGATGTCAAGGTTCGTGAGTTAGAGCCCTGCATGATAGCACAGAGCCTCCTTGGGATTCTCTTTCTCTCTCTGCTCCTCCCTCACTCATGTTCTCTCTCAAAATAAATAAATAAATAAACTTTTTAAAAAATGATAAAATTTAGGGGCGCCTGGGTGGCGCAGTCGGTTAAGCGTCCGACTTCAGCCAGGTCACAATCTCGCGGTCCTGGGTTCGAGCCCCGCGTCGGGCTCTGGGCTGATGGCTCAGAGCCTGGAGCCTGTTTCCGATTCTGTGTCTCCCTCTCTCTCTGCCCCTCGCCCGTTCATGCTCTGTCTCTCTCTGTCACAAAAATAAATAAAAAACGTTGAAAAAAAATTTTTTTTTAAATAAATAAATAAAATCACACTTTTAAAATTAAATAGGAACAAAATTAGAGGCACCTGGGTAGCTCAGTCGGTTAAGTGTTCGACTTTTGATTTTGGTTCAGGTCATGAATATGTGTCATGGGTTTGAGCTCCGCATCAGGCTCTGTGCTCGTGGCACAGCACCTGCCTAGGATTCTCTCTCTCTCTCCCTCCCTCCCCCCCCCCGCCTTTCCCCTGCTTGCTCGCTCTCTCTCTCAGAAATAAACATTTTTAAAAAGAACAAAATCAGTATATATGTAGGGATCAGAAAATTTTCTCAGCAGTGAAGTAGGCAGAGCCATAAATCTCTCTGAAAAAGAATAAATGTACAATTTTTGTTATTTGATAAGAAATAGAAAGTACACATACCAGAAACTGTTTCTCCCATACTTTGTGGCAAGTATCAAACATCCATCTCACCATCAGAGTCCTCTACTTTGATCTAGGCCAGTGATTCTCTTTAACATATAACAAAATCACTCTGGGAGTTTATTATTATAAAATGTAGACCTCTGTGTTCAACCTCTAAGAGATTTAGGGGACTCAGGACTTCTTTTATTTTAACTCTTTATTACAAAAATGTTTAAGCACATAAAAAGTAGAGAGAACAGTATCAGTCTTCAGGTGCTACTCAGCTTGGAAAATGATCAATATATGCCCAATCTCCTCTTCCCTATCCCTCATGTGGATTTCACCCATAAATTCTTCATTACATAGTTCTAAAAGATAAGAATTTTTTTTTTTTTGCAATCAAGAAAATCCAGAATGTGGGAAACTCTACAGGGCCAACCACCAAATTCCTTCAACAAATAAATTACATAAACAAAAACAGAAAGAAGGATGTCTTGAACTTGCTTGTTGATTGTTTTAACAGCTTCATGTGATATAATTGACACATATAAATGACATGTGATAGACTGCAATTTATTTATGTATGTATTTATTTATTTATTTCCTTCCAATATAGTGTACATACAGTGTTATATTAGTTTCAGGTACACAATATAGTGATTTAACAATTCCATACATCACCATTGCTCATCACCACAAGTGCACTCCTTAATCCCCATCACGTATTTAACCCATCCCCCTTCACACCTTCCCTATGGTAACCATCAGTTTGTTCTCTATAGTCAAGAGTCTGTCTCTTGGTTTGCCTCTCTTTTTTTCCTTTGTTCATTTTGTTTTGTTTCTTAAATTCTGCATCTGAGTGAAATCATTGGTATTTGTCTTTCTCTGACTGACTTATTTAGCTTAGCATTATACTCTCTGGCTCTATCTATGTCATTGCAAATAGGAGCATTTTATTTTTTATGGCTGAGTAATATTTCAATGTATGTGTATACCACACCTTTTTTCATTCATCTATTGGGCTGCCCCCATAATTTGGCTATTGTAAATAATGCCATTATAAACATAGGGGAACATGTATCCCTTTGAATTAGTGTTTTTGTATTTTGGCAATAAATACCCAGTAGTGCAATTCTTGGATCATAGGGTAATTCTACGTTAAACGTTTGGAAGAACCTCCATACTTTTTTCCCCAGTGGCTGCACTAATTTGCATTCCCACCAACAGTGTAAGAGGGCTTCCCTTTCTCTGCATCCTCACCAATAACTGTTGTTTCCTGTGTTGTTAATTTTGGCCATTCTAACAGTTGTGAGGTGATATCTCACTGTAGTTTTGATTTGCATTTCCCTGATGATGAGTGTCGTTGAGCATCCTTTCATGTGCTCTTGGCCATCTGTGTGTCTTCTTTGGAGAAATGTCTGCTCATGTCTTCTCCCCATTGTTAAATTGGATTACTTGATTTTGGTGTCTTGGGTTGTATAAGTTCTTTATATATTTTGGATACTAACCCTTTTTTGGATATATTATTTGCAAATATCTTCTCCCATTCAGTAGGTTGCCCTTTGGTTTGTTCATCATTTCCTTCACTGTGCAGAGACTTTTTATTCTGATGTAGTTCCAATAGTTTATTTTTGCTTTTATTTCCCTTGCCTCAAGAGACATATCTAGAAAAGCATTGCTGTGACTGATGTCAGAGACATTAATGCCTGTGCTCTCTTCTAGGATTTTTATGGTTTCAAGTCTCACAGTTATGTCTTTAATCCATGCTGAGTTTATTTTTGTGTATGGTGTGAAAAAGTGGTCCAGTTTCATTCTTTTGAATGTGTCTACACATATTTCTACACATATTTAGAGTATTCAATTTGACAAGTTTTGAGATACATATACACCTATGAAATCATCACCAGAGTCAAAATAGTGAACATATCCATTACCCAAAACACTTCCCTTGGGCCTCTTTGTAATTTCTCTCTCCCACTCTCTCTCCCATCCTCATGTAACCACTGATCTGCTGTCACTATAGATAAGTTTGCATTTTTTAGACTTTTCTATAAATGGAATTGTACAATATGCATTCTGTTTTGTGTTGCTTCTTTCACCTGGTGTACTTATTCTGAGACTCATCCACGTTGTTGCATGTATCAGCGGTCATTGTCTTTTAGTCTTCCAGTCTCATAGCATGTTCCCTATTCCAATTGGGCTTCAGCATGTACTTGGCTTCAGCTCCCCCTAATGCTCTGGTTTTCTGTTTTCCTTTTCCTAGAACCTGGGAATTTCCTGTCTTGCTTTAAAATTTTTTTTAATGGTTATTTATTTTTGAGAGAGAGAGAGAGAGAGAGAGAGACAAAGTGTGAGTGGGGGAGGGGCAGAGAGAGAGGGAGACAGAATCCAAAGCAGGCTCCAAGCTCTGAGCTGTTAGCACAGAGCCTGACGTGGGGCTTGAACTCATGAACCATGATCATGACCTGAGCCAAAGTCGGCAACCAACTGAGCCACCCAGGCAACCCCCAGCTTTTAAAATATTGAAATTGGCAATATATATTTTCCTCAAATTTTTAGGTTATTATCTAGCATTCTAGATTGGATTACTTTTTCTTAACAATGTAGAAAAATGGTTAAAAAGTAACTTCTTTTTTAACAATGTGAAGAAACAATTGAAAAGGAACTCTATGTTTTAATAACGGAAAGAAACTACATAGTCAAAGGGGGAGCCTGCCTCTGTTGATGTTGTGTCAGCCATTTTAGCAGACTTCTTGTTCCCTGATGCATTCCCTACAAGAGACACACAAACATAGCTCTGGCAGTGACCCCAAGTTCCCTTGAAGTACTTGCCACAGGCCTAGAATTTAGATTTTGGCCATATCAGAAATATTCCTTAAATACATATGTTTTGCAGAAAAGCAACTTCAAAAATTACAAATACTTTCATGGTAAAGGGAGGAAAATTACCACTTTGCTCTTCTGAGTCAAGAGAAACCCACACCCTCTCTACCACCTCCCACCCCTCTCCCCAAGACAGTTTTTAGTCCCTTTTCCTGTTGCCACAGACAAAATAAGCTTCAAATTTGAAAGAAAAAAAAATTATGTCTAAGTTCTATTAGAGTCTACCTAACCTAAAACTAATGGAGAATTATTAAATGATAAACACTATTGCTTTAGAATGTATTGAAAGATCCCTAACACTTTCTCTAGCATTTCTCGAATTTCAGAAACATTCTTACTACTCTTTAACTCTTTGATTTAATTACAATCACAACCCCTTGTGGAAGATCATTGGTTTATAATGTTTTTACCTCTATACATCAATGCTAGTAAGTTCAAACTTTATACCAAAATCCAGGTTTGGGTATTATTTGTAACAAAAAGTATGTCCTGTGATTATATTCCTAATATCTGAGTTCAGGATAGCTTGTAAATGGATGTAAATTATGTTATTTTCTATGCTTTTTGGTATATTATAAATTGCATAATAATTTTTCATTTAATTTCACATCACTTTCTGCCTTACTTTGGATACATAACCTTCTATCTCTTTTATGGAATTAATATCTTTCTTTTCTGTGCTCCCACAACAGCTGGTACATACTTTCTTACAGCACCTATAACACTTCCATACATTTAAATTTTTTCATGACTATCTCCACTAGATTTTAGATCTTTGAAGACTAAAATCATGTCTTTTTCTTCCCCTGGTCCCTAGACATTCAGTGTTTATTGTATGAGTAATAGCATGAATGAACACATTCCCAAATTTGTTTCAGAAATTATTGAGATGCTTCTCTTCTCAATAAAACAGAGAGCTTAAATAATATAACAAGTTACTGAGTTTCCTACTAATTGTAGTTTTTCTTTAGTTGTAGGTTTTCTTGGGTTTTTCTTTCTTCATAGGGAAAGCAAGCATTTAAAGGAAATCATAGGTACAGTACATGTAAGGATCTTTATCAGTAATTCTACTTGTTAGTAATCAAGGTTTGACCTAGCCCTTTTCTTAGAAGAAATATATTTTAAGTCTCTATGCTGGTGACTCCTGAGTGCTTGCTGTAACATCCATTTTCTCATTCCACCTTAGTAACAAAACCCCAAATTTATTCAAGACTAGAATGTGCAGAGTTAAAAGACTACAATTCCTGACTTCCCTTGCAGCCACGTATTCTGTCTGACAAAGAGAACTGAGACATTTTCTTCAAAGACGAGGAATGGGCTCTTCTTTCCTCCCTCCTGCTACCTGGAACATAGACACGATGGTTAAATCTAGCAACCATCTTGAACCAGAATACAAGAGCACACCATAGGAATGGAGGGGTGATGAACTAAAAGGATTCAGGTCCCTTATGACTTTGTAGAAGGTCCAACCCTCTGAAATGCCAACTTCCAAAACTTATAGAGAATGAAAACCTATATAATGCATTATTATTTGTTATTTTTGGTCTTATTCACTGCAGTTGGATCTAACTAGTGTTCTTACCCTTAAACCTTATTTTACATGCATACTCCTTAATTGATTCCCTTGATTTTAGAATAGAGAGTCAAAGTAGTTTCATAATAATGTAATTCCTTTAAAATTGATGTTGTTTATTTGGATCTATCATATCTAAAAGGATGGCTGATACAGAGAGCTTGGATAAGAATTTTAGCAATTGTTCTCTTTTCTTTTTTTATTTTTTTAAATGTTTATTTATTTTTGACAGAGAGAGATGGAGTGTGAGCGGGGGAGGGGCAGAGAGCAAGGGAGACACAGAATCCAAAGCAGGCTCCAGGCTCCGAGCATCAGCACAGAGCCCGAAGCAGGACTTGAACCCACAAGCCATGAGATCATGACCTGAGCCAAAGTCAGATGCTCAAACAGCTGAGCCAGCCAGGTGCCCCAACAATTATTTTCTTAATAACCATGGCTAAAAGGTATACTTTATACTTGTTTTTTAAGTAATCTCTACACCCAATATGAGGCTTGAACTTATAACCCCAAGGTCAGCAGTCTTCATGCGCTACCAACTGAGCCACCCAGACACCCCTAAAAGGTGTATTTTGAATACATTTTGGTTTGGTAATTTCACTGAAAGTACACTGCATTTTTTTCCTTACTTTAGGAAAACTGAATTCTTTTCATTCAAATTTTACATTTATTTCTTCCATAGAGCTTTTTTCTACATTCCTTTATTTCAGGATTCTACTGTAGTAATTGGTGAACGAAACTAATACCAAAATTATGAAATTTTTATTTTATAAATTTGGGCTTGTGATGTGTACTTCCTCCTAAGACTTGTTCCTGCATGTTCTGAAATATTTCCACTAACTGTACAGTGGAAAATCTGTGTATGTGTCACCTTGGGCTAATGTGACTTGTGAGATCTAGTCAAAACATAACTGTTCTCTTGAAATGAATTCAGGGGGGAAGTCTTCCCCCCTGCCACCAAGGTGAAAATTGCAGCAAGTCTCATGACTTTTCTGCTCCCTTAACTTATAATCACTTTAAATCACAAAATTGAGCCTCAGTCTGACATTTATAAAGGAAAGTCTTAGAGAAAAGGAATGTGGTCAGCCCTTTCTCCTTTTCCTATTTACTTTCTTCCCTATGCAGTAGCTACTGTGATGGAATCCCTGAGTTATTGTGCAGAGAGGGAACAGGGAAAAGAGAGCAGAAAGGTCTTATTTGGCTAGAACTACAGTGAGATGACTTTGTACTTGCTGGGATTGGCAGATGTTTAAAACTGATTCTTTGTCTTGTGGGAACCTCTGTGAGTTCCTCAGAGACTTATGCTTGATCAGTCAAGCTCTAACTCCTGCAACAACATCTGGGCACATATTCTATTACTCTTGGGGCTGCTCCTTCCTTAGTCACAGGTTTTTTCAGATATCCACAACATACTGTTCATTCTGTTAGAGCCCAATTGACATATCAGGCAATTCTCTTGGATAAGAGTCAAAAAAGCTATCTGGGGACGCCTGGGTGGTTCAGTCGGTTAAGCATCTGACTCTTGATTTCAGCTCAGCTCATGATGTCACGGATCGTGAGTTCACGCCCCGAATCAGGCTCTGCACTGACAGTGCGGAACCTGCTTGGGATTCTCTCTCTCCCTTTCTCTCTGCCCTTCTCCTGCTCATGCTCTGTCTCTCAAAATAAATAAATAAACTTTAATTAAAAAAAAAAAGATCTCTGGACTGGCTCTTTCTCTCCTGTGTGGCCCACATCTAGTCTGTGAGAAGCTTTATGCATCATTTGTCCTGAGAAATACTGAGAGAGCTCACTGGTCCCAATGCAATTGGGCATATCCTCTCCAATAACAAAGAACCTGCCAAGCCATCACTTTCTGACCCCCTACATTTTCCTAGGGGGGGGAGTCAGGTATCAGTCCTTTATTCCTCATCCTTCCCACCATAGTTCTCTGAATAATCCTATAAAAATCTTCACTCACTAGGCCAGAGGTAAAAGAGCAGGCATTCTCCTCTTCTCTACTTTAGTGAGAGGGGTATAGGATGTACAACATTGCTTTCTCTGAAGAATATCACTTAACAAATGCAATCCCACTTTCCACTGCGTGACTCTTGTGGTTTTTAAGAACCATCTAACCAGTGGAAATTTGTTTTGAAATTTCTACTAGGTGGTCTGGTACTTCACTGTGAAAAATCCCACCTGTCGTATTGGAATGCTTCTTTCAAATTTTCTATGCAACTTCCTGTTACCTTTCTTACAGCTTCAGGATGCAAATAGCCAGTCTTTTCCGGGACATGTTTAACTAAGAGAGAACCAGCAGTTGTCCAATAAATTATGCTTTAAAAAATAAAATCTTTATTAGAATAACAGGAATAAAAAATGATTTTTAAAAATAATCACAAAGTAGTCACTTATATGCAAAGTAAAAGTTGGTATTTTTCTGAGTAACTTTTACCGATAGTTTATTTGAATGCCTACATCCTCTTCCCCACTCCACCACGAATACTTTCAGACCTAAGAAGCCTTCCTTTAACAAACCCTGAATTCTTCATCTCAGAGTTAAAAAAAATCCTTTGGAATACATATTTGCCTGCTCTCTTTAAAGTCAAACACTTGGGGCTCCTGGGTAGCTCAGTCGTTGAGTGCCTGACTTCTGCTCAGGTCATGATGACACCACTCATGGGTTTAAGCCCCATACCAGGCTCTGTGCTGACAGCTCAGAGCCTGGAACCTGCTTTGGATTCTGTGTCTCCCTCCCTCTGTGGCCTTAGCCTGCTTGTGTTCTGTCTGTCTCTGTCTCTGTCTCTCTCTCTCTCTCTCTCTCAAAAATAAATAAACATAAAAAACACTAAAACAAATAAACACTGTTTCAAAAAGTCAAACACATCTTTAAAAATCAAAAGCCCTCCGAGATATATGTGTACCTACTTCAGTTTGTAGAATAATTCCAATGACTGACTATATTACACAGCTTGGTACTGAATTACATTTCTACATATTTTAACTTTCTCTTATCCAAAAATTTTCCTTCTTTTTTTTTTTTAAATGTTTGTTTATTTTTGAAGGAGCAAGAGACAGAGCATGAATGGGGGAGGGGCAGAGAGAGAGGGAGACACAGAATCCAAAGCAGTCTCCAGGCTCTGAGCTGTCAGCACAGAGCCTGAAGCAGGGCTCAAACTCATAAACCGTGAGATCATGACCTGAGCTGAAGTTGGACACTTAACCGACTGAGCCACCCAGGCACCCCCAAAAACTCTCCTTCTGGATGGATAAACAGAAAGAAGAAAAGGGAATATATAGGCACATAGTAGATTTGTGTCCCTGGCATGATTCCTTGATTACCTTTTTTCCTAATCAGAATAATATATGACCTTTCCTTACTCCCAAAACTCTGCCTTTAGAGGGATATTACTTCAAAACCTTCTACTTCCCTCTCAGCCAAAGCTTTCTTTTTCTTTTCTTTTTTTTTTAATGTTTATTTAGTTATTTTTGAGAGAGAAAGAGAGAGAGAGAGAGAGAGAGAATTCCAAGCAGGCTCCACGCTGTTAGTGCACAGCCCAATGTGGGACTCAATCTCATGACCAAGGAATCATGACCTGAGCTAAAATCAAGAGCCCAAGGCTTAAGGGACTGAGCCACCCAGGCACCCCATTGGTCAAAGATGTCTATATCATTTTCATTTGGTCACTTTAATAGTAAATATGTCCATTCATTCATTAAACAAATATTTATTGAGTACTTCTTAAGTAGAAGACACTATTCTAGGTGCTTAGATATAACAATAAACATGAGACAGAAGTCCAGGATAACTTGTAGGTACTTGTGGAACACACCCCCAGTGTAAAAAAAATATAGACAGTATAATATAATGGTAGTATAATATAATGTGCTGATAAATGAAATTAAGAAAAATAAAATTGTGTTAAGTCACTATATTGTACACTTGAAACTAATATAACATTGTATATTAAGCAATTGAGATCAAAATAAAAACTTAAAAAATAAAAAAATTTTGGGGCGCCTGGGTGGCGCAGTCGGTTAAGCGTCCGACTTCAGCCAGGTCACGATCTCGCGGTCCGTGAGTTCGAGCCCCGCGTCGGGCTCTGAGCTGATGGCTCAGAGCCTGGAGCCTGTTTCCGATTCTGTGTCTCCCTCTCTCTCTGCCCCTCCCCCGTTCATGCTCTGTCTCTCTCTGTCACAAAAATAAATAAACGTTGAAAAATTTAAAAAAAATAAATAAATAAATTTTATATTTTTAAATTTTTTAAAAAAAAATTTTTTTTGAGAGAGAGAGAGAGACAGAGTGCAAGGAGGGGAGGAGCAGAGAGAGAGGGAGACACAGAATCCAAAGCAGGCTGCAGGCTCTGAGCTGTCAGCACAGAGCCCCATGCAAGGCTCGAACTCACCAACAGTGAGATCATGACCTGAGCCAAAGTCAGACACTCAACCGACTGAGCCACCCAGGCGCCCCAAAAATAAAAAAATTTTAAGTAAAACATTGTAAAGGAATAGGAAGTGCCATTTTAGATAAGGCAGTCAAGAAAGGCCTTTGTGAGGAAGTGTTAGAAAATCTATAATGTTAGGGTCAGCTGATACAAATGGCCTGAGGTGGCAGAGTCCTTGGTGTGCTCTAAGAACAGAAGAGAAGCCAGTATGACTGGAGCCAGTGATTAAAAGGAAAGTGATAGGAGATGAGATTGGGGGAGTGGGAGGGGTAAGCTAGTGGCCAAGATGATAGAGGACCTTTGTAGACCATGGCCCACTTGTAGTATGTACAACTCAGATTTCTTTCTATGCTGGTGGAAAGCCATTTTGAGTAGAGGAGTGACAAGATCAGTTCATGGTTTAAAAATATCAATCTGGGGGCGCCTGGGTGGCGCAGTTGGTTAAGCGCCCGACTTCAGCCAGGTCACGATCTCGCGGTCCGTGAGTTCGAGCCCCGCGTCAGGCTCTGGGCTGATGGCTCAGAGCCTGGAGCCTGTTTCCGATTCTGTGTCTCCCTCTCTCTCTGCCCCTCCCCCGTTCATGCTCTGTCTCTCTCTGTCCGAAAAATAAATAAAAATGTTGAAAAAAAAATTAAAAAAAAAAATATCAATCTGGGGGCACCGGGGTGGCTCAGTGGGCTAAAAACATTTCTGCTCAGGGCATTATCTTAGGGTAGTGAGATTGAGTCCTGCATCAGGTTCCACATTGAGCATGGAGCCTGCCCGGGATTCTCTCTCTCCCTCTCTCTCTTTAAATAAACTTTAAAAAATAAAAAAAGGAAAAGTAGTTTAGAAAACCAGCTAAAGGTGCCAGTAGCTTGAAATAGAGAGGTATTGGGAGAGGTGGGAAGAGGCAACTAGATTCTGGATATATTTTGGAGATAGAACTAACAGGATTTGCTGATGCCCTGAGAGTTAAAAAGCAGTCAGGACTGATTTTAAGAGTTTGATTCAAGCAACTAGATAAATGGTAAGAACATTGAGGAAGGGACAAATGGGATTGAAAGGCTGTACATAATCTAAAGTTCAGTTTTACATTTTAAGTCTGACAACAATTAGCCACCTAGGTGAAGATTTCAACCTTAAAATTAGTTATATGATCTTGGGTACAATCAAGAGACAGACATTTGAGACTCGTCAGCATAAGGTTGTCTTTAAAACAAACAGTCTCAAACTTCCAGAAAACTTGCAAGTACAGCACAATTTCTTTCCTTAGTCATTTGAGTCAATGTTGACTTGATACTGACCCAGTGAAAATGCTGCCCCAATACCCCATCACTCCCAAATACTTTAGTGTGTTCTTCCTAAAAATAAGGGTATTTTCCTACATAACCACAATAAAACCATTGAAATCCAGAAATTAAGGTGACCGTATTACCACCATCTAATCCTAATGACCTTTATATCAAAAGTATTCAGTTCGGAATCATTTCTTTAGTCTTTTTCATGCTGGAACAATTTCTTAGTCTTACCTTGATTTTCATGACCTTGCTACTCTTCAAGATTACAGGGAAGGGAAAGGAACTGAATGAAAGGAAAGGGAAAGAGAAAGTCATATATGTGGGTTTGCAAAGCCATGAAACTGGCTTGGATCTCTTAGGGAATGAGGACAAATAAAGGAGAACTGAGCCTTGGGGAACCCCAACTTTGACATTTATTTGTCAAAGAAATGAAGAGGAACCAACAAAGTAGACTGTGAAGAAGGAGCCAAAGAGATAGGGGAAAACCAGAAGAGGGAAGTTTCTTGGAAGCCTTTGAAGACTGACAACTCAGCACTGAATTTAATGATATGAAGGGCAATGGTAGACTTGATGAGAGTATTATCAGTGGAATGAGGAGGGCAAAAAGCCTTATTGCAGGAATTCAAGACAGAATGAAAGATGATTACATGGGAACAGCACATTTACAAAATTTTCTTTTGAGTTTAATCCTGTAAAGAAGATTAAAGAAATGAGGCAGTGGCTAAAGAGGGATGAGAGATCAAGAGAGGGTTCCTTTTATTAAATTAGAGATATTAAATAATATGTCTATGTTAGTATTAATGATCCCACAGAAAGAGGAAAATTGATACAGGGAAGAGGATAATTTTAGAAGTGAAGTGTTTTTTTTAATGTTTATTTATTTTGAGAGCGTGTGCAAGCCCAGGAGAGGATGAGAGAGAGGAAGAGAGAATCCCAAGCAAGCTCCAAACTGTCAGAGCAGAGCCCTCAGGGCTCAGTTTCACAAACCATGAGATCATGCCTTGAACCAAAGTCCAGAGTCTGACACTTAACCAACTAAGCCACCTAGGTGCCTCTAGAAGTGAAGTTCTTGAATGGGCAAAAGGGAATAGGTCTCAGAGCACAGAAAAAGGGGTTGGATTCAGATGGCAACAGAAATAGTTCAGCCTTCCTAGCAGGAGGAAAGGTAAGATACAGGGAGTGGTTATAATTAGTGGTGAGAAGTTATGAAAGTTCTCTTTTGACTGCCTATTTTACCTCAGTGAAATAAAAAGCAAAGTCATCAGTTAAGATGGAAAAGAGAGGAAAAGACTGGAGGAGAATGGCATCATTGGGAAGAGTGGGAGAGTCAAATGACTAGGGAAATAGAATGGGTGGACAACATTGAGAACCCACTTGAAACTTGAGGTCACAATTTTAAAGTGAGTCCAGTCAGCATGATATTTTTTTCTCTCTAGTTGATTCAATTGACTAGGTGGGAGGGGACCCTGGGTGGCTCAGTTGGTGAAGCATCCAACTTCAGCTCAGATCATGATCTCAGGGTCATGATCTGCATCAGGCTCTCTGCTGTCAGTCAACACAGAGCCCGCTTCCAATCCTCTGTCCCTGGCTCCCTCTGCCCATCCCCCACTGGTTCTCTCTTTCTCTCTCTCTCTAAATAAATAAACTGCAAAAAAAAAAAAAAAAAAAAAAAAAAAGATTGAGTAGGTGGGAAGTTGTATTACACCAGGAGTTTTGCCAAGCAAGTACTAATGGAGAGAAGGGTGAGGGTGTTGAGGGCATGAGCTATGACTGCTCACAGTACAAATCATCTCATGAAAGAGTTTATAAAATGGTATCCACATAATGTTTAAAATGCATTTTAATAAAAAATTAAAATAATTATAAAGTAATTTCACCATAGTAATGTGTGTGTATATATATAACCTATAAAAATATAAATAAAATGTTATCTTTTTTTGTTTATTTTTGAAGGAGAGACAGAGAGTGGGGAAGAGGCAGAGAGAGAGGGAAACACACAGAATCTGAAGAAGGCTCCAGGCTCAAGCTGTCAGCACAGAGTCCAAGGCGGGACCTGAACTCACAGACCGTGAGATCGTGACCTGAGCTAAAGTTGGACGCCTAACTGACTGAGCCACAAGACGCCCCTAAAATATTATCTTCTTAACTATGACTGCCAATCACATTTGGAGACAATATCGTTCACGTGTACAGGAATTACAAATAATAAATTCAGAAATCGATATCATTGTCATCATCAATATTGTCACTATACAACTATGGCTCTATAATAAATGGCTATTGGTCCTTATCTCAGAACTGAACACAGTTTAAGAAATACTGAGCCAAATTTTTCCCTTTGGATCCAGGAGGCAATTAACTTAAATGTTTTGGTCCACTTCACCTCTGTTCTGTCCTGAAGCGCCAAGAGTTCAAATAGCTATTAGCTCAGTAGTTTTATTATCTCATTCCAAAGATAGTGTAACTAAGCCAATAAGGAAATCCATTGGTACTATGGGAGAATAGTTACATGTATATGACACATGGCTCCACTTCTGATATCCAGATGTGCCTCAGGCCTCAGTCCCTTTCAGAACTGGGTGAGTCAAGGTCTCTGTATGTATGTTCATTCACTCCCTCACTATTAACTGAACAACTGTCTTGTGTTGCGGGATTGGGGGGGGATATAAAAATTAATATGCTATGCTTTCTACCCTCAAGAAGTTTTCTCGACACTAGGCCCGATGAGACACTCACACAAAGAATTCTATAAAGCAGTTTGTGATGAGTGTTATATTGTTGATACCAATCAAATGCTATAGTTATACAGAGTGATTGTTCAGAACAAAGAAGGCATTAAGGAAGACATGGTGTTTGAAGGGGACTTGAAGCAAGGCAGAGTTTTGAAAGGGAGAGAATAGAACAAGAAAGCATTCTAGGCATAAGGAGCGGCATAAGCACAACTGTGTCCAGAAAGGAGGAAAAAATGAGTTGAAAGAATAACATTTGATGGCAAGACCAAAAATCTACTCGGTAGAGTTTAGATAAAGTAGGATCTATTTAAAAAGAATTTCTCACAGATTTAAGAATGAGCAGGAAGTTTATCTGGGCCCCACAAACGTGTGTACACAGAACCTGGAAAGTTAAGAGCCAAGATTAATCTTTCCTTCATTTCTATTTATAGAAATTTCATTGTCCTTTACTTCTCTCTCTGTCTCTCTCTCTCTCTCTCTCTCTCTCATCAGTTTGGGGCCTCCAAGAAGTAATTGCCAAGATATGCATGTAGAATTAAAAAAAAAAAAAACAACCCTAGCACTAGTTCCCAACAACATATCCAAGTCTCTGTGATTCATTTCCAATTTCCTGGAATGGAGAATTTGAATAGCACCATTTGGATCAATATCCACCCAGCTACTGTTCGGGAGTATGAGGTTATATGGTACTAACATGGAAACTAGACCTATTTTACATAAGGGGCTGAGGATAATGTGCAGTTTGTTAAGAAGGAGGCTAGGCAGAGGGATAGAGGCATCTCTGTTTTCAAAAATAACTCGAGTGGAAATACAAAGATCTGGGTTTGAATCACAAATCTAAAACTATTAACTATGTGATTTTCTTAGCTAATAGTTCCTCCCCGTACATACTGCTGCCTCATCTGTTAAAGGAGGATTAATCATGCTTTACAAGAATTAAGCAATTTAATAAATAAAATAAATACGAAAACGCCCTGGAAATTGTAAAGCCCTATACAAAACCAAAGGGCAAAGGATTAAAGAAAGAACAAGTAGTCCAGATTTGATAAATCAGGGTTGTTGTTTTTTAATAGTGGAATACATGCTGAATTTGAGCAAAGAATATGGAATCAGAGAATCTGGTAGGAAGCTCTACAAATAATCAGTTTGTAAGGGTGTGGTACCAGTTCATTGCAGGGATGAAAGGCAGCAGAGGTAACTGTACAATAGTAATAGTAGTAATAGAATTAGGATAGAATAGTATTAGAATTAAGACAGTGATGGAATTAAGTAAGTGAATGTGAAAGTAATTTTGAAATTTTATGCAATATGAGCCATCCCATGCAAATTAACTCCTTCAGACTCTGGATAAAGTTTATGAAAAAGGAAAGAGACTACATTTCATTCATAAATACACTACTGGAAAGAGAATTGAGCTCCTTGCACAGGAAACTCATCTGAAGAAAAGAAGACTTTTTAAAAAATGTTAAAATGATACTTGTGAGCCAGAATTAGCCTCTAGGGATAGGGGGAATTTGTTCATGAGAAGTGTAAGTAGATGGCCAAGTATGATCAATTTGATGGGTACCACAAGATGATCTTGCCCCACAATATATTCCACTGGTCATGCTACGGTGGCTAATGTTTACTGTTTTGAATTAAAGACGCTGAAGGTTTCCATTAAATACATATATTATCTTGGAATAAGTAGCTTGTTATAAGATAGAAGCAGAGGAACCTGCTGATAGGCAGGGAGATTTTTTAGGGACACAAACCTTGTTGAAAAAAAAATCACTTTAAAACTAATCAATTCATCAGACTATCTGTCCTATCACTAGAATGACGAGAAGGAAAAGCAAGGTGGGCAGGATAGTTTTGCTGCAGAGGCAAGAGATCACAAATGGCTTCAAGCTGAGATGGCCAACTCCCGAGAATTGTTATACTGTCATGACTCATCTCCCACCCTTCACCCCTGGCTGCTGTGTGTCATCTGAAGCAGAACGTTGGGAAATATTCCAAGAGGATTGCACCTTGAATTTTAGGTTCTTTTACCAGTACAGGGAATTAGAAAGATGGAGTTGTTATGTACTAAGATAGGGAAAATTTCAGGACTAGGTTTGAGGTCAAAGGAATGAGGTTTGAGGAATCAGGAATTAAGTTTTGGATGCATCATTTTAGATGCTTATTAAATAACCAAATATATAACCATATATATATATACATATATATATACATATACATATACATATATATATATATATGAAGTTATATTTATGAGATTAGAGTTCAATCAGGTGAGAAGTCTGAGCCAGAGATGGAAATTTGGGATTGCCAGTATATAGGGATGATATTTACAACTATGAGAATGAGGGGCACCTGGCTGGCTCAGTTGCAAGAGCATGCAATTCTTGATCTTGGGTTCATGAGTTCAAGCCCCACAGTGGGTGTAGAAATTACTAAAAATAAATTAATAAATAAACTTAAAAAAACAAAACAACAACAAAAACATGAGAATGAGATCACCAAGGCAAGGAAGGGAGACAAAAGAAAAGGAACAAGCCTAAAGCCCCGGAGCAGTTCAACAATTGGAGGCTGAGGAGAAGAGGATGAACTCTCAAAGGAAACTCAGACAAGTGGTTTGTGAAACAGAAGGGAAATCGGGTAAGTGTGGTGTACAGGGAGCCAAAGCAAGGCAGTGTTTCAAGAAGAAAGGAATTATCAGCGAGTATTGAATGCTGCTGATAGGGTCAAGAAGATAAAAAGTAAGTATTCCAATACCGGTCCCAAGTTTCAAGAAAATGAACGTAACAAAGACTTGTTGACTTTTAAAGTGACAACAATAGAGATGATGGTTTCTAGATGAATATATGGCACTATCTTCAAGGAGATCATAATCAGACCATTCACTGAGTTTGCTATGTTTCAAAATAGTCGCATTTATTTGAGGGCCTTTTATGAAGAAGAAAGACCCTGTGCTAATTGTTGGGGAAACAAAGATGAATAAGATATGGGTCCTGACATGAAAAATAACCATTGCTACTATATTCTGAATACATAACTAGGTGTCCAGCACTGTATAAATCACTTTATACATACTACCTCATTTAGTACTAACAGACGCATGTGCCAGGTATTTTTAGAATCTTTTTTTTAATGAGGAAACTGAGGCACAGACAGTTTAAATAATTTGACCAAGTCACTTAGGCACTAGTAGTAAGTGTAGGAACCAGGTGTGTGTATGTATGTGTATGTTTGTGTGACTTAAAACAGCTATTTATTTAACTCATTGTTTTATGGGTCAACAGTTGGGGTTGCGCTTACATGAGAAGCTCCTTGGAGATAGTCAGCTGGGGAAATGGGGGTGAACAACCCACATGTCTCTCATCCTCCAGCAGACCAGCCTGAGCTTAGCCTCATGGAGTCAGGGTTGTAAGAGTAAAAGTGAAAGCACGCAACGTCTGGGCTAAGAGCTGTCACACAATGTCATTCCTACCACATTGTGTTGGCCAAAGTAACTCACAAGGCCCATATTCAAGGTGTAGGGAAATTGCTCAGAAATATGTCCACAACATCTTGCATTTAGCTGGTGCTCAGTAAATACTTATCAAACAAATGAAAAGAAAAATTTTCTTTTAAAAAAAGTTTATTCATTTTGAAAGAGAGAGCACAAACTGGGGAGGAGCAGAGAAAGGGAGAGACAGAATCCCAGGCAGTTTCCATGCCATCAGCACAGAGCCCAATGTGGCGCTCAGACTCACAAACTGTGAGATCATGACCTGAGCCGAGCTCAAGAGTTGGACACTCAACCAACTGAGCCACCCAGGTGCCCCAAGAAAACCTTCAGTCTGAAAGTATACAGACTCCATTCAATGCAATCAATTGGTACATGTTATTTCTCACCTGCTGGGGGCCAAGAAACGTAAACCATCCTTTCTCAACTATGGCTTCAGAATAGCAACTGAGGGACCAGGAAGGTGGGGCCAACAGCAGTCCCACTGAGGGTCACAGTGGAGAAGCTCAGCTGGCCCCAAAAAAGCTCCTCCAGAGAGATCCAGAGCATCAGCAGAGGCCAGACCAGACACACAGTCACCTGAATTGAAAGCCACGTGTTCCTCACTTATGGGCGAAGAGACTTTTAAGCCTTTGTGAGGGCATGAAAACAGTCTCCTTTGACTCTTTCTCCCCAAATTTAACAATTTTATTAAGATTTAAATGATGTGGCAGAGGAGCTGCGATGGCAGAACAGCATGGAAGTTTTTTGTGTGTCTTGCGTCCATGAAATACAACCAGACCAACACTAAACCATCCTGCACACCTAGGAAACTTATTGGAGGATTAATACAACAATCTGCACAACCTGAACCACAGAACTCAGCAGGTACGTGGCACAGAGAGGTGAATTTGGGGAACGAGAAGCCGCGGAAGCTAGGGAACTGCTTTCGCAGGTGGAGAGAGGACAGAGACTGGGGAGGGAGGGAGAATACGGGAAAAGCACCCCTCCCCAAAAGCAGCTGGAGAGAAAGTGGAAAACTGGAAACGGCTGCAGGGACTAAATTAAGAAGGGAGAAAGGAGAAAGGAAAGGATTTAAATCCCATTAAGACTGTAAACAAGGGGAGTGCAAAGGCTGCAACTCTGCAGCTCCGTACCTGGTGGTGCTCTGGTGGGAAGGGCGAATCCCCAGGAACAGAGTGGGGTCCAGGAGGTTCTCGGACTACACGGGGAAAAGAGGTTCCACTGCTGGAAGGCCATTTGGTAGAGACTGTTGAAGCCCCCTGGTCCCAGCAGACGCCAGAAGGCGGCCACATTCGCTGGTGCTGGGGCAAGGTCCTTAAGGGTGAAGCCTGGTGCCAGACGTGTGTTGTGATTTTCCATAATCCCTAAAATGCTGCTGCTCACTGTCTCGCAAACTTTTTCTGGGGCAGGCTGGCACCTGACCGCAGTCTCAGAGCACCGGCAGCAGCAGGGTCCAGCAAGCATTCCTGGGTAGAGCCGGCATTCGGGTTGCTCAGTGAGACCCTCCCACAGAGGGGCAGAACGGGTCAAAGCCGCAGTCCTTCAGAAGTAAGGGGCTGGGGAAAACAGGCGCACCTGAGACAAAACTCCGGAGAGAGGTACTGCTGGGACCTGGCCACAGACAGTGAAAAAGCAGGGAGTGGGCGAGAGCTGAAATCAGAGGACGGGTGTGCGATTGCTGATCCGGGAGAACAGAGTTCCGATACTAGAGACTAGGTAGCTGGGTGACGCCATTTTCACGGCTCCCGCGCATGCGCATACACACCTACGAGCGCCACAGTGCTCCACCCCAGTAGGCTAGCAGCGCCATCTAGTGGAGAGCAGAGCTGTTACACTGAGCCCCACCCAACTGGGCCAACTTCACTCTTCAAGAACACAAGTCTTACCGCTGGCTTAGTTTATGGGCCATAAAGCTATACATAGACTGACTTCTAGGGGGATAATGAAGCAATTTCAGTCCTACTTCAGTCTGTTAGTGGGTTCATCTATTCAATTTTCTTTTTTCTTTTTTTTTCTTTTTCTCTTTTACACTTCTTTTTCTTGGATACAGAAAGATAAAAAATTCATTTTTATTTTCAATTTTTTTAAAATATTTTTCTTTAATTTTTATTACTATATTTTTTACTTTTGTGTAAATTTTTTCAAATTCTATTTTACTTCCATCATTTTATTTTAGTCTACTTCAGTGTATTCACTTTTTCAAATTTTCGAACAATTTCCTTTCTTTCTTTTTTCTCTTTTTTTCTTCTTTTCCTTTTCTTGAATGCAGAAAGATAAACACTTCATTTTTACTTTCAGTTTATATTAAAAATATTTTTATTTAATTTTTTACTATATTTTTTGTTTTTACATAAATTTTTTCAAATTCTATTTTACTTCCATCATTTTATTTTAATCTACTACAGTGTACTCACTTTTTCAAATTTTCAGATGATTTCTTTTTTCTTTTCTTTTTTATCTCTTTTCTTTTTTTCATTTCTTTTCTTTATTCTTAAGTACATAAAAAGAAAAACTTCATACTTATTTTTTTATTAAAAATATTTTCTTTAATTTTTTTCTACTATATTCATTACTTTTCTGTATATTTTTCAAATTCTATTTTACCCCATCATCTCATTTTAGTCTACTTCAGTGTATTCATTTTTTCAAATTCTCAAATGATTTCCTTTTTTTTTCTTCCCCCCCCTTTTTTTTCCTCTAATCTGTCAAACCACTTTCAACACCCATACCAAAACACACCTAGGATCTAGCATCATCTATTTGATTTTTGTGTGTGGGTGTGTTTTTAATTTTTAATTTTAATATTTTTTAATTTTAATTTTTTTTAATTTCAAATTTTCTACCTCATTAATCCCTTTTCTCCCTTCAAGATGACAAAACGAAGGAATTCACCCCAAAAGAAAGAGCACAAAGGAACAGCCAGGGATTTAACCAACACAGATACAAGCAAGAGGTCTGAACCAGAATTTAGAATCACGATAATAAGAATGCTAGCTGGAGTTGAAAATAGATTAGAATTCCTTTGTGCAGAGATAAAAGAAGTAAAAATTAGCCAGAATGATATTAAAAATGCTATAATTGAGCTGCAATCATGGATGGATGCAGCAGCGCCAAGGATGGACGAGGCAGAACAGAGAATCAGTGATATAGAGGACAAACTTGTAGAGAATAATGAAGCAGAAAAAAAGAGAGAGATTAAGGCAAAAGAGCACAATTTAAGAATTAAAGAAATCAGTGACTCATTAAAAAGGAACAACATCAGAATCATAGGGGTCCCAGAAGAGGAAGAGAGAGAAATAGGGGTAGAAGGGTTATGTGAACAAATCATAGCAGAAAACTTTCCTAACCTGGGGAAAGACACAGACATCAAAATCCAGGAAGCACAGAAGACTCCCATTAGATTCAACAAAAACCGACCATCAACAAGGCATCTCATAGTCAAATTCAAAAATACTCAGGCAAGGAGAGAATCATGAAAGCAGCAAGGGAAAAAAAGTCCGTAACCTACAAGGGAAGACAGATCAGGTTTGCAGCAGACCTATCCATAGAAACTTGGCAGGCCAGGGGCGCCTGGGTGGCGCAGTCGGTTAAGCGTCCGACTTCAGCCAGGTCACGATCTCGCGGTCCGTGAGTTCGAGCCCCGCGTCAGGCTCTGGGCTGATGGCTCAGAGCCTGGAGCCTGTTTCTGATTCTGTGTCTCCCTCTCTCTCTGCCCCTCCCCCATTCATGCTCTGTCTCTCTCTGTCCCAAAAATAAATAAACGTTGAAAAAAAAATTAAAAAAAAAAAAAAAAAGAAACTTGGCAGGCCAGAAAGGAGTGGCAGGATATATTCAATGCACTGAATCAGAAAAATATGCAGCCAAGAATTCTTTATCCACCAAGGCTGTCATTCAAAATAGAAGGAGAGATCAAAAGTTTCCCAGCCAAACAAAAATTAAAGGAGTTTGTGACCACTAAACCAGCCCTGCAAGAAATTTTAAGGGGGACTTTCTGAGGGGAGAAAAGATGAAGATAGATAGATAGATAGATAGATAGATAGAAATACAAAAGCAACAAAGGTTAGAAAGGACCAGAGAACACCACCAGAAACTCCAACTCTACAAGCATCATAATGGCAATAAATTCATATCTTTCAGTACTCACTCTAAACGTCAATGGACTCAATGCTCCAATCAAAAGACATAGGGTAACAGAATGGATAAGAAAACAAGATTCATCCATATGCTGTTTACAAGAGACCCACTTTAGACCTAAAGACACCTTCAGATTAAAAATAAGGGGATGGAGAACCAACTATCATGCTAATGGTCAAAAAACGAAAGCCAGAGTAGCCATACTTATATCAGACAATCTAGACTTTAAAATAAAGACTTTATCAAGAGATGCAGAGGGCATTATATCATAATCAAGGGGTCTATCCACCAAGAAGACCTAACAATTGTAAACACTTATGAGAATCAATTAATCACAATCATAAAGAAACTCATCGACAGTAATACCATAATAGTAGGAGACTTCAACACCCCACTCACTGCAATGGACAGATCATCTAATCAAAAAATCAACAAGGAAACAATGGCTTTGAATGACACACTGGACCAGATGGACTTAACAGATATATTCAGAATATTTCATCCTAAAGCAGCAGAATATACATTCTTCTCCAGTGCACATGGAACGTTCTCCAGAATAGACCATATACTGGGACACAAATCAGCCCTAAGTAAGTAAAAAAAGATCGAGATCATACCGTGCATATTTTCAGACCACAACGCTATGAAACTCGAAATCAACCACAAGAAAAAATTTGGAAAGGTAACAAATACTTGGAGACTGAAGAACATCCTACTAAAGAATGAATGGACTAACCAAGCAGTTAAAGACGAAATTAAAAAGTATATTGAAGTCAATGAAAATGATAACACCACAACCCAAAACCTCTGGGATGCAGCAAAGGTGGTCATAAGAGGAAAGTATGTAGCAATCCAGGCCTTCCTAAAGAAGGAAGATCTCAGATACACAACCTAACTTTATGCCTTAAGGAGCTGGAAAAAGAACAGCAAATAAAACCCAAAACCAGCAGAAGACAGGAAATAATAAAGATTAGAGCAGAAACTAATGCTATTGAAACCAAAAAAACAAAACAAAACAAAACAAAACAAAACAGTAGAACAGATCAATGAAACCAGAAGCTGATTCTTTGAAAGAATCAACAAAATCGATAAACCACTAGCCAGCTTGATCAAAAAGAAAGAGGAAAGGAGCCAAATAAATAAAATCAAGAATGAAAAAGGAGAGATCACAACCAACACATCAGAAATAAAAACAATAATAAGAGAATATTATGAGCAATTATATGCCAATAAAATGAGTAACCTGGAAGAAATGAGCAAATTCCTAGAAACATATACACTACCAAAACTGAAACAGGAAGAAGTAGAAAATTTGAACAGACACATAACCAGTCAGGAAATCGAATTAGTAATCAAAAATCTCCCAAAAAAACAAGAGTCCAGAGCCAGATGGTTTTCCAGGGGAATTCTACCAAACACCTATTCTCTTGAAACCGTTCCAAAAAATAGAAATGGAAGGAAAACTTCCAAACACTTTCTATGAAGCCAGCATTACCTTGATTCCAAAACCAGACAGAGACCTCACTAATAAGGAGAACTATAGACCAATTTCCCTGATGAACATGGATGCAAAAAATCCTCAACAAGATATTAGCCAACCGGATCCAACAATACATTAAAAAAATTATTCCCCACGACCAAGTGGGATTTCTACCTGGGATGCAGAGCTGGTTCAATGTCCGCAAAACATGTGATTCACTACATCAATAAAAGAAAGGACAAGAACCATATGATCCTCTCAATAGATGCAGAGAAAGCATTTGACAAAATACAGCATCTTTTCTTGATAAAAACCCTCAAGAAAGTAGGGATAGAAGGAGCATACCTTGAGATCATAAAAGCCAGAAATGAACAACACAATGCTAATATCATCCTCAATGGGGAAAAACTGAGAGCTTCCCCCTAAGGTCAGGAACAAGACAGGGATGTCCACTCTAGCCACTGCTATTCAACGTAGTAGTAGAAGTCTTAGCCTCTGCAATCAGACAACACAAAGAAATAAAAGGCATCCAAATTGGCTAGGAGGAGGTCAAACTTTCACCCTTCACAGATGACATGATAGTCTATATGGAAAACTCAAAAGATTCCACCAAAAAACTGCTAGAATTGATTCATGAATTCAGCAAAGTTGCAGGATATAAAATCAATGCAAAGAAATCGTTTGCATTCCTGTCCACCAACAATGAAGCGACAGAAAGAGAAATCAAGGAATCGATCCCATTTACAGTTGCACAAAAAAAAAACATAAAATACCAAAGAATAAATCTAACCAAAGAGGTGAAAAATTTATACACTGAAAACTATAGAAAGCTTATGAATGAAATTGAAGAAGACACAAAAAAATGGAAAAAGATTCCATGCTCCTGGATAGAAAGAACAAATACTGTTAAAATGTCGATACTACCCAAAGCAATCTATATATTCAATGCAATCCCTATACAAAGTAACACCAGCATTCTTCACAGAGATAGAACAAATAATCCTAAAATTTGTATGGAACCAGAAAAGACCCCAAATAGCCAAAGCGATCTTGAAAAAGAAAACCAAAGCAGGAGGCATCACAATCCCAGACTTCAAGCTATACTACAAAGCTGTAATCATCAAGACAGTATGGTACTGGCACAAGAACAGACACTCAGATCAATGGAACAGAATAGAGACCCCAGAAATGGACAAACGTATGGCCACCTAATCTTTGACAAAGCAGGAAAGAATATCCAATGGAATAAAGACAGTCTCTTCAGCAAGTGGTGCTGGGAAAACTGGGCAGCGACGCGCAGAAGAATGAACCTGGACCACTTTCTTACACCACACACAAAAATAAACTCAAAATGGATGAAAGACCTAACTGTAAGATAGGAAACCATCAAAATCCTCAAGGAGAAAGCAGGCAAAAACCTCTTTGATCTTGGCTACAGCAACTCCTTACTCAACATGTCTCCAGAGTCAAGGGAAACAAAAGCAAAAATGAACTACTAGGACCTCATCAAAATAAAAAGCTTCTGCACAGTGAAGGGAACAATCAGCAAAACTAAAAGGCAACCAACAGAATGGGAGAAGATATTTGCAAATGACAAATCAGATAAAGGGTTAGTATCCAAAATCTATAAAGAACTTATCAAACTCAACACCCACAAAACAAATAATCCAGTGAAGAAGTGGGCAAAAGACATGAATAGACACTTCTCCAAAGAAGACATCCACATGGCCAACTGACACATGAAAAAATGCTCCACATCACTCATCATCAGGGAAATAAATCAAAACCACAATGAGATACCACCTCACACCTGTCAGAATGGCTAACATTAACAACTCAAGGAACAGCAGATGTTGGCGAGGAGGTGGAGAAAGAGGATCTCTTTTGCATTGTTGTTGGGAAGGCAAGCTGGTGCAGCCACTCTGGAAAACAGTATGGAGGTTCCTCAAAAAATTAAAGATAGAACTACCCTATGACCCAGGAATTGCACTACTAGGTATTTATCCAAGGGATACAGGTATGCTATTTTGAAGGGACACATGCACCCAATGTTTATAGCAGCACTATCAACAATAGCCAAAGTATGGAAAGAGCCCAAATGTCCATCGATGGATGAATGGATAAAGAAAATGTGGTATATATATACAATGGAGTATTACTTGGCAATCAAAAATAATGAAATCTTGGGGCACCTGGGTGGCTCAGTCGGTTGAGCGTCCGACTTTGGCTCAGGTCATGATCTCCCAGTCTTTAAGTTTGAGCCCCATGTCGGGCTTTGTGCTGACAGCTCAGAGCCTGGAGCCTGCTTTGGATCCTTCTCTCCCTGCCCCTCCCCAGCTCATACTCTGTCTCTCTCTCTCTCTCTCTCTCTCTCTCTGTCAAAAATAAATAAACATTAAAAAAAAAAAGAAATCTTGCCATTTGCAACTACATGGATGGAACTGGAAGGTATTATGTTAAGTGAAATTAGTCAGAGAAAGACAAAAATCATATGACTTCACTCATATGAGGACTTTAAGAGACAAAACAGATGAACATAAGGGAAGGGAAACAAAAATAATATAAAAACAGGGAGGGAGACAGAACAGAAGAGACTCATAAATATGGAGAACAAACTGAGGGTTACTGGAGGGGTTGTGGGAGGGGAGATGGGCTAAATGGGTAAGGGGCATTAAGGAATCTACTCCTGAAATCATTGTTGCACTATATGCTAACTAATTTGGATGTAAATTTTAAAAAATAAAAATAAAATAAAACATTTAAATGATGTGGAATTAATTGTACATATTGCATTTATATAATTTGACACCTCTTGTATGTATATACCTGTGAAACTACTGCCACAATCAAAATAATGAACTTGTCCATTGTCCAAGTTTTCTCATGCTCCTTTGTAGTCACTCCCTGCTGTCTCTCTCTGACCCAGGCAACCACTGATTTACTTTCAGTCAGTATAGACTAGTTTGCATTTTCTAGAATTTTATTTAAATAAATCACACATCTTTTTTTGTCTGGCTTCTTTCATTTGGTATACTTATTTTGAGATTCATCTATGTTGTGTATATCAATATTATATATATATATGTATACTATACATATATATATATTTTTTTTATTGCCCAGTAATAATCCATTTTATGGGTATATCACAATTTATTTATCCATGCACCTAGTGATGGTCTTTTTGGGCTATAGGAGTCAGATTTTTAAACTCAGTTTTGTTTTACTTGAAAGTCTGTGATTTTATCTACAATGTAGCTAAGTATGCTTTGTTATGGACTGAATTGTGCCCCCCCCACCCCAATGCTTATGTTGAAATTCTAACCTTCAATGTGACTATATTGGAGATAGGGCCTTTAAGGAGGTAACTAGGATTAAATGAGATCGTAAATGTGGGGCCTTAATCCAATAGAATTGATGTCCTAATAAGAAGAGGAAGAGGGGCACCTTGGTGGATCAGTCGGTTAAGCGTCCGACTCTTGATCTCAGCTGAAGTCTTGACCTCAAGGTCATGAGTACAAGCTCGGCATTGGGGTCCATGCTAAACATGAAGCCTACTTTAAAAAAAAGAAGAAGAGGAAGAGACACCAGCATTTCCTCTCTCTCTCTCTCTCTGCATAGGAAGAAAGGCCATGTGAAGAAGATACAGTGAGAAGATGACCACTGCAAGCCAGAAAAAGAGGTCTCACCAGAGACTAGCCCTCCTAGCACTTTGATATTGGACTCCCAGCCTCCAGAACTGTGAGAAAATGTCTGTTGTTTAGGCCACCTTGTCTGTGGTATTTTGCTATGGCAACCTAAGCAGACTAATACATGCTTCAAGTGAAAAGATTAATGACTTCTCAGTTCCAACTGGTGCAAAATGAACCCAGTATCTTCCCTCACCAAAATTTGGTCCTCTATTAGCATTGTATGATCTCTCTGAATGGCACCACCATTTTTTTTTAACGTTTATTTATTTCTGAGACAGAGAGACAGAGCATGACCAGGAGAGGGGCAGAGAGAGAGAGGGAGACACAGAATCCGAAGCAGGCTGCAGGCTCTGAGGTGTCAGCATAGAGCCCGACGCAGGGCTCGAACTCACGAACCGTAAGATCATGACCTGAGCCGAAGTCAGTCGCTCAAGCAACTGAGCCACCCAGGCGTCCCGAACCACCATTTAATCTATCATGGAACCCAAAACCCAGATGCTCTTCTTAACATTTCCCTCTCTCTCACCTGTTCTCCTGTTTTCCAACTCATCTCTCAGTTCTATCATTTCACTTCTGGCTGGTCCTTGAACCCAGCCATTTCTCTTTTCCTCCACAGTCACCTCTGTACTTGAGATTACCACCTTCCCTTGGACTAGAGTCATAGTGTCCAAACTGATCTCTCCCCATCCACTCCTGCTTCCCTCTAATTCATTCCCGCATAATAGCCAGAGTTTTGATTTATAACCAAAGCCAGGTATCACCCTTCTACCACGAACAGTTCCCAATGCTCCTAGAATAAAGACTAAGTTCCCTAATTGGTCTATGAGGCCCTTCATAACTGGCCTCTTTCTGAAGCTTTCCTCTCCCTCATTCTCTGTCCATCAGCCACACTAGCCTTTCCATTCCCTAAATATGCCTATGCCTCCTGGCCACAGAACTTTTTTTCAGGCTATTTCCTCTATCTGGACTCTCTCTACCCTTCTGTTTGACTTTACCCCAATCATCACTTTGCCAGAAAAGCCTTCTGGGACCTCTCTGCCTAGGACAACCAACCTGTTATGCACCTAAAATTACAGTGGTAATTTACATTTGTCTATATGATTCTTTGATTAATATCTGCTTCTCCAGTGCCTAACACACATATAAATATGACAGGAATTCTTATCCTGAGATGCAGAAATCTTTTAGACAGATCCATGGGTGCCTTGAAACTATGTAAAATTCTTCATGCATTGGCTAGCTGTATGTTTTTCTGCAGACATGGGCCACAGCTTATAACATATTCTCATCCATTAGGAGGAAATTAGACTCAGCAGTTGGTCCATTTTCTTATTTCTTGTTAGCCTGGAGCTCCCTGTTTAAAAGCAGAAGAGAAAGGAAAGATGAATACAAAAATTAATGCTATTCTGCATTATAATGCAAATTCCTATCTCCATTGTGTACCAGGGCTGTGTTATATAAAAAAAATTAGGGCAAGGGTTCTTTTCCTCTTTATTGGTACTGCTCTGAAAATTGATGTTTGTCCTTGAGAAATCAATATGTGTATATGTGCATGATCTGATAATTGTCTCCTAGATCTTTAGAATACTGAATCTCTTTCTGGACTCTAGACTGTACAACTAGATTTAGAGGGGAAAGCCCACCCCTCACCCATGGTATTATTCTAGACTGAAACAACCAAGATGGGGACATGTACTGCTGGGGAATACTCAGATCAATAGGCTACCAGGCAGGAGAAGGAGAATGTGGACTAGAGTGTATGATCCAAACCATTAGCAGTAGAAAAATGAAGGGTATTCTCTAACTGGACAGAGAAGACCTTCCTGAGCAGCAAAGTGCAGGTGGGTGAATCCATAATAGATGTAGAGCAACCCTCCTCAGCTTTCACTTTTTCCAGATATGCCAAGGATGGCAATTCTAATGCGTGGGTGAGGGAAATCTAAGCCTTGGGTTGTGCCCTGCGGAAGGAGGCATAGAGAGAGCTCTGGGAGCACTTATGAGCCACACTGAAGGAAGGCAGGCTATGAAGGAATGCTTCCCGTAAGAGAGAATATCTGAGCTGTATTTTGGATTAATGACATTTTTCATAAACTGTTTTGCAAAACCAATAGAAATCTTGATGAGCAGAATTTAGGGAACTGAAGCACAGGTAAGTGAATATATTTCCCCAAAGAAAATATGAAGCATATGGTCTGACATCTGATTTGGCAATAGGACAGAATATTTGAAATTGGGACTCGAGAAAAAGAGAGCATATGGTCACTCTAAGCATAGGGTGTAGCTTGGGAGAAGGGTCTAAGGTGTGAGAGGAATGAGCCAAAGAAAGAGTGACCGAAGGCACTGAGATTAAGCAAATGTCTAATGTCATCAACGTTGATTGCAGAGAGTTAAAAATAGAGCTAAGATATAGAGGCCAACCAAGATCCCCTGATGAGTTTCCTGCCCACTCTTCTCTCTCTGGTGTGACTGATACTAACAGCCTCCACCAATGTCCAGTAGGTGGGCTTTAGAACTGGGTAATGATTTTAAGGATTAAAATCATTTTTAATGATTTAAAATCCTGGGTAAGTATTTTAAGGTAATAACATACATGAGGGCCAGCAAAAAGCAGCAAAATAGTTGGGAAACAGGCAGCAAATACTGCTATAGAGATACTGACTCCACTTCCTCTGAACTCCCACCTTGAGACAAATACCAGCATTGCAACTATTTTATTCAATAGTTTAATATGTTCCTCAAGCTTATTTAATATACTCCTCAAATATAAGACTCAAGATGTACTTTTTATTTTCAAAAGTGAGACAATATTTTTAAACCCCTCTCTCTCTCTTTCTCAAAATAAATAAGTGAAATTAAAATTTAATATACTTAGCATAATATTAATATGGCACTTCATGGGATAAGAGAAAATAAATTTTGAAAATCTAAGGACTTCTTGAGAAGGGAATAAGAGTGAAAATCAACCAGAAACCTATTTCAGGGAGGAAGAAATTTGTAAAAATTAAATAACTAGGTGGTGATGGCAAAGCAGACAATGACAATTTTTTGGAAGGGTTGATAATTATTTTCAGAACTTGAGCATACTTTTTTGCATTTCAGAACTAAGTGGTGAATCTCAAACATCCACCTTGAAGAAAATGGGCACTTGATAGGAGCAAATAATTCAAAAAAGAGGGAATGCAAGGCCAAAAAATATATTAAAATGTTTAGCCTCCCTACTAACCAGTAAAACAATGAGAATCCGTTTATCAAACTACAAATGTTAAAAGGAACAATAATCAGTGGTATTGAGGGTAGACATCCCAGAGATGAATAATGGGAGCATAAAAAGGTAAATTTTCTGGCAAGTACTTTGGCAAATATAAGAAAATTCTCAAAAATTGACCACAGCTTCTGATGTAAAAATTCCAATATTTATTTTGGGAAAATAAACCTTCAGGGATAGACTATTTAATTTTATTTTTTAAAGTAGGCTTCGCACTCATTGTGCAGCCCAACATAGGGCTTGAACCCTGAGATCAAGACCTGAGCTGAGATCAAGAGCTGGACACTTAACCTATTGAGCCACCCAGGCGCCCCAGATTATATAACTTTTTTAAAATAATAGTGTTGTGTTTTTAAAGTTTATTTTAAAAAAACCTCTGACAGTGTGGAGCCCCACATGGTGTTTGAACTCAACAAAACGTGAGATCATGACCTGAGCTGAAATCAAGATTTGGATGCTTAAACAACTGAGCCACCCAGGCACCCCAAGATTATATAATTTTTAATAGTCTTGTTGATAAAAACTAAAAGTGTCCAAGAGTTCATTGATGACATGTTATGATACTTCCATACATTGTAAAGTATGCAATCATTTAAAATATCGGTGTACATATACACGGAAAAAAATTCACAGTACTGATAACAAAGCAGGCTTTGAAATAGTGTAAACAGTTTGGCCCCCAATTGTTTTAATGTTTATTTATTTATTTTGAGAGAGAAAGAGAGAGTACTCATGTGCACGTGTGCAAAAGTGGGGGAAGGGGCAGAGAGAGAGGGAGAGAGAATCCCAAGCAGGCTCCGTGTTGTCAACACAGAGCCTAATGTGGGGCTCTATCCCACCAACAGTAAGATCACGACCTGAGCTGAAATCAAGGGTCAGACACTCAACCAGCTGAGCCACCCAGGCACCCTTGACCCCCAATTTTAAAAATTACATAAAAAGAATACCAAAATGGCAGTGGCGGAATTATGGATGCTTATTTCTAGTCATCTTCTTCTGCTTTCTATTTTTCTTTAATAGAGAGGTACTATTTATGCAATAACATTTTCTTAAATGTTTGTTTTTGAGAGAGAACATGCATAAGCAGGGGAGAGGCAGAGAGGGAAAAGGACAGTGGATCCAAAGTGGGCTCCATGCTGACAGCAGAAAGCCCCACATGGAGCTTGAACTCATGAACCATGAGATCATGACCTGAGCCGAAGTCGGACGCTTAACCAACTGAGCCACCCAGGCACCCCTGTAATAACATTTTAATAATCATTTGAGGAACAGTGAATATCCTCATTGAAGGTTTTATCTCCAAAGGACAAAACAATCCAAGCACAGGAGTGTGAGGATGTCACGAAGGAGAAAACAAATGAGAGAGGGATGGTCTAACTATCAGGAGAAATGACGAAGAACTTTACATATGCTCCAAAGATGAATAGTTGAGTGGCTTTTTTTAAGTCACCACTTCCTTCTATTTTTTTGACTTAAAATTTTTTTTTCTTGGAGAAACAAGGGTTCATAAATTTTGGGGAAGGCGGGGTATGGGATGGGATGGGATGGGATGGGGAAATTCAAAGACTTCCTGCCATCAGCTTTACTTCTAAGTGATTGTACATTCTGTCAATGTTTGTTTATCTCACCACCAGGGGAAAACGATTCACAACAGTCTCAACCATGAGAAATATCTCAGGATTTAACAATACGGTAAGAATAATCATTATTGATGCTTTTGCTACACCTTTAAAATATTAAAAGACTTCACTAACATCACATAGGGTTTGTAGTAACCCAAGCAGCTGAATTAACCATCGGGTCATGGTGAAACGTTGGTTTCCAAACTGCTTCCACACAAAGGTGTCTGTTTCAGTGAAGGTTCACCGCAGCAGTAACAAAGACCAACTGTCACTGATTTAAGCAGAACAATCGTTAATTAAAATAACAAAGGGTTACACCTCCATAATTTTTTTTTAAAGAAAGGATATATTGGGTGGCTCACAGAATTGCTGGAAGGGCTAGACAACCAGGCTTCAAGCTAAACAGCAAAGATGAACTTCCCGTTGTGGTTTTCCTGGGACTGAAAGGTTTTCAGGGATTCAGAGCTTTCCAAGCAAAAACTGAAAAAGTGCTAGGCAAATTGTGACAAGGTGGTCACCCTAGAGCTGGTGCCACAGACATCAAGTACTTGATGCACTTTGGCTGTTAGAAACTGTTGCTTTATAGTAACTGTACTGACACTAGGAAAGACAGTGACAAGGAGAAAGAAAGAAACAACTTGTATCTTTAACTTGGAATCAAAGGTCGAGCATAGATGTGTGATTAAATACATGTTTGCACTTGGGGCGCCTGGGTGGTGCAGTCGGTTAAGCGTCCGACTTCAGCCAGGTCACGATCTCGCGGTCCGTGAGTTCGAGCCCCGCATCAGGCTCTGGGCTGATGGCTCGGAGCCTGGAGCCTGTTTCCGATTCTGTGTCTCCCTCTCTCTCTCTGCCCCTCCCCTGTTCATGCTCTGTCTCTCTCTGTCCCAAAAATAAATAAAAAACGTTGAAAAAATTTTAAAAAAAAATTTAAAAATACATGTTTGCACCTTAGCAGCAAGAGAGGCAAAGAAAGTATTTCAGATCTTCTATTTCCATTATGGGAGAAATCTTTGCAGGTCACCAAGATTTACAAGGTGAAGAATTCTCTAAATATAGGGAAGCAGGTCAGGTGGCCCAAATAATGACCAATTTCCACTATAGTATCCATTTTTTAAAAAAAATCTAAGAACGCAAAAGCAATCATTCATCTGGTGTATAGTGGTTTCTTTGACTTAAAATTGAGTTTTAAAAGTCAGATTAACAGAATGTTACTATAATATTATCTTAATTATTTGGCCACACAATGCCCGTTATAAACCTTAATCTGTATGATGAACATAATTCTGTATTTGAGTTGTAAACAATTTAATCTTTCTGACTTTTGTGCATCACAAAGGATTGGTTTGTTTCCATTATTTACCCAGGGGAAAAAAATTGTTGCTTCTCTATCATTTCTAATACATCTAGAGGAGACAAATAGTTACCCAAAGGCTACAGTGTTTGCCAGGAAGAGATGGACTTTAATGGAAACCTTTTATCTAGGACAAACCTTAAGAACAGTAATGGACAGTGTGTTCTACATAGCTATTTAGCTTTCACTCTTACATTTGTTGTGGTTAAGTGATTTGAGCAAAGGATTTCAAGTCAGCGCTCATGTATTTTTCTTAGCTATTCATTTCTCTTACAGAATGACCTTGAACAAACCCCTTAAATTTTTTGGTTTTGTCTTTATATTCCAAACTATAAAGTGGGAATGCCTGTAATTAATCAAAGATTCAACATTTACTGACAGATGGTAACGAATAAAACAATAGAACAAGAATTCTGGTCCTGCTTTTCATGTTGTAGTTGTGAGGTCTTGGCCATGTCACTTAAGTTCTCATGTCTCAGTTTCCTCAATGTATAAATGATAATAATGCCTGCATTATCTACTTCAAAATACAGATGGAACAGCATTTTCAAAAATATGGAACAGTGAATGCAAAGTATTAGTATTGAATTAATGCCAAAAATGCAGAGTGCTTCCTTTGATTTTACCTAGAAAATATATCTCTGAAAATCAATCCAAAATTATAGAAGCTAATAGAAAAGCCCTTTTAAGTTTGTGGTTACCTTCTTGGTGGCAGACTTTTAAATAGTAATTATTAATGCAGGTTTCTTTCACTTGCTGTTTCCTAGACTCCAATCTCTCAAAAGTTTTCTGAATTGTATTTGTATTCCCTGAAGTCCTGGGATGCTCTTCTGAGGTTTTTTGTATTTTGTTTTTTTAAAATCTAAGATGTCCAAGATAAGATTCCATACAGGAGGCAGCTATTACTGCAGCAAAGAGAAGATAGTAGAATTGTTCGACTTAAATAACTGCCCCCTATTGGAGGTATAAAACATAAATTTCATTTATAAGGAGAGGGAACAAATGGAGAGAAGAATCTGTTAGAAGAGGTTTGCTTGACAAAGATGCCATATCTACTTTGTAAAATTACCAAGTGCCATGGGATTAGGAAAGTACTTGCATACCCCCTACGAAGAGCCTCCTTTGTTTCCTTGCTCTCTGGTCCTTTAAATAGTGCCTGGATAATCTCACATGAACTCTCTGGAGCTGTGAATTTATAGATTAAAAACTGCTGATTTAAGACAGCCATGTGATTAATCAGGGCACCAGAAATACAAGCAAGCAGGCAGGATGATTATTCTAGCAGCTTCATAATTTGGACTCTTCAGTAAGAAAAAAAGAGCTCAAGCCCACTCCTTTACAAAAGTTCTTATTATATCTCAACCTTCATGTCTAAACCTAAATAGAATTCCTTTCTATTTTTAATACCTTTTCAACAAAGTGAAAGCTGAATTTGTACACCAGTTTTTGTCTTTTATCCATCAACACTCTGGTCAAAGACCAATTACACTGCCTGTTAATCTCAAGTGGGATAAACCCTTCTGACTTTTTCCTCACACCTACTCTAAGTGTATTTATCACAAAAATTTGGTGAATGATCTGATTTAGAAGAGGAGGTGCTGCCTGCTTCTCTGGGTGACCTTGGGAAAATCTCTCAGATTCTTTTCCTAGGGAATGTAATATAGTTAATAAAGAACTATGTGATCTGTCTTGCCCACTCAAAACAATTTTGTCAGTTGACTTCTTGACTGAGAGGCAGAACTTATTTGTGAAGTTAAATGTTCAACTCAGTATCACTTATACGTTAACTAAGAATATAAAGGAATTTGACTCGGGTCTTCGTGGGACTTAACCATGAAAACTCCTACACATTAATACAAGTAAAATGCAAATGATGCCACACTATGCCCCGAAGAAACTATAAAGGTGTATAAGAAATTATCCTTGATCTCAAGGATCTTACAGGCCAGTAATGACTTGCTACAATTGCTGACACATTTTAAAGGGTTCAATTGAGAAAACAACTGAGAGTACTCACCGTGTACAAGACATGGTAGAAAAATAATAATTATTGCAGTGTCCTAAATAATGTCTCTTAAATATTGTGATTACCAATGAACGCTTGTCTTCATTTTTTAAAATTTTTAATGATTTATTTATTGTTGAGAGAGAAAGCATGAGCAGGAGAGGGGCAGACAGAGAGGGGGGACAGATGATCCGAAGCAGGCTCTCTGCTGGCAGATGTGGGGTTCGAACTTACGAACCGCAAGATCATGACTTGAGCCACCAGGCACCCCTTGTCTTCATTTTTTTAAAAAGTGAACAAATTTAACAAGATATATTAAAGAAGAGTCCTCAGTCCTACCCATCATTCCTCTAATATCAAAGACAATTACTTTCAACTCTAGATGACTTTCCTCCCACGCACCTCTATACTCTAGATACCACGCTTCTATTGCTACACCACGTTCTTTTAGTAGGCATTCTCTATTGGTTTTCCTCACCCCACCACAATTAAACACATACATATACAGTCAGTGTCCCATTCCTCATCATCATAGTATAGTGATTAGATAAATAGATGGTGTTTATATTATTAGATGTATATATGTTGACAAAAACTGACCTCCATGCTTTGGAACCAAAATATGATGCAAAGACAGAGTTTGGGATGAAGAGGAAAAGTAGCTTTATTGCTTTGCCAGGCAAAGGAGGTTGCAGCAGGCTAAAGCCTTCAAAACTGCAAGCCCACTGGAGGAAGTGGGGAGGGGGCTTTATAGGGAAATACAGGATCTAGCTGGTCTTGATAGGAACTGTGTACTGCCAGCCTCCTTAGTCGTGTCTTCAGGGTAGGACTGGGTTCCTAAAACAAAAGGCTAAGAAGGGAGAAGGCAAGGTTTGCAGAAGAGAAGGAAAAGGTTACTTAGTTTAAAATAATGCTTCTCGAAGCATTAGTGCAGCTATTTTGATTTTTGTTCAACTTTATGCTTTTAAGGCATTTCAATGGTGATTTCAGAACAGAGTCAACTATCGTCATTTTTTTTTCCTGCAAATGTTTTGCTTTCCCTGGAGTTAATAATTTTCATGTGTATGTTTGCTTAATTTTCTAACCACTAATTCAATCAGTCTCTCTTCTGGTTGATAAATATTCTATCAGTTTTATCTTGCTAAATATTTCCGTCCCAGGGCCTCTGACCTACTCCAACTTTGACTTGTGGCATAGCTGTTGTCCTAGGATCTCCCTTTGCAAACATCTTGGAGGTTCCTTTCTCTTTTCTCCTAGGATAGGTCTTTTGTTTTGATGGAACCCAACCTTCAATAAGTTCATGAGAAAGGACACCTGGGAAGTAAATTTTTTGAGATCTTGCATGTCTGAAAATGTCTTCTTTCCCTCTACATGCATACTGGATATGGAACTAATACATAAATATACAGAGATATAGAATATAGAAGTAATTTTCCCTGGGAATTTTGAGACAATTTCACCATTGCTTTCTTTTTTTTTTTTTTTGAAGGTCTAAGAAATTTTATTTTATTTTATTTAATATATGAAATTTATTGTCAAATTGGTTTCCATACAACACCCAGTGCTCATCCCAAAAGGTGCCCTCCTCAATACCCATCACCCACCCTCCCCTCCCTCCCACCCCCCATCAACCCTCAGTTTGTTCTCAGTTTTTAACAGTCTCTTATGCTTTGGCTCTCTCCCACTCTAACCTCTTTTTTTTTTTTTCCTTCCCCTCCCCCATGGGTTTCTGTTAAGTTCACCATTGCTTTCTGCTTTCCAGTATTACTACTGAGGACTCAAAAGACATTCTGATTCTTGATCCTTTGTATGAGACCTCTTTTTTCCTTTTTGGAAGTTTGTAGTCTCTTCTCTTCATCTCTTGTGTTCTTAAATTTCATAGTAATGTGTCTGGGTGTGGGTCTTTTTTCATCCCTGGTGGCGCATATACACTGAGTGAGATCTTTCAATCTAAAAACTCATGAGGTTCAGTTCCGGGAAATTTTTGTAAATTATCTTCTTAATGCCTCCCCAATTGTTTTCTTATTTCTCTCTGTCTGAAACTCCTATTCTTCAGATGTTGGGCCTCTTGACCTTGTTCTCTGGATTTTTTTCTTCTCTTATTTCCTAGCCCTTGGTGTTTTTGCTCTACCCTCTGGATGATTCCTCAACTGGATCTTCCAACTCTTCTGTCGAGATTTTCATCTATGCTACCATAACTTTAATTCCAAAGAATAATTTTTGCAATCTGAATATTGTTTTTATGTAGCATCTTGTTTCATGAATGTAATATCTTGTATTTAAGTTTTTTCTCTCCTTGCCTCATTGCTATTTCCTCAAATATTCTTCTTTGTATTTATTTATTTGGGATTGTATCTTTCTTTATAAGTTTTCTTCAACTTTCTGTTAATTGCTCATATTTAAGAGTATGACACTAAAAACTAATTGAAAGCTTTAAGTATCTGGATGGAACTAGAGAGTATCATGCTAAGTGACATAAGTCAGTCAGAGAAAGACAACTACCATATGACTTGACTCATATGTGGAATTTAAGAAAGAAAGGGGGCAAAAAGGGGAGAGAGAAAGGCAAAACAAGAAATCAACTGTTAACAGGGCACCTGGGTGGCTCAGTCGGGTAAGTGTCAGACTTTGGCTCAGGTCATGATCTCATGGTTCGTGGGTTTGAGCCCCTCATCGGGCTCTGTGCTGACAGCTCAGAGCCTGGAGCCTGCTTTAGATTCTCTGTCTCCCCACCCCCCCGCCCTCTTCTCTCTCTGCCCCTCCCCCTCTCATGCTCTCTCTCTCTCTCTCTCTCTCTCTCTCAAAAATAAATAAACATTAAAAATTAAATTTAAAAAAATAGACTCTTAACTATGGAGAAGAAACTGGTGGTTACTGGAGGGAAGGTGGGTGCAGGGATGGGTGAAGTAGGTGATGGGGATTAAGGAATGCACATGTCATGACACCACTCAATGGTGATGTATGGAAGTGTTGAATCACTGTATTGTACACCTGAAACTAATATAACACTTAAAATTAAATTAAAAACTTTTTAAGTAGAAACCTTTAAGTATATGTCAGTTCTGAGCTTTAGGGCTGGGCTGTTTGTTGAGGGACCCCCAAACTGGTATCTTTAGCTTTCTTCATGGGCTGGTCTGATCCTCAGAGAAGGATCTTCCAATCTGACTGCCGATGTCGGCGTCAGACAAGGTAAGAGAACTCAGCATTCAGATACACTCTCATTCCCACATGTCTGGTGTGTTACCCCACGTTCCACTATGACTGATGACCCTCAGACCAGACACTCTCATTTTTACCCTCCCCAAAGAAGGAGTCTCTAGTCTATGGTGGGGGCTGGGAATAGATAACCAGCAGTGTGGAGTAAGAAACAAGATTTAGCTATCTGTTCCATCATTAGCTTTCAACTAATCTTCCGTTTTTTTGTTTTGTTTTGTTTTAATTTTTTCAACGTTTTTTTATTTATTTTTGGGACAGAGAGAGACAGAGCATGAATGGGGGAGGGGCAGAGAGAAGGAGACACAGAATCGGAAACAGGCTCCAGGCTCTGAGCCATCAGCCCAGAGCCTGACGTGGGGCTCGAACTCCCGGACCGCGAGATCGTGACCTGGCTGAAGTCGGACGCTTAACCGACTGCGCCACCCAGGCGCCCCACTAATCTTCCGTTTTTAACATTCTCCAACTTTTATTTCCATTTCCAGAGGTCCCTGGTCCTGATAATCCCTGGCATTTTAAGCATTTCTGTGATGGAAATCTGTTTATTTCCCCTACTAGGTTAAGAGCCCACTTTCTCTGGACTCCTCTGAGTAACCACCAACCTGTCTGCTTCATAGCCTGTGAAATGTCTTTGATATTGTTTATTCTCATCTTTACTAGCTTGTCAGTTTATGGCCTTAAATTTTTTTTTAACTAAGTTTTAGTGGAATTTCTGAAGGGAGGAAAATTAGATGCATGTGTTTCCTTTTACTGAGAACCCCCAATTTATTTTTTTACAGAGAGACTAGTGAATCAAAGGAATTTAATCAAAACCAGAGCCATCATAGAGAAGCTATCAAAAACTAACATAGCTCTCCTCTTGTTCCAGCAGGCCCCAATGAAAAGGAAAAAAATGGCATGTTACTCCAAAAATGGAGTACAAAAATGGAGGCCTATTAAAATATGGGTAGGCTAAAGCATACTACTAATCAATGAAATCTTTTCTTCTGCAATATTAATTTAGACTGCGCTCTTAGTAAAAATTTGTACCTGCTTTTTTATTAATATACTTATTTTTAGAGCAGTTTTAAGTTTATAGAAAAATTGTACAAAAAGAACAGAGAGTTCCAAATATCCCTTATTTTCCCCCACATAGTTTCTCCTATTATTAACATCTTGCATTAGTAGGATACATTGTTACAATTTACAAACCAATATTGATATACTATTAAAGTCCATGGTTTCCTTTAAGGTTTCTTCTTTGTGTTAAACAATGTTTTGGGTTTTGAAAACTGCATGTATCCAACATTATCATGTATCCAACATTGCAGTATAATACAGAATAGTTTCACCACCATAAAAATCCCCTTTGCTCTACCTATTCAATCCTCTTTCCCTCTCCCCAAATCACTGGCACCCACTGAGTTTTTTACTGTGTCAATAGTTTTGCCTTTTCTACAGTGTCATGTTGTTCACATTATACAGTATGGAGCCTTTCACACTGGCTTTTAACACTTTAAACATTACCAGTAACCTTAACTGTTCAGCTAGAGAAACTTCTTTTTCTGGGTCCCTCTTAAAGCTGAGAACCTTTTGTGTTAACCTGAAAATAGGTCAGAGCAGCATATCCATGTGATACACATTACCTCCCAAATCCAAGGGGGTTCACCAAGGACAGTTGTTTCTTGAACAACAGGGGACTTAGGGGTGCCAAGCCCCCACAGAGTCAAAAATCTTTGTATGACTTTTGACTCCCCCCAAACTTATTACCCTACTATTGACTGGAAGCCTTACCAATAACATAAACAGTCTATTGACACATATTTTGTATTATATATGGTAGTCTTATAATAAAGTAAGCTAGAAAAGAGAAAAAATTAAGAAAATTGTAAGGAAGAAGGGCTCCTGGGTGGCTCAGCCAGTTAAGCATCCGACTTCGGCTCAGGTCATGGTCTCGCGGTTCGTGGATTCGAGCCCCACATTGGGCTCTGTGCTGACAGGTCAGAGCCTGGAGCCTGCTTCAGATTCCGCGTCTCCTTCTCTCTCTGTCCCAACCCCGCTAGTGCTCTGTCTTTCAAAAATAAATAAATGTTAAAAAAAATTTTTTAGGGGTGCATGGGTGGCTCAGTCGGTTGGGCATCTGACTATAACTTAGGTCACGATCTCATGGTTCATGAGTTCAAGCCCTGCATTGGGCTCTGGGCTGACGGCTCAGAGCCTGGAGCCTGCTTCCAATTCTGTGTCACCCTCTTTCCCTGCCCCTCCCCCATTTGCACTCTGTCTCTCTCTGTCTTTCAAAAAACGAATAAATGTTTAAAAAAAATTCAAAAAAAAATTTTAAAGAAAATTAAAAGGAAGAGAAAATACGTTAACAATACTGGACTATACTAACTGAAAACAATCCATTTATAAGTGGACCAAGGCAGTTCAAACTCGTGTTGTTCAAGGGTCAACTGTCTTGTGTCTCTTTCTTAGTGGTAGAGCAAGTGGCAACCTGATCTTCATTCTAGAGAGAAAATCCCAACTTATCCAGGCTGAAGTGCAAGTAGCTCTGAGCCAGTTGTGCCCAAAGTGTGCTAGATTATAATGTTGTTGAAAGAATAAAGTTTGTTAGAAGAACCACAACAGGACTTTGATGCAAAACAAAGCTACGACCCCTTATGTAAAATTATGTAATATACTGGCACCTGAGTGGCTCAGTTGTTTAAGCATCCAACTGTTGGTTTTGGCTCAGGTCATGACCTCACAGTCGTGGGACTGAGCCCCAATTCGAGCTCCATGCTGGGTGTGCAGCCTGCTGGGAATTCTCTCTCCCTCTCTCCCTCTGTCTCTGTCTGTGTCTCTCTCAAAAAATAAAATAAAATTACATAATATATTATATAAAATATAGTAAAAATTTACATATATATAATACATATGTATATTTATTTGGTAACAGCCTGTGGCTTACTATTGATCCCTGAGAGACACTCAATGCATGCCCCTGAGATACCTCGTTTTCATCATGAACTTAGTATCGTCTAGCCAGACATAAAGCCAAGCATCAGCACACCATCATCAAGTGGAAACAATGTAAACAAGACTACACCCAAACAGGTGCCAAAGTCACAAAGAAGTTATACATGCAGTGGCTTACACTCCACATGCTTTTTTTCTGACTTCTCTATTGGACCTCCCACATCCTACTTCTGTGACCTCATGGATACATCCTTAAGATCACTTGCCTCAAGAGAAAAAAAAAAAATCCAACCAAATTTATAGAAAGCTCTGCACAGTATGGTAGCTCTCACTCTAAATGAACTTCTGTGACATTCAACTCCATTTAGGCGAATGCTGAAGGACAGTGCAAAAGAGATATCCTTCTCATGGGAAAAATTTCAAGAACTATAAGTCAGTGGGTATTCTGTTTCTTGCAACTGAAAATATCCTACATGATATGAATTTTCCATACAACATTACTTTAGGCTAATGAATTCTGTGAGTCAACAGTTTGACACTCATTCAATTTACAGATCTTGTCTTGCACCCTCCCACCCAGAAGCAGTTGGTGCAAACCCTAAAGAACAGTGACATGGCTACTGAAAACTCAGTTACACTGCCAGCTAGGGGATCATGCTATATTGAGATGGGAAGCGGGGGTGTGGTCCTGCCCGATGAAGTAAATGCTCTATACCCTTGGCAAATATATGGTACACTTTCTCCTCTCCAAGAAACAAAGGAATGAAAATGGGGTTATGCCTCCCACAGATTAACCAAATGGCCCGTGCACAAAGTGTTTTATTTCCCGTCCTGATGACTTGGGGCTCTATTAGTTTAGCAATTTGAATAAATAAGGTAAAAGTACATCCATCAAGGACACAATAACTTTGTGGAGTAGACAGGTAGAAATGTCTTTTAAGCAGGATCACAATTCAGATGAGAAAACAGGACTGGAGACAGCAGTTTGAGACTCACCAGGTACCGGATGTGAAGGTGTAAGAGTACATTAATCTAGACTGAAGACTGAGCAGCCAACCAAAACCTGTGCCTTGGGAAATCCTGCAGTCGGAGGTTGGAGGAGTGGAGAACAGGCTGATGCAGTATCAATAAAAATCAATGAAGCATTTCTAGCTTTAAATGGTACTTGGCCAGCAGCCCCTGATTCAGCCTCTCCCGACTGCTGCCTGAAACACATAAAAAGACAAAGAGAAATTATAAAAGTCATACCAATGCAGATCACAAAAAATGACAAGCCTCTTACTGCCAGGAGGAAGACTCCAACTTATAAGGCTGATGAAGTTGGATTCAGAAAAACAATCGGTGGCCCATTCATGCTCTGCATCATTACACAGAGCAGATCTACCCATCTGAAAGAAGACAGGGAGTCTGAGCATCCTTCCCCTGCTGTCAGCTTGCTGACTCAGAACGTCAGGGTCCATGCAGAGCTGCAGATTGACTGAGCAGCTGGTCCTTCTGTGGAGCCATATCTTTTTGGTTATGGTAATGTTGGAGGCTATCATCTTCCTGCATGCATCTGGAGACTGCAACTTCCAAAAGTTTGTAGGGAAGGATGGGGTGGGGATGGAGAGCAGGTGCTAGTTCATCTGTCCTGGCAGATTTGTCCCTGTGAACAAAGTCTATAGGCAGAGTGTTGGTCACATGCTTGCAGAGCTGATGATAGATCAGGAATTCCATTGGTTTGGTTTGTCAGAGAACCAACTAGTTCCTGTATCTCAGGTAGTGACATTTGGACCACAATGTCCTATCACAGTATAGCAAGGCCATGGAAGACAAAAATCACTGGGAATTACTGTGGACATGGGTGTATTAATCTGGCCTCTAGTTAGAAATCTGAGAGTGGAACGAAAGGAAATCCATATTTCCTGCCTGGGTGTATGACAGATATGTTGGATATAGGTGGGAATATAAAGTGGGAAAAATACCCAAACTAACCTAAGGTCTTAATTCCCTCCAAATCTAGCATTATGAAAAGGTATCACATGCTCGTGTGTTTAATTTCTTCACGTTAACATCCCTGGCTCTGTCTCTAGAACCTACTAGCTAAGGTCAGTCTTGCCTGAAAATACTTGAAAAAGATCCAGTTCTTGAGTTCATTTTCCCCCACAGATTTCATGTTTCAGATTATTGTTTGTTTCTCAAGGCTCCCTAACAAGGCTCGTAGACAGGGCTCCCCTTTGCTCCCTCCCCACAACTGTTGGCCAGTTCTGCCTACAGGCACACAACCTGCCCCCAATCCTGATCCACATTGGGCACTCAAACCCTCTTCTTGCCCAAGAAAGATATGTAAAATAATATAGATAAGGGAGAAGTAATATAATCCAGAAGATTTACCTACCTCTGAAAGTGATTTTCATTTAGAAATCTGTTTGACATCTTAAATAAGAAAGCGAGAAGTTATGGCCTGTACAAAAGAGAATCAGAAGGAACAAAAGAGAAGATGAGATAAAACCCAAACTGAGAGGGGTACTTGGGTGGCTCAGTCAGTTAAGTGTCCGACTTCGGCTCAGGTCATGATCTCACGGTTCATGGGTTCGAGCTCCGCTTCAGGCTCTGTGCTGGCAGCTCAGAGCCTGGATCCTGCTTCGGATTCTGCCTCTCCCTCTCTCTCTGCCCCTCCCCTGCTCACACTCTGTCTCTCTCTCTCAAAAATAAATAAAACATTAAAAGTTTAAAAAAAAAAAACCCAAACTGAGGATTACAAGTATGTCTGAGGAGTAACCCAAAAGAATTTGGACAAAGTAATAGTAAATCAAAGACAAACTGATAAAAAAATGTTTGGACCTAAAAGAAGATTTTAAAATAGAGAAAAACAGTGGCACCTGGGTGGCTCAGTTGGTTAAGCATCCAACTTGGACTCAGGTCATGATCTCGTAGTGCATGAGCCCGAGCCCCAGGTCAGGCTCTGTGCTGACAGCTCAGACCCCGGAGCCTGCTTCAGATTCTGTGTCTCCCTCTCTCTGTGCCCCCTTTCCCCACTGACACTCTGTCTCTCTCTTTCTCGAAAATAAATAAACATTAAAAAATAATAAATATTAGTAAAATAAAATAGAAACATTACAAAATAAATGGGGGAAGCTACCACTTCTAACGTTTATTTATTTTTGAGACAGAGAGAGACACAGCATGAACGGGGGAGGGGCAGAGAGAGAGGGAGACACAGAATCGGAAGCAGGCTCCAGGCTCTGAGCCATCAGCCCAGAGCCCGACACGGGGCTCAAACTCACGGACCGTGAGATCGTGACCTGAGCCGAAGTTGGACGCTCAACCGACTGAGCCACCCAGGTGCCCCAACCACTTCTAGACATATCTGGTGGGAGATGGGAATGAGATGAAAATAATTTTATAAGCATTCAGACAGACTAAGACAGATCATTTATAAATGACCAAACATCAGGTAGTCTTCATTTAGAGCTTCCACTGTAACAGTGTCTGTAACAGAGTTTGGAGGGATAAAATTTGAAATCCAAGCTATTGTTTAAGTGTGAACCAAGTGTGAAGCAACGTGTTTAGGAGTGATGGCAAGAGAAAAACATGAGAGGCTTCAGAATAGAACAACGTTCACATTCTCTCCCTTAAAGAAATCTTGAGTGTATATTCAACTAATAATGAAATCAAAATAAAAGTTCCAGATGAGGAAGTTGTGCTGTAAAATATGGGCAATGGACATTAAAGCCCATTAAACATTATTTATTAATTCATTCAATTCACAGATATTTATTGACTTGCTATTTACTTGCTAAGCATTGGGAATGCAGCAGTGAACAACAAGACTTGTCTTGGAGCTACGGGGAAATAAACTCAACAAGTAACTATAATCAAGTGTGTGCTATAAGGCATGGAAGTAAGGGGAATTAGCCTTAATTTTAGGGATCAAAGATGACAGACCAAGGGAAGTGAAATTTTAGCTGAAACCTAAAAGTTGCTGGGAATTAGCCAGGCAAACAAAAAGAGGGAAGGGAATGTTTTAGACAAAGTGAAGAGCTCTTATAAGAAGCAATAAGGGACATTTACAGAATACAAACATGTTCACTGTGGCTGGAGATTAGAGATCAGGCTACAGAGGTGGTCAGGGGCTAGATCATGACTATAAGCTTTGCTAAGGGGTTTGGTTTTTATCCTAAAGGTAAGTCAAGGGATATTATGGAAGAGTTTAACAGGGAAAAGATGATCAGCTTTGAGGGTCAGAAAATTTTTTTTTTTTCTGTGTAGATAAAGGATTGTACTGTAGTGTAGATAAATGAGGGGGTTTGACAGATATTTAGGAGAAAGAATCAACAGAATGATTGGACACTGCAGGTGAGGGAGAGGAGCGTTAAGAGTGATTACTAGTTTCTAGCAGGGGCTACTGGGTGATTCTGTTTCTGAGAGTGGAGATACTGGAGGATTAGTTTTGGGGGAAAGTTCAGTTTGGGACATTTTAAGTTTAAGGAATCTAGGAATCATTCAAGTGGTGTTTCATGTAGGGAACAGGGTGCATGAACCTGTAGCTAAGGGAAAAGGTCTGTCCCAATGTTCACATTTTGGAGTTGAAAAACAGTTGTCAAAAAGATTAGCACAAGAATGTTTATTGTAGCTTTATCCATAATAGCCCCAAACTTGAAACAACCCAAATGTTCATCCCGAGGAGAATGAATGCACTCATTGTAGTGTGTTCCTACATGGAATACGATGCAGCAATAACAAATAATGAACTGCTGATATACATAATAAAATGGATTATTTCAAATGAAGCCAGACACAAAACACTACATACTTTGTTATTCCATCCATATGAAGATTAAGAATATGTAAAACTGGGGTGCCTGGGTGGCTCAGTTGGTTGGGTGTCCGACTTCGGCTCAGATCATGATCTCACAGCTCTTGAGTTTGAGTGCCACGTTGGGCTCTCTGCTGATGGCTCAGAGCCTGGAGCCTGCTTCAGATTCTGTGTCTCCCTCTCTCTCTGCCCACCCCCCAGCTCATGCTCTGTCTCTCGCTGTCTCAAAAATAAATAAATGTTAAAAAAAATTTAAAAAAAAAGAATATGTAAAACTAATCTATAGTGATAAAAATCAGAACAATCGTTGCCTGGGATTTCTGGACAGAAAGGGGAGTAGGGGAGAGGGATGAAGAGCTTAAACAGAAAGTGGCTGGAGTGAACTTGCTGCGTTGATAGAATCATCTTGTGTTTGTCTTGACTGGAGTGTTTTTTACATGGAAATGTACATTTGTCTTAACTGATCAAGTTACAAACATATGATCTATACATCTTACTGTATGTAAATTATGCCTCAATAAATTAATTTGAAAAATAAGTTGTGTAAAATCTTCATAAAATTTTAGTGAAATTTTCAAAAGTAATTCTTTTCAAATTGACATTTCTAATTTGCTGAGAAAATGAAAACACTCAGAAGAGAATTTCTACAAGTTCCTAACATTACCATATCTGCCCACCCTACATCTGTGCCCAGAGACTGTCTTTCCTCCTGTTCCTAAAATGAACTGTCTGGGCTCCTAAAGCCAACCCCTCCATTTGAGCGCTGGATGCCATTGCAGCTCATCATACTTCATCAAGGGCATTAGTAATTGTCCCCTCACCCTCTTGCACATCAATTCTTCCATCTCAACTGGATCATTCACATGAGCATAGAAACATGCTGTGAAACATCCTATCCTGAGTGACAGAATCTTCCTTCAGCTTCCACTTCATTCTTCTACTCTTGTTATAACAAAGCTCTTCAGAAGCATTGCCTACATTCTGCTTACAAGTTCTTTCCATGTCTTTTCTTAAACTTACTCCAATCACAGTATTCCCCCATCATTCAATTCAAACTGCCTGTCAAGATCAGCAATAAACTTTATGTGGCCAAAGCCAATGGTTAATTCTCAGTTCATTGATCTCTCTTTTCTCCTTGAAACACACTCTTCGCTTGCATGTAGGAATCAGGTTTCCCCTTACCTCTTGGTCATTCCGTCTTTGCTGGTTCATCTTCCTCAACCAGATCTCTAAAAGTTGGGTTTGGCCCTTGCACCTCTTTTCTTCCCTATCTGTACTCACTTTTTTGGTAAGTGGCCACATCCATTCTTATGGCTTAAATATAATTTATATGTGGACAATACCCAAAATTTGAACACACCTACCTCCTCAAGATCCACATCAAATATCCTACCAAAGCTTCAGCCACGACAATAACTAATTTCCCATATAGCTCAGAAGAAAAATTGCAGTATCTATTGAAGGTGAGGAAATACACAGTAAATCTAACAGTTAAAGGACAACTTGTATTGTCAAAAATCTGTGAAGCATATTTAGAGTATATTCTAGAGGTCATCCAAAGGAAAAACAATAAGGTTGGGTCTGGCCAAAGTCATTAATACAGGTGCTATATAGGGTTAATATAGGATTGGAGATTTAATATGTTTGTTCAGTCCCTGGGTGCGACTAATATTTTGCTTGATTGGTAGTGGACCTGGCTTCAATGGCGGCCCATAGTAAGTGAAACTGAAATGCAAGACTGAATTGGTATATCATAAAAATTAAACCTAAGGTTTAGGGAAATGGATATATTAAGGCAGAGATTCTCAGTCACACACTAACCTCCTGGGCACCTAGGTAGCATTCCTTTCACTAAAGCATTAATAAATTATTAAATAGGAAAGATTTAATCAGTCAACAAATGCCTTGGTGATAGGATCTTCATTATCCTTGAAAAACCCTGTATTGATTGTCCTCTGCAGGCAATGTTGATTGTAGGAAATGTTGCCATGAACTTGGGAATTTTTGATTTCCATAGAATAGTAAGATAGCAGGGGAGGTGAATGGAGGAGCTCAAATGGCAGCATTTAACCATTGGAGACCAGATAGATACAATCACCATATTAAGCTGCAGAGAGGTAGTGTTAATTCTTTTTAACACAAGACATTTGTGGTAGTAATTAATAATTACGAGATTCCTGAGAATAAAATACATGGGCAACTTCTCAAAGCTTTGCTTGACAAAAATTGTAGATCTTCAGAGTGGCATTTATGCCAACATTTAAAAGAATATATTTATAAACATTTCACTAAAATGTGATGTATTAATACACACAGTATTAAGAGTTTTAAGGATTTTACATTTTGAATTTTGAATTTATACTTCTAAAATAGTTTAAAATATTCAAAGATGATCACTATACACAATTACTGAAAAAGGCAGGACACAAAATGGTATGCACAATATTATTCAGATCCTATTAAATCCACCCCCCCCCACACACACACACACGTGTGTGTGTGTGTGTGTGTGAGTGTGTTATTTTTTTTTAAAGACTTAAAAGGACTTCTGTTTTCAGCCAAGATGGAGCAAAGAGACTTGATTTACCCTCCCACCTAACATCCTACTAAAGAATGAATGGGTTAACCAAGCAGTTAAAGAGGAAATTAAAAAGTATATGGAAGTCCATGAAAATGATAGCACCACAACCCAAAACCTCTGGGACACAGCAAAGGTGGTCATAAGAGGAAAGTAAATAGCAACAAAAAGAAAAGAAACAAAAAAGAGAAAGAAGAAAAAGAAAAAGGAAATCATTTGAAAAATTGAAAAAGTGAATACACTGAAGTAGACTAAAATAAAATGATGGAAGTAAAATAGAATTTGAAAAAATTTAAACAAAAGTAAAAAATATAGTAAGAAAATTAAATAAAAATATTTTAATAGAAATTGAAAATAAAAATGTTTTTCTCTTTCTGTATTCAAGAAAAAGAAAAGTGAAAAAGACAAAAAAAAAGAAAGAAAATTGAATAGACGGACCTGCTAACAGATTGAAATAGGACTGAAATTACTTTGTTTTCCCCTAGAAGTCAGACTATGAAGTGCTTTATAGTCCATAAACTAAGCCAGCGGTGAGACATATGTTCTTGAAGAGCGAGGTTGGCCCAGTTTGGTGGGGCTCAGTGTAACGGCTCTGCTCTCCACTAGATGGCGCTGCTAGCCTACTGGGGTGGAGCACTGTGGCGCTCGTAAGTGCGTATGCACATGCGCAGGAGCCGTGAAAATGGCGTCACCCAGCTACCTAGTCTCTAGTATCGGAACTCTGTTCTCCCGGATCAGCAATCGCACACCCGTCCTCTGATTTCAGCTCTCGCCCACTCCCTGCTTTTTCACTGTCTGTGGCCAGGTCCCAGCAGTACCTCTCTCCGGAGTTTTGTCTCAGGTGCGCCTGTTTTCCCCAGCCCCTTACTTCTGAAGGACTGCGGCTTTGACCCGTTCTGCCCCTCTGTGGGAGGGTCTCACTGAGCAACCCGAATGCCGGCTCTACCCAGGAATGCTTGCTGGACCCTGCTGCTGCCGGTGCTCTGACACTGCGGTCAGGTGCCAGCCTGCCCCAGAAAAAGTTTGCGAGACAGTGAGCAGCAGCATTTTAGGGATTATGGAAAATCACAACACATGTCTGGCACCAGGCTTCACCCTTAAGGACCTTGCCCCAGCACCAGCGAATGTGGCCGCCTTCTGGCGTCTGCTGGGACCAGGGGGCTTCAACAGTCTCTACCAAATGGCCTTCCAGCAGTGGAACCTCTTTTTCCCGTGTGGTCCGAGAACCTCCTGGACCCCACTCTGTTCCTGGGGATTCGCCCTTCCCTCCAGAGCACCACCAGGTACGGAGCTGCAGAGTTGCAGCCTTTGCACTCCCCTTGTTTACAGTCTTAATGGGATTTAAATCCTTTCCTTTCTCCTTTCTCCCTTCTTAATTTAGTCCCTGCAGCCGTTTCCAATTTTCCACTTTCTCTCCAGCTGCTTTTGGGGAGGGGTGCTTTTCCCGTATTCTCCCTCCCTCCCCAGTCTCTGTCCTCTCTCCACCTGCGAAAGCAGTTCCCTAGCTTCCGCGGCTTCTCGTTCCCCAAATTCACCTCTCTGTGCCACGTACCTGCTGAGTTCTGTGGTTCAGGTTGTGCAGATTGTTGTATTAATCCTCCAATAAGTTTCCTAGGTGTGCAGGATGGTTTAGTGTTGGTCTGGCTGTATTTCATGGATGCGGGACACACAAAAAACTTCCATGCTGTTCCGCCATCTTCACAAAGGTGAAAAATTATAATTCATGGGGGCATTGCCCCAGCAGTGGGATAAAAATTAGCTCTGTATTAAAGATTACTCTGGTCTCACTTAACAAAGTTAAAAGCAAGCTTTGAAAGGATACAAATTTTTTTTAAGTTTCTTTATTTTGAGAAGGTGGGGAGGGACAGAGAGAGTGGAGACAGAGAATCCCAAGCAGGCTTTTGGCTGACAGCACAGAGCCAAATGTGGGGCTCGGTCCCACTACCCAGGGATCATGACCTGAGCTGAATCAAGAGTTGGACGCTCAACTGACAGAGCCACCCTGGTGCCACTCTCATAATCTTTTCTTAATCTCAGGTCTGAAATTCAACAATGATGTGCCTTGATGTGGGTTTTTAAAATTTGTTGTGCTGAGTACAAAATGAGTTTCATTCAGTCCTAAAACTTGTCTTTCAGCTATAGGAAACTTCGTGTATTACTTCTTCAGTAATTTCCTATACACTTATGTTAAATTACATTTTTTTAGTAGGATTTTTTTTTCTGTTACCTATTTGTCTCAGTTTTATCCAAGTTCCTTTTGACTATTTCTATTGGTCTCTTCCATGTTAAAAACTTTTCTCAAGTGTCTGATGATTCTCAGCTGCTTATTTATATTTGAAGTGAAATCTCCTTCAGGTATTCCAATTACAGATATCCTAGACTGTTTAATATTGTCTCACAGCTGACTCTCTGCTCTTTTACAGTCTTTTTGTTTTTTTAATCTGGACATATATACAGAAGATTGTTTTATTTTTTTTTTATTTTTAATTTTTTTTAATGTTTATTCATTTTTGAAAGACAGAGAGAGAAAGAACATGAGTCAGATAGGGGCAGAGAGAGAGGGAGACACAGAATCTGAAGCAGGCTCCAGGCTCTGAGCTGTCAGCACAGAGCCCGATGTGGGGCTTGAACCCACGAACCATTGAGATCATGACCTGAGCCAAAGTTAGACACTCAAGTGACTGAGCCACCGAGGCACCCCATTGTTACAGTTTTGGGGGGACTCTGTTCTGAATATAGTGACTTAAAAATATTTTTATTCCCTCTTCAGGCTCTGTGCTGATAGCTCAGAGCCTGCTTGGGACTCTCTATCTCCTCTCTCTGCCCCTCCCCCCAAAAAAATAAATAAATAAACTTAAAAAAAATTAAAAAGATTGTGAGAGCTCTTAGAAAGAGAATAATAATGGGGCACCTGGGTGGCTCGGTTGGCTGAGTATCCAATTCTAGATTTTGGCTCAGGTCATTATCTCATGGTCATGAGATTGAGCCCTACATTGGGCTCTGAGTTGAGCATGGAGCCTGCTTTAGACTCTCTCTCTCTCTCTCTCTCTCTCTCTCTCTCTCTCTTTCTCTCTCTCTTTCTCCCGCTGCCCCTGTCCCCTGCTTGCACTCTCTCTCCCTAAAATAAAAGGAAGAAAGAAAGAAAGAAGAAAGAGTCACATGCAAAGGGTGAATAACCAGAAAATTTTCAGACTTTTCAACAGCAATAATCAAAGCTAGAAAACATAAAGCAAAAACAACAATATGAGAGAATATGATTTATAACCTAGAATTGAATCCTCACCAAATCATCAGTCATGTGTAAGGGTAAAATTAAGACATTTTTAGACGAGGTATTAAAAAAAAATCACTTCTGATGCACCCTTTCTCAAGAAGATGCTAGAGAATGTGTCACCAATAAGAAAGGATGAACTAAATGGCACACTCAAACTGAAGAGAGTTTAATAAAGGGACCGTTTTAGAGGGTGTGGACAGGGTTTTGGGAAAGCAATAAGCGGTAGTGCAGCACTCTGAGCCTATTAACACCGTTAGGCCTAAAGGGGCAAAATGAGAGCGGGGTTACTGGAATCTGGAGACAATGCCTATGAAGAGGGCCACCTGTCAGGAGCTGTGGCTCTAAACATAGGGCAGGAGTCAGGAGAATAAATACCTCGTCTTCACTTTCTTCCCTCCCTCAGACTTAGTGTTGTGTCTCCCACTGACCAAACCCAATCAAAGGCCAAAAAGAATCATGTCAGCATCTTAGGGAAGGCACACAGCAGAGTGGAGAAAAGAGTACAGGAGTTAAGGAGGAAAGAGGGGCAACGGAACTATATCCAGACAGAGGGAGCTAGAGGACCCAGGAAACAGAGTCCAGTAAAGCACCCAGGCAAAGAGATTTCTCAACTAGATGGAGCAAACAGTCACCTTGGATGACTACTATACGGCAGAACCCAGATTGGAACAAGACCTTGGAGAATTACAGGATGATTATCTTAAGATGTAAAGAAACCAGTGGCTTTCCTGATACATATAATGCTCTGAGAGGATATTTAATTTCTTCCTAAGAGTTGGGAGGAAAACTTGTCATGATCATGTAGCAAACTAAGTGAAGGCACCAGGCAACTATTAACTGAGGGAAAATAAAAACTAGCACCAAAAAGGAAAAATAAGGGGCGCCTGGGTGGCTCAGTCAGTTAAGCGTCCAACTCTTGATTTCGGCTCAGGTCATGATCTCAGGCTTCGTGAGTTTGAGCCCCACCATCAGGCTCTGCACCAACAGTGTGGAGCCTGCTTGGGATTCTCTCTCTCTCTCTCTTTCCCTCTCGCCCTCTCTCTGTTCCTCCCCGGCTTGTGCTCTCTCTGTCTCTCTCAAAATAAATAAATAAAAAAAAAAAGAAAAAGAAGAGTCTTCATACTTAGTTGAACTGTGAGTAGTGTGTATATAAAAGTCATAATAACAAATACTAAGTATTCATCTAACAACATGACTAGACGAGGGGGGATGGAGAGAAGGGAAGTAGAAGTGTATACGTGCCTATGAATGTGGGGTGGAAATATTAAGAAATGCTCTATAGGCATGTTACTTAGAAATATGAGCTTAATCCCAGAGCAGCCAGCTGCAAGACTTGAAAGCAGTGACTGCTAGGAAATGGAGGGAGGGGGCAGTTTGGGGGGAGAGATGGGACCAAGGATTGCATTCTCCTTTTTCTTTTTTTTTAAGTTTATTTATTTACTTTGAGAAAGAAAGTGTGGGTGTGTGCATTTGTGCAAGAAGGGGCAGAGAGACAGAGACAGAGACAGAGAGAGAATCCCAAGCAAGCTCCGTGCTGTCAATACAGAGCCTGATGTGGGGACTGAACTCATGAATGGTGAGATCATGACCTGAGCGGAAATCAAGAGCCAGATGCTTAACCGATTGAACCACCCAGATGCCCTTGCATTTTTCATTATAAACCTTATAATACTATTTGGCCTTTTAAACAATGTACATGCATGAATGTGATAAAAATTTAAATTAAAAATCTCAACAAACTAAAGATTTTTCTTTCATTAAAATAAAACAAAATTAAAATATAGCCAACTCCTTTACATTAGTATGGTGAAAGAAATAAAACTTTGCTTCTATCTTCTTCCACTTCCATGATTTCCAAGTTTCTTCCTCTCTGTGTTCCAGGTCCCTCACATGTTATTAAATGAAGATAATTCACAAAGAATGAGGAAGAGCTAATAAAAATGATTGATATGTATAAACAAGCCCCAAAGGATAGGAATCCACGACAAGTCTTTCTGGCTGAAAATTTTTAGAACATGAGATACGAAAAAGAATTCTAGAAGGCGGGGGTCTTCACAAATTTTCTTGCTGTAGATAGATTTTTATTGAACAGATACATTCTGCAAAGGCTGTCAAGTATAGCAACAATCAGAGGGTCTTCCCCATGCATTCACTCTGCCAGTGAATTCAGTATTCAAGACCAAACCTGCCTAAGCTAAAAACAAAAATAATAAATAATAAAAGCTAAAAATAACTGAGCAGTTGCCAAGTGACAAGCATTGTACCAAGCCCTTTATTTGCATCATATGATTTGCATCCTCACAATCATCCTCGGAGTTGGGTCTGACTATTTCCCCATTCTACATATGGGAAGACCTTTAAAAGGGTGAGAAACTTGCTTGAGGAAGTGGCAGTCTGGATTTAAACTCAGATCTGTCTTACTCAACAGCCCACGTTCTTGTAAACTTCTATGTATTTTTGGCAAAACCAAAAATGGCAATCTATGGGGTGAGAGGGGAAAAGATTAGCTATCACTCTGGCTGCCAAGTCTCAAGGCAATGCTATAGGAACAGAAGAGAAAATTATGAGGACCTATTGAAACCGTAAAAGAATTGTATTACTTTGTAGAAAAATCCCACAGTAGATGGTCACATGAAAGCTGCTAGAATAAACCAAAGTACACGTAAATTAATTCACCAAACACTTATTGAGTAACCTCTGAGTTTCACTGAGCTAGGTACTGGCAGTATAATTTCTTTGTATAATAATATAATAAATATAATATAATATAATATAATATAATATAATATACTTAGAAATTAAGAATTTGTTGAAGAGTCACTACCAAATTAGAGGCGTTTTGGTATCCTTAGAACTTTTAATACTGTATCTTAGAAGAAATTAGTTGTTATACTATGGCTATTTCAGTAGAGGGCACTAGGAGATCAAGATCGTTTTGAACTTAGGTGGCAAAATAGTTAATAGACCAATCTTTCAGAACTGTGTAGTCATGATTTTAAAAAGCGTATCAAGTGTTCCAAAAATGCAATGTCATAAACCAAAGAAAAGAGGTTTTATATATGAATATTGGCAAGATCACTAAGATCAATACTCCAGATGCTTGCCCAATTACAGATTTTTTTTGAGTGGTACCATTTATAAACTCACCTCCATTACTTACTTGCAGATCTCTATTAGGGCCACCAGGAAATGTCAGTTTAGCAGACCTAGCACTTCTGAGAGAAATGGCGTAGGGCATAAGAAGTCCAAAGGCTTTGAGAGCACCTGTCCACCTCTCCACCTTACCTCCATCTCCCACCCAATGCCTTCCGCCAAGTAAGTGGCCTGGGGGCAAATTACTTAATCTCTGTTTCCATACCTCTAAAATATTGATAATTTCTCCCATGATTATGAATGTGAAAATGCGTTGCAAAGTGTCATAAATATAATAAAGTTTGTAAGATACTAATAAAGTAAAAAAATATAAAAGAAAGTATAAAAGTATAAAAAATCACACTATTAGAAAAAGAAGTTCCAGCAACTGTGATCCCAGGCCTATGAAGATTAGCTTTGGAAACTTCTGACAGTACTGTACATCTTAATCGTCCAGACAGAGTTAAAAACAGAATTCTACAGTCACAATTTCAAAACACTTCCTCCCAGCTCCTTCAGATTTTGCAAGCCCCTTTTCCATCCCCACCTTCATTGAAGAAGAAATACAAATTGATTCATAGGGATTTACTAAAAGATCTTTTTCTAATGTAATCATAGCTATTGCCAGATAAACTTCTATTAGTTTGTATAGACAAATGTCCCGGTTTTCAGGGAAAAGAAATTCAGGTGATAACACTTTTAATTTTCTTAGACACACACATACATACATAATTTGCATGAGTAATTAGTAGTATGGTCACTCACCATCACTCCCAAATTGCCTTGATGTTTCCATAAACATATAGGGTATGATTATATTTTATTTATGTATGGGAAGACTAAAGAGCAGAAAGATTAAATGATTTGCTTAAAATGACATAGTATCAACCATGGAAGTTTGCCTTCTAATCCATCATAGAACAACTAGAAAGTACTGGAACCACGTGAAACTACTGGAAAATTAGCATCTTAATTTCTATTTTATCTTATTACTCATTTGTTTATAAAATCAACAAATATATTTCGAGCAGTTACTATATGCCACGCACTGTGGAAGATGTTGAAGATACAATAGAGAAGGGGGGAAACCCAACACAGTTCCTAAATACTCATGCAGTTTATAATATAAAGAGGAAGACAGACCCCAAAAACTGTAAGGAGAAATATAAAACAGTTGTGAATTGTAAACGTTCTTTGAAGGAAATAAACATAAGGCTAAAATAGAAAACAGCAGAGGAAAATGATCTTAGAGAGGGTATTCAGGAAGAATCAGGTCAAAAAAAGATGGTGACATTCAAGCTGAGATCTGTAAGGAGAAGCAATGTTGTAGGGGTTGCAGTCGTTCTGACAGAGGTAATAAATCGCATGTGCAAAGGTCCCGAGGAGAGAAAGATCTTATGTACCCGAGGAAATGAAAGAAGACTGGACACTCAGAGCACAGCCAGCAAGGGGAGAATGACTTGAAAAATGAGATTGAAGAGATCAGTTGAGGTCAGGTCACACTGAGTTTTGTAGACCAGGGTAGTAGGTTGGATTTTATTCTAAGGAAAATAATGAAGTCACTGAAGCATTTCAAGCAGAGGAATGACATGATTAGATTTGTATTTTAAGAAGAGTCTCTTTCCTATTATGAGAAGAATGGGTTGGAAAGGAGCAAGAGAGGCAACATGGAGATGGCACAGGAGTCTAATGCAATAAGTCTCTCAGATAGATGGTGATGAACTCAACAAAGGCGGTGATGGAGATGAAAAGTTGCTCATGAAATTGGAATGTGTTTTAGAGACATACCTGGTTCTACTAGTTATTTGTAGTGTCTTTATGCCTAGTACACATTAGGGGGAAAGAACTCAAGATGTAATCTTTTCACTTGACAGGATGGGTTCTTTTAGCTCTTCTAAAGAATTCAAAGCACTTATCAAGCACTTCAGTCTATTGACCAAAACTATTTTTTTTACCACTTTATTTATTATTTTTTTTTTCAACGTTTATTTATTTTTGGGATAGAGAGAGACAGAGCATGAACGGGGGAGGGGCAGAGAGAGAGAGAGGGAGACACAGAATGGGAAACAGGCTCCAGGCTCTGAGCCATCAGCCCAGAGCCTGACGCGGGGCTCGAACTCACGGACCGCGAGATCGTGACCTGGCTGAAGTCGGACGCTTAACCGACTGCGCCACCCAGGTGCCCCTATTTATTATTTTTAAAAAAAATTTTTTTTAAACATTTATTTAGTTTTGAGACAGAGAGAGACAGAGCATGAATGGGGGAGGGTCAGAGAGAGAGGGAGACACAGAATCCGAAACAGGTTCCAGGCTCTGAGCTGTCAGCACAGAGCCCGACGCGGGGCTCAAACTCACGGACAGTGAGATCATGACCTGAGCTGAAGTCGGAGGCTTAACTGACTGAGCCACCCAGGCCCCCCCTTTTTTTAAATTTACATCCAAGTTAGTTAGCATATAGTGCAACAATGGTTTCGGGAGTAGATTCCTTAATGCCCCTTACCATTTAGCCCATCCCCCCTCCAATCTCCCCTCCAGTAACCCTCTGTTTGTTCTCCATATTTAAGAGTCTCTTATGTTTTTTTTTTTTTTTTCAACGTTTATTTATTTTTGGGACAGAGAGAGACAGAGCACGAACGGGGGAGGGTCAGAGAGAGAGGGAGACACAGAATCGGAAACAGGCTCCAGGCTCTGAGCCATCAGCCCAGAGCCCGACGCGGGGCTCGAACTCACGGACCACGAGATCGTGACCTGGCTGAAGTCGGACACTTAACCGACTGCGCCACCCAGGCGCCCCAAGAGTCTCTTATGTTTTGACCCCCTCCCTGTTTTTATATTATTTTTGCTTCCTTTATGTTAATCTGTTTTGTATCTTAAAGTCCTCATATGAGTGAAGTCATGTGATACTTGTTATCTGACTGCTTAATTTTGCTTAGCATAATACCCTCTAGTTCCATCCATGTAGTTGCAAATGGCAAGATTTCATTCTTTTTGATTGCTGAGTAATACTCCATTGTATATATACCATATCTTCTTTATCCATTCATCATCCATTGATGGAAATTTGGGCTCTTTCCATATTTTGACTATTGTTGATAGTGCTGCTATAAACATTGGGGTGCATGTGTCCCTTCAAAACAGCATACCTATATCCCTTGGATAAATACCTAGTAGTGCAATTGCTGGGTTGTAGGGTACTTCTATTTTTAACTTTTGGAGGAAACTTCATACTGTTTTCCAGAGTGGCTGCACCAGTTTTCATTCCCACCAGCAGTGCAAAAGAGGTCCTCTTTCTCCACATTCTTGCCAACATCAGTTGTTTCCTGAGTTGTCCATTTTAGCCATTCTGACAGGTGTAAGGTTTTATCATTGTGGTTTTGATTTGTATTTCCCTGATTCTGAGTGATGTGGAGCATTTTTTCATGTGTCAGTTGGCCATCTGGATGTCTTCTTTGGAGAAGTGTCTATTCATGTCTTTTGCCCATATCTTCACTGGATTATTTGTTTTTTGGGTGTTGAGTTTGATAAGTTCTTTATAGATTTTTGGATACTAACCCTTTACCTGATATGTCATTTGCAAATATCTTCTCCCATTCCGTTGGTTGCCTTTTAGTTTTGCTGATTGTTTCCTTCACTGTGCAGAAGCTTTTTATTTTGATGAGGTCCCAGTAGTTCATTTTTGCTTTTGTTTCCCTTGCCTTCAGAGACGTGTTGAGTAAGAAGTTGCTGTGGTCAGGATCAAAGAGGTTTTTGCCTGCTTTCTCCTCGAGGATTTTGATGGCTTCCTGTCTTACATTTAGGTCTTTCATCCATTTTGAGTTTATTTTTGTGTATGGTGTAAAAAAGTGGTCCAGGTTCATTTTTCTGCATGTTGCTGTCCAGTTTTCCCAACACCATTTGCCGAAGAGACTGTCTTTATTCCATTGGGTATTCTTTCCTGCTTCGTCAAAGATTAGTTGGCCATGTGTTTGTGGGTCCATTTCTGGGTTCTCTATTCTGTTCCATTGATTTTAGTGTCTGTTTTTGTGCTAGTACCATACTGTCCTCTATTGACCAAATATTAACTGAACACCTTCTAAGTATATAGAAATGAAATTTGAGAGATGCTACTCCACTTCTGATTGCATACTCAGTTTGGAAATCAAAAGCTCCCTGAATAAAACCATTAGAAAATAACCTATTGCTTAATATAATACCAAATATTAAGTGTAGAAAATAAGTTCTCAAGAAAGACAGAGATAAAAAAAATAATTGGGACTATCAAGTATCTTTATAGTTCTAAGATTGGAGATTCTTTCTGGGATCTAAAGATGCACAAAGTTTATGTAAACCAACAAATTCAGATGAGGAACGAATTTGAGTAAGATTATTATGGCAAGTGCTTTTAGGAGTTTCTGCTTAGCTCAAACTAATTATCCCCCTTCTCTCAGAACTGATCCTCCTTTCACAGAAATGGGCACCTGGTAGCCATGTTGTATTACATAATTCCTATTCTCATAGCAAGATTAATTAGACTGGAAGCTTGACCCAAACCAAGTCAGGCCAATCAAATTCTCTATCTCAGAAATCCTGGTGCCCCAGGGTGTCTGAATTAGGATTCAAAATAGGGAGGTTAGTCTCTAAACATGGCTGGAACTGTAACATGTAAAACCCAAGAGGCAGGAGAAATGGGAAAAGCTGATCTGCAGAGAGAATGAGGAAGAGAAACATTTTGATTTCTTCATTCTAGAGCCTACTGCACCCTTCCAGAGTCTCTCACTACATTCTTGTCCTTGAGTTTTGTGAAAAAACTCCATATCCTTAAAATTTGTTAGTTGCTATTACTTAGAACCAATATGTCCTGTCCTACCCTAGTAGTCATGAAAATAGGAATGATCACAATGAAAACAGGACTAATTACAGCAAAAGAACATTCTATACACAAAACATTGAGGAGGAAAGAAAAAGTACAAGGCTAGGCACCTTCTTTAACAAGCTTACAATTAGCGACAGATGATAAACATCACATCAGAAGACTAATGACCCCCCATGGATGCTGATATCAAAAGATTTTTTTAATGTTTATTTATTTATTTTTTGAGAGAGAGAGAGAATGAGCGGGGGAGAGGCAGAGACAGGGAAACACAGAATCAGAAGCAGGGTCCAGGCTCTGAGTTGTCACACAGAGCCTGACCCAGGGCTCAAACTCACAACCATGAGATCATGACCTGAACTAAAAGCAAGAGTCAGACGGTTAACCACCTGAGCCACCAGGTGCCCTTCAATGATTCTTTAGGTGAAGAATTTAAATGACATTGTCAAAAGGAAAAGGGAGTCATGAGTCTGGTACTCACACACTCTGAAGAAGTGTTAATTTCTGGAAATTAATTTGGCAAGATTCTTAAAATAGGTATACTCTTTTCAACAAACAGGACTTATCAAGTCCTTACTATGTGTCAGGGACTCTTCTAGATACTGGAAATGAAGTACTAAACAAGAAAGGCAAATTTTCTACTTTCATAGAGCTTACTCTTGGGGGAGAAAAAGTAGAGGGAGAAATAATAAATAGTAAATTAATTACTCTATAGCCCATAATTTCTAGGAATTTAACAAATAATCAGATGTGTAAATGTACACAGATGTAAGCATAAGGATATTGATACATTACACATTACAGTGCTATTTACAATATCAAAGAATTGGAAACAACCTAAATGTTCAAAAAGGGATCAATTATATAAATGATAGTATATCCAAATAGTAAAGTACTATGTTCCAATTCAAAAACATTTATTTACTATGTGCAAGGTATTGTTCTAGTGTTTAATATATAGTAATTTATTTAATAAAAAGAAATTCTGAAATAGATATTTCATTATCATCTCCATTTTATGCATAAGGAGACTATGGCATAAAAAGACTGTGGATGCAAAATCATATAGCTAATATGTGGGGGAGGTAAGATTTGAACCCAGAGAAAAGTTTGACTCTAGGAGCTAACCTCTTAACTATACTGTCTCCTGAAAAAATTATAACATGAGAAAATACGCATACTATAATTTTTAAGTTAAAAATTCAAGATATTGATCTAACTTCACAAATAATTTTTAAATTCAAATATGTATATATTTGTGCCCTCAAAAAGAATTAGAAGATATTCCACAATGGTAATAAATTGTTTTCTCCGAATGATAGGATTACAAGTTTTACTTATTCATCTTTTTTATATTTCCAAAACTGGTTTGCACTTAACTTAGATTACTTAGTAGAAAAGGGGATGAAATTTTTGCTGAGGCTTGAGGATAAGGAGAAACTAAATAAGAACTGGCAGGAAAGTAAATGCGAGGAGGTTTTAGTTTGTTACCATGATTCCTGCAACGCATCAGAAAGCAGGGTAAAACCTAATTTCTAGATGTTACTTCTTCCAAGATATTTAAAAAAAAATACTTTTAAGGATTAACATTTACAGCATTTTCTTTATCATCTTTACAAAACAAAATTGAGGTAACGAGAAGGAAGGTTACATCTCCACAAAAATTAATGATAGAAGGAAAAAGTTCTTCTGATATACCAGGCACTTGTCTACATGACTAATATTGAGAAAAGGGTTTTCTAGGATGAAAAAGGAGGTTTTTTGGGAGAGTCTCTCCTGGAGAACAGGATTAGGATGCTCAGATCGAATTGTATTTGAACAAATGCAGAATGAATGAAAACAACTAGGGGGGTGCCTATGTGGCTCAGTGGGTTGAGTATCCAACTTCGGCTCAGGTCATGATCTCACAGTTTGTGGGTTCGAGCCCTGCATCAGGCTCTGTGCTGACAGCTCAGAGCCTGGAGCCTGTTTCAGATTCTCTGTCTTCCTCTCTCTGTCTCTCTCTCTGCCCCTCTCCCACTCGCACTCTGTCTCTCCCTCTCTCTCAAAAATAAATAAACATTAAAAAAATTTTTTTTTGACTGGATCTTATGTGTATTGTCAACTACCCATAAAATAGCTAATGCTACTGGTTGGTTTCAAACTATTTTAGAATTGGTAGTGCCTGCTGTTATGGAAGTCTCTGACAATAATTTGGCAGTGGTTCAGAAAAGGAAATGGAAAAAAAAAAGCTTTATCTTAATATCTATATATTTGACACTTTTACAGTTCTGTGTGGGAGTTACCTGACTGACACAAGAAGATGGTGGGCCATTACACTTCTGTATTCCTGTCTCATTTCCAATCACACAGTGCACTTTTCTGAATGATGTCTCTAAAACCAAATGAATAAGATCAAAAATGTTTCTCCAGAAAGTCCTAAAGAATCAGTAGAGACACATCTTGGAAAATACTGATGTAATTTTGTAATCACTCTCTGGTCTGACACTCATTCAACAGGCATTTGTTAAAAGCCTGTAAAGGCAGGATACCCTGATGGGAGACTCCATTGTATTTTTTTTTATATGAGATTTATTGTCAAATTGGTTTCCATACAACACCCAGTGCTCATCCCAAAAGGTGCCCTCCTCAATACCCATCACCCACCCTCTCCTCCCTCCCATTGTATTGACATAGTCATGGCCCTCAATGCGTTTGTCCCTAGTAAAGAGATAAGTAAACAATTATATATACTTCAAGGCAGGTGTGATTAAAGTACTATGAGTGGTATGAACCATAGTTTAACCCATTACACAAGTGGGGAGAATTACTTCTAGACAGGTCAATTGAGCTTAGATCTGAAGAATGGTAGAAATTCAATTAACAAAGATGAGGGGGAAGGAGAACATTCTAAGCACTCTACTGGGTATAAACATAGAAAACCATGGCATAGAGGCACCTGGGTGGCTCAGTCAGTTGAGTGTCTAACTTCAGCCCAGGTCATGATCCCACCTTTTGTGAGTTTGAGCCCCGCATCAGGCTTGATGCTGTCAACACAGAGCTGGCTTCGTATCCTCTGGGCCCCTCTCTTTCTGGGTCTCTCCCACTCACACTCTCTGTCTCAAAAATAAATAAACCTTTAAAAAACAGAAAAGAAAACCATGACATACATTGTTGGTGCCAAAACATGGAAGATTTTGAATTCCTGACATGCCTCCAGGAATATACACCCTCAGTTCTTTCCCCCATTCAGCTCCAAGAAGTTGAAAACTTGGCCAACAGCCTCTAGACAGAAGATTTGAAAGACTTTGAGATGTCTTTCCAGGACTGTCTGAGATGTCCAAAAGGAAAGGCCTAAAAATACCAGCATTGGGGGTTCCTTAACATGATGGTCAAAAGCAGGTCTCTGTACAGTAAATTTCCCAGTTGACAAGACTTTATCTTGGGCTCAGAGCTTACAATCAGCTTTTTGTGGTTTAAGACAGATAAGCAAGGATCAGTTATCAGGCTTTCTGAGGAAAGCCTCTAACAAATATGCAGAAGTAACCTAAAGGGAAAAAAGACTATAGGGACAGAAGGTTACTTAAAAAAAAAAAACCTCATTAATATCCTCAAAAAAATAGGAGAAAACATTGCATCCATAAAGCAAGAACATGATGCCATATAGAAAAAGCATTCATGTTACAAACAAACGAAACCAAACCAAAAAATCAGCTCTTGTAAATTAACCTTTGAGAACCTAAATGAAAATTTTAGTATCTGCAAGATGATGCTGTGAAAAAATAAGTAGAGCAAAAAGCATAGATAGAAAACGTGGAGGAGGGAGAAGAATTAAAGGCCTAATCCAGATGGACCAGAATTTAAATAATTAAAGTTCCAGAAAACAAGAACAGAGAAAATGAAAGGGAGGAAATAATCAATGAACATGTTCAAATTGAATTGAAAGATGTGAATTTCTAGACTGAAAAACCTTATATAGCATGCAGTTCAATCAAAAATAGACCCATTGGAAGGCACATCATGAAATTTCAGAAACCTGAAGATAAGGAAAAATTCTCCAGGCTTCCAGAGGTAAAAATAGGACATAAACTACAGATCATGAGTTAGAATAATTTTGGACTTCTGTGGTAGAAATCTAACTGCAAGATTTCCCATCCTGTGTGTACATGTGTACTATGAATATGTGTACCATGAATATGATGCATTTGACCCCATAATTAGGTTATGTTATATGGCGCAGATTGACTTTAAGAAAGGCTTGACCTGGGGCACCTGGGTGGCTCAGTCTGTTAAGCGTCTGACTTCAGGTCATGATCTCACAGTTTGTGGGTTGGAGCCCTGCCTCAGGCTCTGTGCTGACAGCTTGGAGCCTGGGGTCTGCTTTGGATTCTGTGTCTCCCTCTCTCTCTGCTCCTCCCCACCTCTCAAAAACAAATAAACATTTTTAAAAAATTTAAAAAGAAAGGCTTGACTTAATCAGCATTAAAAGGGCCTCTGAAAGTGATGGGTCTCTTCCTCACAAAGGAGGGTCTCCATAACTGGCTTTGAAGACAAGGAGGCTACATGGCAAGAAATGCAGTCACCTGTAGAAGCTGAGAAAGGTCTCTCCCCACCTTCCAGCCACCAAGGAATGGGGATCTCAGTCTTATGACTACAAAGAACTAAATTCTGCCAGCCTCCTGAAGAAGCTTAAAAGTGAATTTTTCCCCAGACTCCCCAAAGAAATCTGTCCATCTAATACCTTGATTTCAGCCTTGTGTATCCTGAGCAGAGAACTGTGCTCGGATTTCTGACCTACAGAATTGTGATCCAATAAATGGATATTCCTTTAAGCTGATAGGTTTGTGGTGATTTGTAAACAAAAAAATAGAAAACTAATACAGCTTCTCAGCAACAATGACAGCTATTCAACAATGGAGAACCCCACCCTTCAAAATTCTGAAAAGAAGAAATTTCAAACCCAGAATTACATACATAACTACCAATTAGCTATGAGAGTAAATTAAGGATATCTTCACACATGCAAAGTCTCAAAAACTAACCTACCATGTACTCTTTCTTAGGAAGATACTGATATGTGTGTTTCACCAAAATTAGGGGAAAAATAAAATAAGGAAGAGGAATATGTGGCACACAAGAAGAGGTGTGAGGAGAACTCCCATGATACTGGGGAAAGGCCATCCAAGGATGGCATGTTGTGGACAACTGGTCCACACCAGAGCAGGTTAAAACACTCTGGGGACATTTTACCATGAAGATTAAGTTGAAAGGATATGTAATGTTATAGTTGAAGGAATGGAGAAGAGATTTGGGTGACTGGCAAAGAGTTGAGGGTTGAAATACTAATTAGTATATAGAAAACTAACTGCATAAGCTTCAAAAATGCAGTGATTGGGGCCCCTGGGTGGCTCAGTCGGTTAAACATCTGACTTTGGCTCAGGTCATGATCTCGTGGCTTGTGAGTTCGAGCCCTGCATCCGGCTCTGTGCTAACAGCTCAGAGCCTGGAGCCTGCTTCCGATTCTGTGTCTCCTTATCTCTCTGCCCCTCCCATGCTCATGCTCTGTCTCTCAATAATAAAGAAATGTTAAAAAAATTTTTTTTAAGGCAGTGATTAATTTTAAGGGAAATAAAAAGTAGTACAAGAATGGTTATCATAGTTTACTACTTGATTTAGCTGTTAATAGTTTTTATATAATCATAATAGAACATTTTATCACAGTGAGATGCCAATAAGACCCAAAGCTCAAAAGTCAAAATTAGAAAGACAGCATGTATATAGATCTAGAATACCAAATGAATTAATTAAAGAACTGAAAAATGCTGCCTCTACAGAGAAATAGGTGAGATGGGATAGGGACTGCTTGGTTTAGTTTTAAACCTTATGAAACTATTTTTTTCCTTAGAGGCATGTGTATCTTCAGTAAAATAAATGCCAGAAAGAAGAAGAAAAAGAAGAATAAAAAAAAAAAAAGGAGGAGAAAGAGGAGGAGGAGAAGGAGAAGGAGAGGGAGGGTGTAGTGAAAGGTATCTCTACAAATTAATCAGGTGTAAATGGCTTTCTTAAGAGGAAAACTGACAATGCTTTCATCATAATAAAGTGTTCTCATGTTAGTGTCCATTCGTCGAACAATAGAGCATTGTGGTAAATTTCTGAGCAGAAGGAACCCATTTGTTATGGCAAGTGGTGATGAAAAGAAATTGAAAATATCTCAGGAAATAGACTCAAAAGAACTTGGTGATTAACTGCTGGATGGATGGGGGCAGTGATAACACAGAAGGTGTGAGAAAGGACGAGTCAGGGATGGTTCCCAGGTTTCTGCCTTGGAGTACCTGGGTGGCTGCTGGTGCCATTTTCTGCTTTCTATAGCAGACATAGAAAAGGAATAGACTTGGAAAGGCAGGAAAGAATTTAAGTTTGCTTTGAGGCATGGTTGAATAAAGTACCTAAGGGACATCCAAGCAGAGAAGAAGAATGGCAACTAGATCTAGAGAACAAGAGTTTATAAAAAAGATTTGGCCTCGAGAAAGATAGTTGGGAATGTAACATATAAATAAGATGACTACGGGAAGAGAGCAGGAGAATTCCTTCCTAGGGACAGACTTGCTTTGCTAAATCCATTCAGAGAGGTGACGCTTCCCCCATGGGAAGGTTGACAATTACAACTTGGAGAAGTTGAAAAGTGCTAAGTTAACTCCGTCTAAGAAGAGGGTATATGAAGGAATAGGAAAGAGTGAGAGACCCTGTGGCTGATGGTAGCATTTGGGGAAGGGGAAAATGTTCAACCAGGAAGTTAAAGTTATCTGTTGTGTGGTATGCCTGTGACTCTTCGGTTTTCCTTTCATGAAATCTTTAGTAAAAACTGACTTCCCTTCTCAGTATTTTGTGGAGATTTATTTTTTGGGAATGTGACCAAAAATGATTTGTATCTCAAGGTTAGTACAGGGAGAAGCCAGATATGGTCCATGGATTGGCTACATGTCTATAGTAATCATCAGCAAAGTATTAGGGGAAGCATTTGCACACGTCTCTGGTGATGACTAACACCAAGCAGAACCCAAAGAAGTCACTGTGGTTACTCAGGAAGTGCTCTGAAGATCTCGATTTTTTTTTTAATTTTTTTTGTTGTTGGTGGTGGTGGTGTTCTTCTGTTCCTCTATTATGGCTGTTTTTTTTTTGTGGGGTTTTTTTTGAGACGTAATTGACATATAACATTATTAGTTTCAGGTGTACAACATATTGTAATCTTAATTCCTAACAAAAAAATACAAAAGACAAAAAGTAGGGTCTATAGTAGAGAGCAAATGTGAGAGATTGGATCCAACATGAAGTTATCAGAAAGGGTGGAACCAAAATAAACTAAGCCTTGTGACAAAATGCTAAGAAGGGTGTGAAGAAAAAGGAACCACCCTACTTCTTGAGTCCAGTGGCAATGCAATTCACTGTTTCTGCCTTTGTGTCAACCAAGTGTCCATCAGTTGTGATTTATCAATATTCTACCAACATTCTAATGCCACCATCTTCACACTCTAGGCTCTTGCTCTGCTTCCCTTTATATCCGAGCACCTGTCAGTACCTGAAATTGTATCCTATACTAATTAATTTGTTTGTTTGCTGTCCATCTCCCTCACTCCAAGGCAAACTCCCCGAGAAGAGGAAATTCATCTTCAATATTCTGTTGAGAATTGTACCTGTCGTGTGAAATTACTCAATAAATATTTATCATTGAATGAATCAATTAATATCTTGCTTCTACCTTTTATCAGAAATGGCCTTTGGATTAAAACAAGTCTGAAAAAGTTCGTTAAGAGGGAATTCCAGCCCAAAGAAGTGTAAAGTTTGTATCAAGGTCTTTGAAGTAATGATAATTGAGATTATTTTTGAGTGCCAAGTAGGTGTGCCTTGAAGCACTGTGCTAGGCACTTAATCCACCTTATCTAATAGAATCTTCAAAACAACTATTATTATTCCCATTTTATAGATAAATTAGAACCTAAGTTTCCAAAGGGATAGGGAACTTGCCATATCTGGCTAATGTACAAGCCAAAGCTCAAACCCAGGTCTCTCAGCTTCAGAGTCTGTGTCCTTAAGCATTCTGTGATTCTGTCTTATGAAATAAAAATAACATTTCCATACTTGGGACCCAACCAAATTATCTATCAGGATTCTGAAATTATTGAGCTGCTCTCTATAATTATTAAGGAATTAGGAAAATGGGCTAGGTATAGAAGGCTGCTGATGGGTAAGTATATTCATGATTTTTAAGAAGAGTAGAGTGTATAATGAAGGATCACAGAGCTATATAGTTCAGTTGTACTAGGTACATAACATAACATTCTTGGTCATTGAAATACCTTTAGACTAGGCATTTCAGGTCGTACACTACCTATAACTCCCTGCTGGCTTCTCCCAGTCTTGTTACATATTTTGATTTCCTGCCTAGCCCCCAAAGAAATTTCAACATATAACCCCTGAAAACTATAGAAATCTGTCCCAGCGGAAATTTAAGGACATATACATTTGTTGTGATTCACTTTTATTTTCTTTAATGTTTATTTATTTTTGAGAGAGAGAGATAGAGCAAGCAGCAGAGGGAGAGAAGGAGACACAGAATCTGAAGCAGGCTCCAGGGGTGACTCAGGGCTCAAACCCATGAATCGTGGGATCATGGCCTGAGCCAACATCAGATGCATAACTGACTGAACCACCCAGGCACCCCTGTTTAGGATCACTTTAAAAACAAGTCGAAATTGGGGCACCTGGGTGGCTCAGTCAGTTACACCTTCCACTCAGGTCATGATTTCATGGTTCATGGGTTTGAGCCCTGGGTCAGGCTCTGTGCTGACAGCTCAGTGCCTACAGCCTGCCTCAAATTCTGTGTCTCCCTCTCTCTCTGCCCCTCCTCCATTCGCTCTCTGTCTCTCAAAAATAAATAAATGTTAAAATATTTTTTTAAGAAATAGTGATTAATCACCAAGAGCTGTTAAGGTTTACTATAAACTCATAAGACTAAATTCATTTTCAAGGTTATTATAGTGATTCTAAGTGACAAGTAGTGGTGGCAGGAAAAATAAAAAGCAAAGTGTAGATTTTTTAAATTGACACTTTAGAATACCTTAGAGGCAAATATATCAGAAACTGGAAACAATGCCTCTGGGAAGGGAATGAGAAGTCTGAAGGACAGAGCAGGGAGGACAACTTACTTTTCATTGTCCATCCTAGAGTGCATTTAGAATTTTATAGCTCTAAGATTTTGTGGGTGACAGAGCCCTTGCTGACACAAAGGCAGGAACCATTGAGCATCTGAAACAGAATCCAACTAAATGAGCTTAACCTCCGTAGTTTCTTGAAAATTCTCTGAGATGATGTTAAAACCAGCTCCCTAGCCTTGATTATGACACAGAGAAATGAACTGCCTTTGTTCCCAATGACCACATGACACTGAATTCAGCTGCTGGTTGGAATCCAAGCTCAGCTGTTCCCTCCACGTGACTCAGCCACCACTGGTCTCTGCGTCTTGCCATACCCAACTCATTAATTCACCACTTGACAAAAATTTGCTCCCTCCCTCTTTTAAAGTTTTGGGTTAGTTGACTAATTTTCTTCAGTTTCCCAACAACAAGGAGAAAAAGATTTTTAGGCTGTGAGGGTGCCCTTTCTTCCTTCACCTTCTGTTTTCCACAGGCTTGAAGCTTGAGACAACAGAATTAAAGTTTCAAACTATTGTTTCATTTAGCTATTTGCCTTGAATGGTTTTGACATATGCTTGCTTAGAAAAAACTAAATTTCTGACTTTTTGACAAAATGCTTCAAGAGATGTTATCAAATTACTCTACCTTTTCCAAGAACTAAAATGCAATTATTAGGGATAAAATAACATGTATAAGCAATAGCCTAGGAAGAGGGCAAGAGTGAGAGAGATAGAGTAAGAGGAAGGCTGGAGATGAGAGTTCTTTGGCAGATATCCTATTTTCCTCAGTTGTTTGTTTTTTTTTTTTTTTTTTGAAACCATTAAATATATTTCTACTGACAACAAAACACAATTTTAGAGCATAAAGTATGGGGAGTACTATACATCCTACTGTATATATATGCATATCTATTTATTATTTTTTTAAATTTTATTCTGGGAGAGAGACAGAACATGAGCAGGGGAGGGACAGAAAGAGAGGGAGACACAGAACATGAAGCAGGCTCCGGGCTCTGAGCTGTTAACACAGAGCCCCACCCAGAGCTCAAACTCACTGACCGAGAGATCATGACCTGAGTGGGAGTGGGATGCTTAACCCACTGAGACACCCAGAAGCCCCTATCCTGCTGTATATATTAAAGCAATGTACTAATAAAAAAGTTTTTCTCTATATATGCTTAAAGACTTAGCTATTTTAATATAATTAAGTCACTAATTTCCTCTTCCTCCATAAAGAGTGAAAACTAATGAGAATTTTTGACTATTACTTTTTTGTGCTCTGTTCACTGAAGTTAAAATACATTCTGAGTGTTTTTCTTTTTCCTGGAACTATTGTCTTTGAAATTTGCCCTAATTTAACCCCATAAACCTAAACATGGCAACGTTGGCTTCATGTTTAAAACATAAGAGGGGCTCTTGGGTGGTTCAGTTGGTTAAGCATCTGACTTGGGCTCAGGTCATGATCTCGTGGCTTGTGAGCTTGAGTCCCATGTCGGGCTCTGTGCTGACAGCTCAGAGCCTGGAGCCTGGTTTGGATTCTGTGTCCCCCTCTGTGCCCCTCCGCCATTCCCACTGTGTCTCTCTCAAACATAAAACATTAAAAAATTTAAAAGTAAACAATAAAATAAAACCCAAGGATGATTGTTAACCATAGTAAATATACTCAAAATGCACAAAATGCAAAAGTAATGTGAAATAAAATACTCAACGCCCCGAGAGTTTATTCCACTAATTTTGTTTCTTGGAAGCTAATTATCTGGGTTATGGACTAAACAGATCCTTTGTTCCTTCTCAGTTCAAATACAGTTGCACTTCTGCTGTGTACTGCTCATTCTCCTCTTCTCATAAGGATCTAGGAGACATGGAAAATAGAACCAATATTTTAGCTCTTGAACTTTCAAGAGGACAGTACTCTGTATGGTATAGTGAATTCTACCATCTGCCTGGATACTAACCGCTGACTCACAACTTCAAAACCAAAACTCTCTGGAAATTGCTGTCAGCTGATAGCTGGAACTTCTGCAGAAGTTCATGCTCCCTTCCTGGGTAGTCCTCATCCAATAACAGGTCAATGTGAAGTTACAAATCTGGTCCCATGGTCTCAAGGCAGGACAACTCTGAAAGGACTTTCGGCTCCAGAGCTTTTTGTGAGATCAGCTGAGGCCTCTGGTGTGGCTTCATCAAAAATCGACCCCCCCCCCCCCACCGCTGCCCTCACTCCCTTACAATGTGGTCACAGAGAGTAGCCCTCGATTAGTCTTTGTCCACAAATTGCCGTCTAAACTCTGCTTCTGGGGAAACACTGGAAAACATATCAGTTGATTTCTCCCTAGGAGAAGTGAACTGATTTATAGTGATACTGTCTGTATTCTTTTTTCCCACCATTTCCCTTTAATTTGCCAATGTTTTTTTTTTTCTTCTCTCTCTCTCTCTTTTTTTTCCCTTTTAAGTTCCTGTAGAAGCATGTTGCAGAAATACCCTAGAACGCAGAGTCTTAACAGTAGCAGAAAATGAAAGCTAGATTATTCCTTGCCCATTTTGTGGCTATCCAAAAGAACATTCTTGACTTTGTGTTGGGGGAGATGATGAAGCTCATGAAATTAAGTAAGGCTGATTGACCTTCATGAAGATCAGACTCATGACCTTGGCATTATTTTGCCATGTTCTGCCCAACTGAGCTAATGGGCTGACACAGAAAACTTGAAAGTGAGATTTAAAGATTGCTTCTGGAAATCTTGTTATCTCTGTTGGTGACAATCATCAAGAGTCATCCAAAAACTGTCTTTTTGAGAGCTTTTACGTTTTTCCAGTAGATTCTGGCTAAAAAGGCAGATTGATCATATGGATATAGCTCCTCTCCTCTCTAGGACTCCCCCTAAAATTAAGAGAATGGGAGAAGAAACAACAGCAAATAAAAAAAAAGTTTTAACAAGTTTTTGAAAAACTGAAATCAAATAAAGTAATAGAAATTGACTCTGCAGAACAGAAACTGAATAGCCCCCCGGTGGGGGGGGGGGGGAATCCTGTGACCCCCCCATGAAATAACTGACTCTTGTCTAATCATTCTAAACTAAGTAAATAGAGCAAAGGGACCCAGAGAAGACAGAGACAATGTAGTGAAAAGTAAACTCTTTTTAAACTACAAAACTTTCAGAGAAGAGGTTATATGACAACCATTCAAAACAAAACAGAATTTTATTTAAAAAAATAGAGAACATGAAAGTTATCCTATATATTACAAATATAATAGCCAAAATAGTAACATATTTAGAAGGGCTGAGAAAGAGTTGGAAATCTCCCACAAAGCAGAGAAAGATAGAAAAGAGAAAATAAAAGAAATGAAAGGATCGATGCAGAAAGGCCAAAATCCAAGTTGTAGAATTCCTGCCAGAGGGAGTAGTTAGAGAGGAGTAAACTATCACAGGAATAATCCTATAAAATTCCCCAGACCCAAATGACAGGAGTCTACAAGTAGAAAAAATCCAGGTACTCTGAGGAATGAAGAAATATTCATACCAAGTTTTGTCGTTGTGAAACTGTAAACACCAGAGATAAAGAGAAGATTTTAAAAGCTTCTAGAGAGGAAAAGATGGGTCCTATTCAAAGGAACAGTAAAGAGAACGACATCATAGTTCTGTTATCAGCACTGAAAGGTAGAAGATAATGAAGCAATGCTCTCGGAATTCTGAAGGAAAAATTCCTTTCAATCCAGAAGATAGATTAAAGATAAAGGTAATTTTCTAAGGCAATCATTGGGAGGTAGTCTGAAGGGGTGGGACAAGAAACAACTATTTGTCCTTATAAGTTGTTGGGTGCTGTTTAATTGATCGACTGATTTTCATGTATTAAGGACCCAGAAGTTAATTTCTTGTGTGTCCTCTAGATTTGACTAAGGATGTACTACAACAGAAAAGGGACATAGGTCGAGACAGAGGAGGGCATGGAATCCAGGAAACAGTGTAATGCAATGGCCAAAGAAGCAGGCCTGCAGAACAATCAACATAGATTGAAACAAGACAGAGGCTTCAAATGAGAGAACTGGTTGCTTTCCTGTTATATATGAGCACTGGGAGAAAACCGATGATAGGTGCACTGTGCATCTGTTTGAGGCGTTATAGCAATTTTAAAGTCCTATTATTTTTATTTTTATTTTATTTTAAAAGTATTCAAGGGGCTCCTGGGTGTCTTAGTCAGTTAAGAATCTGACTCTTGATCTCCCCTGAGGTCAAGATTTCATGGTTGGTGAGGTTGAGCCCCTCGTTGGGCTCTGCACTGACAGCATGGAGCCTGCCTGAGATCCTCTTGGGGCACCTGGGTGGTTCAGTCGGTTGAATGACCAACTTTGGCTCAGATCATGATCTCACGGTTTGTGAATTTGAGTCCCACGTCAGGCTCGCTGCTGTCAGTGCAGAGTCCACTTCAGATCCTCTGCCCTCCTCTCTCTGCTTCTCCCCTGCTTGTACTCTCTCTCTCTCTCTCTAAAAAGTAAATAGACATTTAAAAAACAAAAGTATTCAAGGGGCGCCGGGTGGCTCAGTCAGTTAAGCACCCAACTTCGGCTCAGGTCATGATCTCACAGTCTGTGGGTTCGAGCCCGCGTCGGGCTCTGTGCTGACAGCTCAGAGCCTGGAGCCTGCTTCGGGTTCTGTGTCTCCCTCTCTCTCTCTGCCCCTCCCCCACTAGTGCTCTGTCTCTCTCTGTCTCTCAGAAATAAATAAATGTTTAAAAAAAAAAGTACTCAAGAAGTGCAAAAATAAGAAATATAATCATGGTAGTTTGGAGTACTGAAATGATTAATATGTATATAGGTGTAATATAAACATAGATCAGTGGAACTAAAAATTATGATAATTATATTGGAAATGTGGGGAGTGGGTGGAGGGATTATAAAAAGGATTTAATCTACTTGATAGTAAATTCCAAGAAGTCAGGGATTTGTCTGTTTTGTCACCTCTGGCATCCCCAAAACATAGAGCAGAGTCTGGCATACAGTAAGGTACCCAACCAATATGTGTCACTTTGTTATCATCTACCATGCCAGGAAGTCATGGCTACATACAAAGAAACAGCTAAAATTATTTAAAGGAGAAAATTAAAAAGAATTTTTTTCTGAGACAATCACTTGGGAGGAAGTCTAAAGGGGTGAGATAAGAAACTGCTGTTTGTCTTTATAACTTATTTAGTGCTCCTTGATTTTTTTAAAAATTGTGTGTATGTAATAAATACTTTGCATTTTTTAATGAAGCAAGATAGATGCAAGTTAAAATAAAACAATTGTTTCTAATAAAATATATATATTTTTACAAAGTCCTGGGGCACCTGGGTGGCTCAGTCGGTTGAGCATCTGACTCTTGATTTTGGCTCAGGTCATGATCTCACAGTTCGTGAGATCAAGCCCCGTGTCAGGCTCTGCACTGACACTACAGAGCCTTCTTGGGATTTGGGAGTCTCTCTCTCTCTCTCTCTCTCTCTCTCTCTCTCTGCCTTTCCTCCACTCATGTGCACATGCTGTCTCTCTCAAAATAAATAAATAAACATTTAAAAAATAAAAAATAAAAGAAGGTACTGAGCAATAGAAACCGAGTACAAAATGGTCCCAGGTCCTTTATTCAAAAAAAAAAAAAAAAGCCACAGGAGTGCTGATTTGAAGGGGCACATGCACCCCAATGTTTATAGCAGTGCTATCAACAATAGCCAAATTATGGAAAAAGCCCAAATGTCCTTCAACTGATGAATAGATTAAGAAGATGTGGTATATATTATATATTCATATATATATATATATATATACACACATACGTACACACAAGGGTATATATATATATATATATATATATATATATACACAAGGGTATATATACATATAGTATATATTACATATAGGGGCGCCTGGGTGGCTCAGTCAGTTAAGTATCCAGCTTCAGCTCAGGTCATGATTTCATGGTTGGTGGGTTCTAGCCCCATGTCAGTCTCTGTGCTGATAGCTCAGAGCCTATAGCCTGCTTAGGATTCTGTGTCTCCCTCTCTCTCTCTGACCCCCCCACTCATGCTCTGTCTCTCTCAAAAATAAATTAACATTAAAAAAAATTATACACACACACACACACACACACACACACACACACACACACACACAAGAGAATACCACTTGGCAATTAAAAAGAATGAAATCTTGTCATTTGCAACAATGCGGATGGAACTGGAGGGTACTATGCTATGTGAAATAAGTCAGACAAAGACAAATATCACATGATTTCACTCATATGTGGAATTTGAGAAATTTAACAGACGAACACAGGGGAAGAGTAGGAAAAATAAGATAAAAACAAAGAGGGAGGCAAACCATAAGAGACTCTTAAGTACAGAGAACAGACTGAGGGCCGACTGGGGTGGGGAAAATGGGTGATGGACATTAAGGAGGGCATTTGTTGGGGATGAGAACTGGCTATTATATGTAAGTGATGAATCACAGAATTCTACTCTTTTTTTTTTAATTTTTTTTAACGTTTATTTATTTTTGAGGCAGAGCATGAACACGGGAGGGTCAGAGAAAGAGGGAGACACAGAATCCAAAACAGGCTCCAGGCTCTGAGCTGTCAGCACAGAGCCCGACATGGGGCTCGAACCCACAGACTGTGAGATCATGACCTGAGCCGAAGTCTGACGCTCAACCGACTGAGCCACCCAGGTGCCCCACAGAAGTCTACTCTTGAAGCCAAGACTATACTGTATGTTAACTAACTTGAGAATTAAAAAAAAAAAAAGAATTATTTGGCAAAATTAGTGAAAACTAGACATTTTTGCAAAATAACCAATCTTGTAATTTTGCTTAGGAAGTCAAACATGAAGTAAAGAATGTTACGAGAATGTATGAAGTAGAAGATGTTCTGTCTCGCTGTTATAGAAATTGTCAGATAACTATGCAATTCTTATTAGTACATAGTTACAATTATAATCTAACTTGGTTAAAAAAATATGCCAAACAAAATCCCACTTGCTTTTTGTCACCTTGACAGTTTGTTAGAAAAGGTCAGGATGACTGAACCAATAAAGTTCTAGTTTTAATGCACTGCACTTAAATGGCATGAGCTAATAATGAATTTAGAGAATATTTTAGTGCTGATTTATTTAGTATGACTTCTGATTTAACTTGGCATTATGATAGTGGGCAATGTTAAATTATGCCTTACCATACAATTATGACTCTTTTATATTATTGTATTGCTGAGCAAATGTTTTATTTATTTATTTGGTCATGTGAAGAATTCTAGGCTACTTTTACTTACTTATTTTTTTAATGTTTATTTAATTTTGAGAGAGACAGAGTGCGAGCAGGGGAGGGGTAGATAGAGATGGAGACAGAATCCAAAGCAGGCTCCAGCCTGGGAGCTGTCAGCACAGAGCCTGACATGAGGCTTGAACTCACAAGCCATGAGCCCATGACCTGAGCCGAAGTTGAACGCTCAACCAACTGAGCCACCCAGATGCCCCGAGAATTCTAGGCTACTTTTAAATGGAGCAAATGCAAGGTAGACTGGATTAATTCTATTGACTTAGCTTTGCTGCTAAAACTTCAACAATTCTTGTGGGGGTTTTTCCATGTTCCCATCACATTGGATGTTTACCATTTTCCTTCCCTTCCTAACATCAGTAACATATGTCTGTTGAGTTAAGTTCCAGTAGATCCTTTGACTACAGTTTATAAAACAAACCATAGGCTTTGGAAGGCAGCCGTGCTCACCACTATACCACCAGCACTAAACAAAGCATACACTTTGGAATCAGGTAATGACACTCATTAATCCTGCTGCTTACTAGCAATGACTGTGAGTCACTTACTTAACTTCTCCAGGCCTCAGTTTCCACACTTTTAAAACAGGGACACTAATCTTACCATATGGTATCATTAGTAAAATTAAAGAAGAGGTCAGCATTTGGGATAAATGCCTACTAAAGCATCTGGCACTTGACTTAATAAATGGCAGGTAATATTGTTACTTAGGGTTTAGCAATTCTATTGTTTGATTTTGTGACATAGTTTTCTCATCTTCCCATAACTTTGCCTTATGACATGTACATGTACATGTATTTCATAAACTCATTTAAAAGGAATTAAAATTAGGCTTTCGGGATTCCATGAGGCTCTTTGAGATAACTGTGCTGTTGCCAAACCAAGGTACTGGGACTTTCTGCAAAGTGTTTACTTCTTGGCCATAATATGTAAGAAGAACCAAGGTGATCACAGAGTTAAGTGATAGTACATGGGGTCTTTATATCATTCTGTCTACTTTTGAATATATTTGAAAATTTCTGTACTAAAAATCTAGCATAAAGGTGAGCTTTCAATACAGGAAAAGGTATAAAATCAGTTCCCCTGAGCAACGCATTTGTTGGTATATATATCCTTGATTATTTGGTAAGTCAACCTAGAAAAGAAAGAGTCCATTATCTTGTGAATATTTTCCATTATAAATGCTATTTTTTTTAACATCTAATTATTTTTGAGAGAGAGAGACAGAGTGCAAGCGGGGGAGGGGGGGTGGCAGAGAGAGGGAGACACAGAATTCGAAGCAGCCTCCAGATTCCGAGCCATCAGCATAGAGCCTGGCTTGGGGCTCGAACTCACAAACCATGAGATCATGACCTGAGCCGAAGTCAGATGCTTAACCAACTGAGTCACCCAGGCGCCCCTATAAATTCTATTTTTGTTTCTGTTTTATTCTAAAAAGTATCCCACATGATAATAATGAACATTTAATCTCTCTTTAGCTAAATAGGCCTTGGCCTGCTACATACCTGAAGAAAAGACACTCTAGGGAAATCTAGGTAGGAAGCAAAGTGTTGATGAGTCAGCCAGTGGCACACTTTCTCTGCGTTGATACTAAATCAAAGCTTCAATTAATGACAAGAACTGCTTTGTTGCTGAAGCACTTGTCCTGGGAGTGACAACAAGATTGAGGGTGTAGCTATTAATAGACTATACTTCCTTCTTTTTCTGGTACTGTTTGTTGCAAAGGTCCCAGTGTTGCTTGTGGAAACCTAGATCAGTCATTATTTGGATAATTATTCTCTTAGTGAAACTCCATTGGTGGTTTTAGTTAAAGAAAAAATGGTGCTGCCTGGCCCGCTCTGAACTATTTGACTGGGTTGTTTACACATAAGTTGTGCCAAGCCTACAAAGGCTTCCCTGCAAAGGCTGTGTTTTGCTGGTCCTTCAGGTGATTCATCTACCAGCGACACATACAAATTATAGTTCAGAAGGTCGTTGTAAGAATTAATTAATGTGTGCTGTGCTCCTTATGATCCTCAGATGAAAGGCACTAAGGAAATGTAGTGTGCCTACATTAAAATAATAACATCGGTACACATTGTAAAGAATGTTGGGATCCTTCTGAATGAAAGATGGAGTATTAACTTCAGGTTATTTTTATTAGTGTTTGCAGAAGAATCACACAGTGTGCGGAGGTCTATATGAAACTCAAGAGATCTTCAAGTAAACGTGTAACCGACAAAAGAAGGTAGTAGTCAATAATTCTGCTGTAGACTAAGGAGATGAAACGTTTTTCTTTTGGATACCTACACATCCTATCAAAAAGGGAAGAAGAAAGAAACAAAGAAACAGAAGAAAAAAGGGGGAAAAGCACATGCTTAATGTTCCAAAGAAGGCAGCCTTGATTCTTGAAATCCTTTTCCCATTGAGATAAACATTGACAAACTGGCCAAAAAGAGTTTATCAGAAATATTTGATCTTATGTTACTCCTCATAGTTTTACATGCGGTTGGGGGAAGAGAGCTCAAAGAAAGCGAAGGGAATGTGGGAAGAAAAACTGGTTAAACATAAATATCAGTGGACACAGGAGAATTCTGAGAGTTATTTTTAACCCGTCCTTCTATTTCACTCCATCTGAAAATAAAGGCCTAATAATACCTCCTAAGGTCAGTTCCTCCCGTCCATTCCCACCTGCCTGAGGTTTGATCCCTCAGCATCTCAGATGCAGATTACCACAATAGCCACCTGGCTGGCCTCCTTGAACACTTACCCTGTATACCACACTCATCATACCCAAGCTCTGTCGCTGCCTTTGAAGGTCTGAGATCATCAGGCTCCCCTCTATCTAACCTGCAGTAACTCTCTATTCAGTGACATCATTCTCCTTGAAAGTTACCCCACCTTCATGATCTTTATGCCACTGAGATGTCCTATCCCTTCCCTCAACCAATCTACATTTAACCCATTAAATTTTTTGAATAATTTTAAAGCCTTCCCTGACTATACCAGCTTTGAGTCATCTTTCTCTCTTTTGACCTTTTGGGCATCTGGGCACCTAGACTTTGTTTGCATCACGGATTTTCCTGTTTGTTGTTCTTACCTACACAGTGAGGGCAAGGACTGTTCTTGATACACATTTAGCAAGAGAGAGTGAAGCACTTACAAGACGCACAATAAATGTTTTTCTGATGGCTGACCTTGACTGTGGTCTGCTGTCATCTCCCTTTTAAACCAGATGGTGGGATCCTCAGAAGAGCACGGAGTCAGAACTCAATGAGAATTCCCCCTCTAATGCATGACGGTGGATAAGATTTTTATTTTCAGACATCCAAAAAGCTACCAAGACAAATATTAGACATGCCCATCGAATCCCTGACCTGTGGAGAAGATATCAGGTCTGGGAAAAAGAGCCATCAGGCTGTATCCTCCGACATGGGAGACAAAAAAAAAATCTTTCAATTGGCTATGTCCTGAGCCTAAAGAAATATTATCCCTCCAATTTGTTACTTCTCCTGCCACAGTTCTACTCTTACTAATAAACTTTCTGGTTTGCCAGTTTCCCAGATACCAGGAAAAGTGAGTCCCAGACAGGAGGTGAGAGTTTCCAGCCACTGGAAAGGAACGTACATCACTTGACATTATGGCTGTTACATTAGTGTCCTTGTTTGGTAGGTGTAAATCGTCTTTTAAGACAGACATTCATCATCTTTGGATAATTGAGAAAATACAATTTATAAAAACAGCAGAGGACCAGTCACTGGGCACTTCTGATCCTGTCAAGTATTCTGACAAAGAGGGCCTACCAGAGCCCTCTAAACTGTATTTCTACTTAGTCCCCTGGACTGTTTTACTCTTCTGCTTATCAAACTATCTGTCCTGATTTGTGCTACACCAGAGGACCCACACAATGCAATGATCAAGAAAATGAACTTCAAGGGCACCTGGGTGGCTCATTCGGTTAAGTGTCCAGCTTCGGCTCAGGTCATGATCTCATGGTGCATGGGTTCGAGCCCCATATTGGGCTCTGGGCTGACAGCTCAGAACCTGGAGCCTGCTTTGGATTCTGTGTCTCCCTCTCTCTCTGCCCCTCCTCTGCTTGTGCTCTGTCTCTCTCTCTCTCTCTCAAAAATAAACATTAAAAACATTAAAAAAAAAAAAGTAGACTTTAGAGCCAGGCAACCTCAGTTTGAATGACTCTTATTTAATAAGTCACTTTGAGCAAGTAACCAACCAGTCTGTGCCTACATTTCCTTATATGAAATAAGATGATAAGTTATAAGTTATCTCATAAGGATGTCATGAAGAACTAATATACATAAAATACTTTAAGCAGTGCCCAGAATGTAAGTGCTCAATAAATAATGATTATGCAAAAAGCATAAACTCTGATAAAATGAGTTTAACCCCAGTCTACAGACTCATTTTGGTAAAATCTGAGGAATAACTTAAAGAACTTGTTGACATTTTGTGAACATTTGTTACTTCTCCATTTTTTTGGTCAGTTTTTTTTTTAGTCACAAGTTTGTTTCCTCTTAGCAATTAACAGTAATTCCTTAAAAAAAAAGGGGGGGGGGGCCTCTGGCCTTCCATTCCTGAGGTCATTAAAGATGGCTAGAGAAAGCTGAAGAGGCAGTTTCTTTTCTTTTTTTTATTATTAGTATTTTTGAGAGAGAGAGAGAGAGACAGAGACAGAGCATGAGTGGGGGAAGGGCAGAGAGACAGGGAGACACAGAATCCCAAGCAGGCTCCAGGCTCTGAGCTGTCAGCACAGAGCCTGACGCGGGGCTCAAACCCACAAACCGTGAGATCATGACCTGAGCCAAAGCCGGACACTTAACCAACTGAGCTACCCAGGCGTCCCGTAGTTTCTAAGATAGCTTTGTGAGGAAAAACATACATGGGTGGTAGCAACTGTGAAGAAGAAAGGAATACAGGAAGAATCCCAGAACCCTGAGGAAAGAAAGGTGTCCAGAGGTGCCGGAGAATCTCCAGAAATGCTCCATGATCTCCTTACAAACCAAAGCTTCTAACTTAACAAAAAGTCTACTCAATGCTTTCTCTCAGCTAGCTCTACAAAGAGATTGTCTTCAAGCCTTCAGTAGATGAAGTTGTTTGTGATACAAGTGGGCTCTCAGTTGATACCCAAGAATGTGCAAAACGTGTGTTTTTGTTTTTGTTTTTGTTTTTTGTTTTTGTGGACATTCTCCTAGGAGATTGAAATACATTGTATCCAATATATTCTTTGGATGATTTAAAACACTGATGGAATTTTTTAAAAAGCTACTTCAGCCTTCAACAAACATTTCTGAGTCTTCAACATCTTATAAAAGTTCAAAACCAAATGGATCTTTTGGTTTGATTCCAAAATCTCCACTAAGTATATTTGGAAATACGTTTTCTCATATCAGAGCACACCGGGCTGTTTTTTCCCTTCTCCTCTTTGGTGGCACAGCCTGCCAGCCAGGTTCTGGAGCCAACTATCAGGACTCAGTTCCCAGCTCTAGCACTTTTTCTTGAATGACCTCAGGACAAGCAACGTAACCTTTCCCTTTCCTCCATTTCCTCATTTGTAAAGTGGAGATAATGACAGTGATGGTGATGTTGAAAATAACTATCTGTATGTCCTTTGTAAGAATTAAATGTCAGTACATTTAGAACAAAGCCTGACGCATAGTAAGCAATCAGCGAGTATTAGTTGCAAGTGTTACTTTTATTGTTGTCATTTATCGAATTAACTAAAAATGAGTTTCAGGGGCATCTGGATGGCTCAGTCGGTTGGGCATCCGACTTCTGCTCAGGTCACGCTCTTACAGTTTGTGGGCGCACTGGCGGCTTGGGACCTGGAGCCTGCTTCAGATTCTATGTTTCCCTCTCTCTCTCTCTGCCCCTAGCCCTGCTCACGCCCCTTCTCTCTCTCTCTCTCTCTCTCTCTCAAAAATAAATAAATGTTAGGGGCACCTGAGTGGCTCAGTTAAGCGTAGGACTCTTCATTCAGCTCAGGCCATCATCTCACCTGAGTTCGAGGCCCGCATCAGACTCTGTACTGACAGTGCGGAGCCTGCTTGGGATTCTCTCCTTCTCTGCCCTTCCCTACTCACACTGTCTCTGTCTCTCTCAAAATAAATAAATAAAATTTTAAAAAAACTTTAGGGGCGCCTGGGTGGCTCAGTCGGTTAAGTGTCTGACTTCAGCTCAGGTCACGATCTCGCGGTCCATGAGTTCGAGCCCCGCGTCAGGCTCTGGGCTGATGGCTCAGAGCCTGGAGCCTGTTTCCGATTCTCTGTCTCCCTCTCTCTCTGCTCCTCCCCCATTCATGTTCTGTCTCTCTCTGTCCCCAAAATAAATAAACATTAAAAAAAAAAAATTAGGGGCACCTGGGTGGCGCAGTCGGTTAAGTGTCCGACTTCAGCTCAGGTCACGATCTCGCGGTCCGTGAGTTCGAGCCCCGCGTCAGGCTCTGGGCTGATGGCTCAGAGCCTGGAGCCTGTTTCCGATTCTGTGTCTCCCTCTCTCTCTGCCCCTCCCCCGTTCATGCTCTGTCTCTCTCTGTCCCAAAAATAAATAAATGTTGAAAAAAAAATTAAAAAAAAACTTCAAATAAAATAAATAAATGAAGATAAAAAATTAAAATAAATGAATAAAAATGAGTTTTAGTACAGCTTACCTAAAAGGCAAAGTGTGGTGAGCACGTGATTTTAAAAGGTACTATAGCATAGATTAGTCTACTTAGCCACTACTTCTGGTTCCATGTGGTCTTGGAATTATTAATTAAGGCCCCCATTTGCCCCACCACAAGGGTGGGCACATGCCATGGATTAGGCCAGTCCCTTCCTCTCCTGGACTTCCCTGAACGTTGTGCTGAGGATGTAGGTGCGAGTGGGGAGCCTCTCTTCCTTTGCATTGTGTATTGTAAGAATGTAGCCCTGGGACAACAGCCTCCTCCTCTCTCCCCTTTCTGCTACAGAAGAGAATGCTTCCTTCAGACAACGAGGGGCAGATGGTCCCTAGAGATGCAGCGAGGACAAATCTCTCCCTGCATGAACAATCTAACACAGTTAACATGAGCCAATACATTTACCCTTTTAGTAAAACTAGTTTGAATGGGGCATCTATCATTCACACACACACACACACACACACACTCCACAAGTCCTGGGTTTTCCAGCATAACTCCAATCTCAAACATTCTGTTTTATTATTTCCACAGTTAATACTACTAATAATAGCAGCTATCATGTACGTGACTTTGTATGTGCCAGGCACTGTTCTAAGTGTTCTAAGCATTTTACATGTTGTAACTCAGTCAAAGCTCCCCACTGTGCTGTAAAGCAGGTATTACAAACAAAGGATTAACTACTTTGTAGGAGACCATGTAGATACAAAGTGGAGACAGGATCCAGATCAAGACGGTCTGAATTCGGAGTCCACTCTTTCTATACCTAACCATGTATCAAATGGTCACTGGTCACACTTGTGGGTAGGAATTAAACTCTCCATAGCGTGCACTAAGAAGGACATAGGAAGTGGTCCACATAGTACATGTGTACTAATTTGAAAATGGGGAAGAGGGAAGAGAAAATAGGCCAATTATATTCCTATATCTACTAAACAGAAAGCATACCAGAAAATTATAGTAATCAAAGATTCTCTGATTTAGGTTAGTTTTTTAGATATTCTTCTCCCAAAGTCCATTCAGTCCCCATGCCATTTATGTTCTCTAACCCTCCTTTAACTTTAGAAAAGTCTGGTGCGATTTCGTTCATCTCTGGGATTCTTTTTTTTTTCCCCCTTAAGTTTGTTTGTTTGTTTGTTTGTTTATTGAGAGAGAGAGAAAGGGGGAGGGAGAAAGGGGATCCCAAGCATGCTGTCAGCACATAGCCTGACACGGGGCTCAGTGCCACAACTATGAGATCGTGACTTGAGCTGAAATCAAGAGTCAGACGCTTAACTCTGCTGAGCCACCCAGGCACCCCATCTCTGGGACCCTTGAAACATTTGATACCTCTATTATTTTACCTCCCTTTTACTCTGGATCCCACTGAAATCTGGCTTAATTGCCACCCCACCCTCCCTGGGAAATTGCCCTGGATAAAGTTGCCAAGAACTTCCTACTTGCCAGGCCCATTGAGCCTGTTACTGGTAATATGTGACTTAACAGATACTTCTGGGGTCTTTTATGGTGTTCATCTATCCTTTCTTGAAACCATCGCCCTTCACGTTTGGGCCATCACCTCTCCGCATTCTCTTTTTCTATTCTGACTATCCTTTGTAATCCCTTTGTAGCGTCCTTTCCCTTTTACCATTAAATACTGATATTCCAGTTCAACTTTCTAAACTCTGGGCGATTGTTACATTTTTCAGAAAGTCTTCTCTGTCACCCACCCCGCAGAATTCATCAAACCTTCATCTGACCTGGACTGTGCTTTGCCTGGGCTTGTTGCCTTTGTGCTGCATTGTTATTTATTGCTATTTGTATCTCTTTCCCTTTGGGCTGGAGATTCCCACAGGGATGGTTTTTTTTGTTTGTTTGTTTTTTGTTTTGTGTGTGTGTGGTTTTGTTTTGTTTTGTTTTGTACATCTCTGTATGCCCTGCATTTAGCAAATCTGGTTTTTGATTGCAGAATATTTGCCTATTATGACTCAACTTGATCTTTCTTCTACAAATAGGAGAGATATTATCATAAAGATGCCTAGTGATGTAAGTTGTCCACGTAAGTCGAAGGACACGTGGATACCCAATAGTGAACGTCTGATGTCTAGTACGTCTGAACATCTATTTTCCTGCTAAACAAATCATTGGTGATGGTGTGTGCTTGTGTGTTCACAGGGAACATGGCATCTTTGGATAAGAATGCCTGGTTCTGTCACTTAGCCCAGTGATCTTGGGCAAACTATTTAGCTAATCTGCAGCTTGAATTTTTTTTTTTAAGTGATAAAAATCTCTGCCCTGCCTAGCTTATGGAGTTGCAATGTAGATAAGATGGAAGAAGTATAAACATGATCTATAAATATAAACATGAAGAAATATAAAACTGTTTTAGGTGGTTAAATTGGTTGTACAAAAATATAAATACACCCAGGTTATGTCAGGAAGTGAACGGTTTATTGGAAAGATACCCAGGGAAATTTTTAAAAAGAGAGCAGAAGCAGAAATCTCAGCCACAAGTTTCAGCCAACCAGGAAAGCAGGAAGTGACATAGTCACCGACTGGGTCACACAGGAATGATGGGAACCTGAGTATAGTTGAACTGGATAGTACACTGGTGTCCTGGTTCTACAGTATAGAAACTGGAAGGCAGTTTCTTCCAGAAGTTTCTTCAGGGTCCAGCACAGATAAAGCATCCCTCCACCCCGATAACAAGAGCTTGCTGATCTTTCCTGAGTCTTCTGCAATTGACATAATGTATTTTCTCTCTGTCTTTGTTTCTCTCAGAACAACTTTGCTGAACAACTTCTCTCAGAACAACTCAGAACAACTTTTGCTTTCTGCCTTTGCTCCTACCAACTAACTGACCCCCTAAAATCTATAGATGAAACACCAGACAGGTTGTTGCTAAGGACCTGATGGCAAAACTCTTGCTCCCGTTTCCTTCACAGGGAGCCCTCTAGCCGATAGTGGGCTGTTCTCGAGTTAGAGCCACTCCCCTGGTCCAGTTAGTGGTGGCCACGGTGACAGAGCCAAGAGGAACAAACACATCTACCTATTTCCATACCCAAGACTCTTGCTTTAGATTACCCACGGTAGGATGCCACTAGGCTAAAGGGAGAAAGGGAGGAAAGACCTACCTGGTGAAAGCCTGCTTGGCTGCAGCTGAAAGAAGGAAGGAAATGGCTGATGCCCAAGATGCCACACAAAACAGGTGGCAGGGGGTTTGGTGAGAAGTGACCTGGCTTCGTTTTCTTGCTGCTCCCTAAACTCCTCCTATTAGCCACACACACCAGGAAGCCAGCTGACACAAGAAGGCCAGTCCTGCCTGTAATAGAAGATCAGAGAAGGCAAGAAATGCATCTGAGGGCAAACAGGCTCAGGACTAGCTTTTTATCTTATTAACTGAGACAAATCTTCAGTCCGCTTGGGGATGGCCAAGAGAGTCAGCACTGTCATAATGTAGAGTGAGTACATTGGAATGAACAGAACTGGCTTCAAATCTTAGCTCTGCTATTTAGTCTGTTTTATTTGGGGTGAGTTGCTTCACCTTTAGAAACGTCAGTGCCTTATTTTGCAAGATACTGCTAATAATGCCAATCTTCTAGGATTGTAAAGACTTGACATAACGAACATAAAACTTTTCAACACAATGTCTAGACATGAGGAATGTCTTACTGCTACAATTACTGCTACAGTAATTGATAGTAGTGGTGGTTGTCGCCCCCTGCCCCTGCCGGTCTGGGTTTCATTTTTGCATCTCCAACAGCCTGGCCTAGCAGCTTTTTTCCAAGCTACTTAAAAACATAAGCGTCACTGGGCCTCTGAGTAACCTTATCAATATCAAGGTTACCTGAGGTCAAAAAGTCTGAATGGATAAAATGCCATGGAAGTTTCTTCATCTTATCAAAGAAATTATGAGGTGCTTCACACATATAGATACACCTCATTGTCTTGTGCTTCGTTTTATTGAACTTCATGCATATTGTGTTTTACACAAATTGAAGGGTTCTATACAAATTGTGGCAACTCGACATCGAGCCAGTCTATTGGTGACATCTTCCCAACGGTGTTTGTTCTCTTCATGTCTCTGTATCATGTTTTGATAATTCTTGAAATATTTCAAACTTTTTCATTATTGTTATATTTGTTAAGGTGATCTGTGATCTTTGATGTTACTATAATAATTGTTTTGGGGTGCCATGAACCACGCCCCTATAAGACTGCCAACCTAATCAATAAATATTGTGTGTATTCTAACTACTTCACCAGCCACCTGCCCCACCCCCATCTCTCTTTACCCCCTCAGGCCTCCCTCTTCTCTGAGACACAACAATATTGAAATTAGTCCAATTAATCACCCTACAGCAGCAAGTGTCCAAGCGAAAGAAAGAGTCACATGTCTCTCACTTTAAGTCAGAAGCTAGAAATGATTAAGTTTAGTGAGGAAGGCATGTTGAAAGCCCAGACAGGCTAAAAGCCAGGCCACATGAGCCAAACAGTTAGCCAAGTTGTGAATGCAAAGGAAAAGTTCTTGAAGGAAATCAAAAGTGTTACTGTAGTGAACACAAAAACGGTAAGAAAGCAAAACAGCCTGTTGCTGATATGGAGAAAGTTTTAGTGGTCTGGCTAGAAGATGAAACCAGCCACAACATTCCCTTAAGTCAAAGCCTAATCCAGAGACAAGCACTATGTCTCTCCAGTTCTATGAAGGCTGAGAGAAGTGAGAAACCGGAAAAAGAAAAGATTGAAGCCAGCAGAGATTCATGAGGCTTAAGGAAAGAAGCCATCTCCTAACTGCAGCAGGCGAAGCAGCAGGTGCTAATGTAGAAGCTGCAGCAGGTTCTGCAGAAGATCTTCCTATGATGATTAATGAAGGTGCCACAATACACAAGAGAACGATTCTAAGAAAATACATTTGTATTCCTATATTCTAGAAATCCTTGGGACACCTGGGTGGCTCAGTCAGTTGAGCATCCAGCTTCGGCTCAGGTCATGATCTCACGGTTCGTGAGTTCGAGCCCCACATCGGGCATGCTGCTGTCAGCACGGAGCCTGCTTGGGATCTTCTGTCCCCTCTGTCTGCCCCTCCTCCACTTGCACTCTCTCACAAATAAACATTAAAAAAAGAAAGAAATTCTTATATTCTAAGAAAATGCCATGTAGGACAAGTCAATGCCTGGCTTCAAACTTCAAAGGACAGGCTGACTCTTGTTAGTGTTAATGCAGCTGGTGACTTTAACTTGAAGCCAATGCTCATTTAACATTCTGAAAATCCTACAGCCCTTAAGAATTGTGTGAAATCTACTTTGCCTGTGCTTTGGAAATGGAATAATAAAGACTGGATGCCCACACATCTGCTTACAGCATGGTTTACTGAATATTTTAAGCCCACTGTTGAGAACTACTGTTCAGTGAAACAGATTTCTTTCAAAATATTACTGCTCATTTGAAGACGCCATTGAGCTTTAATGAAGATTAATGTTTTCATGACTTCTAATACAATATCCACCCTGTAGCTCATGGATCAAAGAATAATTTCAACTTTCAAATTTTCTTACTTAAGAAATACATTTCACAAAGCTAGAGCTTCCATGGATAGTGATTCCTCTGATGAATCTGGGCAAAGTCAGTTGAAAATCTTCTGGAAAAGATTCACCATTCTAGAGGCCATTAAGAATATTTGTGATTTGGGACGCCTGGGTGGCTCAGTCAGTTGAGTGTCCGACTTCAGCTCAGGTCATGATCTCACAGTTTGTGGGTTTGAGCCCTGCATCAGGCTCTGTGCTGACTGCTTTCTCAGAGCCTGGAGAAGCAGAGCCTGCTTCGTATTCTGTGTCTCCTTCTCTCTCTGTCCCTCCCCCATTCACGCTTTGTCTCACTCTGTTTCTCAAAAATAAAAAAATGTAAAAAAAAAATTAAAAAAAGAATATTTGTGATTCAGGGGCATCTGTGTGGCTCGGTCAGTTAAGCATTTGACTCTTGATTTTGGCTCAGGTCATGATCTCATGGTTCATGGATTCAAGCCCCACATCAGGCTTTGCACTGGCAGTGTGGAGCCTGCTTGGGATTCTCTCTCTCTCTGCTCCTCCCCTGCTCACATGCTCTGTCTCTCTCTCTCTCTGTCTCTCTCTATCTCTCGCTCAAAATGAATAAATTTAAAAGAAAAAAAAGAACATTTGTGATTCATGGGAAGAGGTCAAAATATCAATGTCAATGGAAGTTTGGAAGTAGCTGATTATAATCCTCATGGATGACTTTGAAGGATTCAAGACTTCAGTGGAGGAAATAACTGCAGATGTGGTGAAAATGGCAAGAGAACTAGAATGAGAAGTGGAGTCTGAAGATGGGACTAAATTGCTGGAATCTCATGATAAAACTTGAACTGATGAGAATTTGCTTCTTACAGATGAACAAAGAAAGTGGTTTCTTGAGTTGGAATCTACTCCTGGTGAAGATGCCGTGAAGATTGTTGAAATGACAACAAAGGATTTAGAATGACATAAACTTAGTTGATAAAACGACAGGACCGAATGACCCAATTTTAAAAGAAATTTTATGCTATCAAACTGCATCACATGCTACAGAGAAATTTTTCATGAAAGGAAGAGTCAATCAATGCAGCAACCTTTATTGTTGTCTTATTTGAAGAAATCACCACTGCTGCCCCAGCCTTCAGCAGCCACCACCCTGATCAGTTAGCAGCCATCAGCATGAGGTGAGACCCACCACCAGTAAAAAGATTATGACTCTCTGAAAGCTCAGATGATGGTTAGCATTTTTAAGCAATAAAGTATTTTTAGGCTAAGATTTATTTATTTACTTAATATTAACTTTTTTTTTTTTTTTTGAGAGAATGAGAGAGAGTGTGTGTGAGCGGGGGAGTGGGGCAGAGGGGCGGCAGGAGAGAGAGAGAGAATCATAAGCATTTCCACACTCAGCATGAAGCTCAATCCCACAACTTTGGGATCAGGACTTGATCCAAAATCAAGAGTCAGATGCTCAACTGACTGAGTCACCCAGGCACCCCAATATTAACATTTTAAAAATTTTTCAGTGTTTATTTATTTACTTCTTGAGAGAGAGAGAGAGAGAGCACAAGCAGGGGAGGGACGGAGAGAGGGAGGGAGACACAGGATCTGAAGCAGGCTCCAGGCTGTAAGCTGTCAGTGTAGACCCTGATAGGGGACTTAAACTCCCAAACCATGAGATCATGACCTGAGCCAATGTCAGACATTTAACTGACTGAGCCACCCAGGCACCCCATCATTTTAAAAGGTTTCATTCATGTCATCAATATGGGAGACAATTGAGGACACTGTTAACACACTTAAAATCCAGAGACGGTCATGACAGGCAGGAAATCCCCCAACCCCGTTCCTGAGGTGGGATGAAGGATTGGTCCCAGGCCTCCAACCTTGGCCAGGCTCTGCCATTAAGCTGAGACAGCCTAGAGATAAGACAGCTTTGGTCTCATCCCCATCGGGAGGCACGCTTGCCTGCTCACAAGCAAGAAAGTGTTAAATTGTACTGGAGATTGCTTCTTGTAAGGTACTATTTTTTTTTAGTTAAGGTATTTACATTTTAAGAAAAAGACATAATGCCATTGCGCAATGCTAATGCATTGGGAAACCAAAAAAATTCATTCGACTCACTTTATTATGATATTTGCTTTATTGTGGTGATCTAGAACTGAACCTGCAATATCTCTGAGGTATGACTGTATAAAATGCTTGCCTGGGTACACAGCAACAATCATACCACAATATTAGCCGTTTAAGAAAGAGTACGAAACTTCTCTGAGAAAACAGCAAATGGCGGCTGACGGAGCTTCTGTGGGAGGGCCCTAGAATGGAAGGCCAGGCAGCTTTGTCAGAGGCCAGGAGCTCCAGGAAGTAAGGTCAAAGACAAGGAGTGGATCCCTGTCGGATGTCCACTCTTGCCACTGTTATTCAACATAGTATTGGAAGTCTTAGCCTCAGCCATCAGACAACATAAAGAAATAAAAGGCATCCAAATTGTCCAGGAGGAGGTCAAACTTTCACTCTTCACAGATGACATGATACCCTATATGGAAAACCCAAAAGATTCCACCAAAAACTGCTAGAACTGATCCATGAATTCAGCAAAGTCACAGGATATAAAGTCAATGCACAGAAATGAGTTGCATTCCTATACACCAATAATGAAGCAACAGAAAGAGAAATCAAGGAATCAATCCCATTTACAATTGTACCAAAACCTATAAAATACCTAGGAATAAGTCAAGGCAAAGAGGTGAAAAATCTATACACTGAAAACTCTAGAAAGCTTATGAAAGAAATTGAAGAAGACAAAAGGAAAAACATTCCATGGTCATAGATAGGAAGAACAAATATTGTTAAAATGTCAATACTACCCAAAGTAATATACATATTCAACGCAATACCTCTCAAAATAACACCAGCATTCTTCTCAGAGCTAGAACAAACAATCCTGAAATTTGTATGGAACCACAAAAGAACCTGAATAGCCAAAGCAATCCTAAAAAAGAAAACCCAAACTGGAGGCATCACAATTCTGGACTTCAGAATGTATTACAAAGCTGTAATCATCAAGACAGGATGATACTGGCACAAAAACAGACACTCATGGAATGAGTGGAATGGAATAGAATAGAGAATACAGAAATGGACCCACAAACATATGGCCGATTCATCTTTGATGAAGCAGGAAAGAATATCCAATGGAATAAAGACAGTCTCTTTAGCAAATGGTGTTGGGAAAACTGGACAGCAACATGCAGAAAAATGAAACTGGACCACTTTCTTACACCATACACACACAAAAAAAAACCAAAATGGATGAAAGACCTAAATGTAAGACAGGAAGCCATCAAAATCCTCGAGGAGAAAGCAGGCAAAAACCTCTTTGACCTTGGCTGCAGCAACTTCTTATTCAACACGTGTCCAGAGGCAAGGGAAACAAAAGCAAAAATGAACTACTGGGACCTCATCAAAATAAAAAGCTTCTGCACAGTGAGGGAAACAATCAGCAAAACTAAAAGGCAACCAACAGAATGGGAGAAGATATTTGCAAATGACATATCAGGTAAAGGGTTAGTATCCAAAAATCTATAAAGAACTTATCAAACTCAACACCCAAAAACAGATAATTGAGTGAAGAAATGTGCAAAAGACATGAATAGACACTTCTCCAAAGAAGACATCCAGATGGCCAAATGACACATGAAAAAATGCTCCACATCACTCATCATCAGGGAAATACAAATCAAAACCACAATGAGATACCACCTCACGTCTGTCAGAATGGCTAACATTAACAGCTCAGGCAACAACAGATGTTGGCAAGGATGCAGAGAAAGAGGACCTCTTTTGCACTACTGGTGGGAATGCAAACTGGTGCAGCCACTCTGGAAAACAGTATGGAGGTTCCTCAAAGAGATAAAAATAGAACTACCCTATGACCCAGCAATTGCACTACTAGGTATTTATCCAAGGGATACAGGTATGCTGTTTTGAAGGGACACATGCACCCCAAAGTTTATAGCAGCACTATCAACAATAGCCAAAGTATGGAAAGAGCCCAAATATCCATCGATGGATGAATGGATAAAGAAGATGTGGTATATATACAATGGAGTATTACTCAGCAATCAAAAATAATTAAATCTTGCCATTTGCAGCTACATGGATGGAACTAGAGGGTATTATGCTAAGCGAAGTTAGTCAGAGACTAAAACAAATATCACATGACTTCACTCATATGAGGACTTTCAGATACAAAACAGATGAACATAAGGGAAGGGAAGCATAATATAAAAACAAGGATGGGGACAAAACATAAGAGACTCTTAAATATGGAGAACAAACAGAGGGTTAATGGAGGGGTTGTGTGGGGGGGGGCTAAATGGGTAAGGGGCATTAAGGAATCTACTCCTGAAATCATTGTTGCACCATGTGCTAACTTGGATGCAAATTATAAAAAATAAATAAATTATAGAAAGGAAAAAAAGAAAGAAAGAAAAGTAGATCCCTGTCACCACGCTGGACTGCCTAGTCAAGTACAAGAAAATCAAGTCCCTGGAGTAGGTCTATCTCTTCTCCTTGCCCATCACGGAATCTGAGATCATTTTTTTCCCCTCATCATTGATGAAATTTTGAAGACTGTGCCTGTACAAAAGCAGACTCATCCTGGCCAGTGGACCAGGTTCCAGGCATTTGTTGCCATCAGAGATTACAATGGACAGGTCAGTCTGGGTGTTTAGTGCTCCAAGGAGTAGCCACTGCCATCCAGTGGGGCCATGATCCTGACCAAACTATCCATCATCTCTGTGCTCTGAAGCTACTAGAGGGGAAGCAATATCAGCCAGCCCCACACTGTCCCTCACAAGATGACTGGCTGCTATTCTCTCTGCACAGGTGCACCATATCGTTGCCCCAGAGACATCATCCCAGCCCCTGTGCCCAAGAAGCTACTGATGACTCTACACCTTGGCCAGGGGCTGCACTGCCACCTGTTGCAACTGTTGATGCCATTTCCAAGACCTTCAGCTGTCTCACCCCTCACCTTTGGAAAGAGACTGTGTTCAGCAAGTTTCCCTATCAGGAATTTACTGACATCTTAGAGACCCACACCAGGCTCTAACTGTGGCTACCACAGAGTTTTATATGAGAAAAATAAAGTGAATCAAAACCTGTATGAAGGAAAGAGAGAGAGAGAGAGAGAAAGGGGGAGTGTGGAGAGTAAGGAAGGAAAAATAAGGGACTGGTATCTTTGGAATTACAAATAAATATGAGCAGACCCAGCAAACATTCTTCACGGAATTATATGCCTGTGATTTTGAATTAGTGATTCATCTATAGCAATAGACAGGAAGTTAGTGGATGGTCTAACAGGAAGAGTTTTGGTGATTTAAACAAATTTTGGAAAAGCACTCACACTAATGTCTTTGTCATTATCTGGAGTTTCAAATTTAAAATACTATAAGGTTTTTTGTTTTTAATGTTTATTTATTTTTGAGAGAGGAAAGACAGAGCACAAGTAGGGGAGGGGCAGAGAGAAAGGGAGACACAGAATCTGAAGCAGGCTTCAAGCTGTCAGCACAGAGCCCACTCGGGGCTCAAACTCACGAATAGTGACATCACGACCTGACCTGAAGTCAGACACTTAACCGGCTGAGCTACCCTGGCGCCCTGTGTCTTGGGTTGTTTTTTTTTTTTTTTTGTTTGTTTTTTTTTTTTTTAAAGTAAACTCTATGCCCAGCATAGGGCTAGAACTCATGATCCCAAGATCAAGAGTCACATGCTCCACTGACTGAGCCAGCCAGGTAGCCCCTCTGCCTGAAACATTTTGCTCTCTCTCTCTTTGCCTACCTCATTTCTACTCCTCTTGTAGCTTTCAGCTTCAATGTCATTTTATTGAGGAAGCCTCTGTTCATCTTAGACTCAATTTTTCACTGTTAAACATGCCATGTACTTTGGCCTTCACACTTGTGGTTGCTTAATTATTTATAAGTATTCTATCTTCCCTCCCTGCTAAACTATAAGCTCTGAAGGAATAGATTCTGTCATGTTCACTGCTGTATTACCACAGCACAGTGACTGGGACATAACCAGTTATCAGGTATTTATTGTGATTGTGATAAAGTGGGTGCAAATTAATTTCATTCTGTGACTTTTATATCATTAGTAGAGAACATCTGGGGCTTGATTAGATGTTGCAGAAACAAGGTTATAAGTCTCTGCAGAAAAGAACCACAAATGAACACTTCAATTGTTCTCATTGAAATATTTTTGCAAAAATTAAAAAAAAAAGTATCCTTTTTCCATGTAATTTAGCAAAGAGGGCTTTGATTGCCCCAAATGAAATGCTTGATTAGGAAGATTCTTGTTAGCAAAAGAAATTCAAGAAAAAAATTAAAAGTAGTTTGCATTCATAAAAATCTTTAGCCACGAGAGACTTATATAGAGACTTTCCCCTCGAGAAACGTGCACAATATCAGTTTTTAATGCAGGCAGCAAACATTCTTGGCAGAATGAGTAAAAAAAAAAAAAACAAATCAAAATCTTGAGAGGAGTGCTTATTATTTGGGTATAATCAATGAACTGAGTAACAGAAAGGAACATTGAATTTAGCACACCTTCACTTAAGTTTAAGTGAAATGGGTACAGATGTACTCTTAAGTTTTGAAACTCTAATGACTAGAGTCATAAAAATAAGGGCAAAAAAAAAAAAAACCCAAAACAAAAACCCCAAACATGAATAACTTCAATTAAACTGAGTAAAGGACAACTATATGACAAATGGGAAAAGGGATTATTTCTTTCTTTTTTTTAATGTTTATTTATTTATTTGGAAAGAGAGAGAGAGAGCGTGTGTGTGAGCAGGGGAGGGATAGAGAGAGAGGGAGAAAGAGAATCCCAAGCAGGCTCCATGCTGTCAGCACAGAGCCCGATTTGGGGCTTGAACCCCCAAACCGTGAGATCATGACCTGAGCCAAAATCCAGAGTCACACACTTAACTGACTAACCCAGGCACCCTGAAAATAGATTATTTCTGCAATCCCTTGATTTCTGTAACTTTCCTTTATATGTTAAGCCATCTCAGAAAAAGGAATTTTCTGGAGGAACTTTGGATCACAGTTTTGATGGTAAGGAAGGAAGTTGAGGGAAGCTAGATAGCCAGAATCACAGTTAAAGTCAGTCCTGAAATGGCCTGGTTAGGGTATCCACTGCCATTGCCAGTGAATACTGAATACCACTCCAGAGATAGCTGCCACTGGGCCACCAGACTCTGGATATTACACATGCGAGTGGGGTGAATGCTGCTTATTCTTCATAACTCAGTCCAGATTCAAAGTCCCAAGTAACACCATCCAGTCTACCAGGCTTAGGTCACTTTCCCTCATCCTAGGATTACTGTAAGGGTGGAGCAGGTGGGGATGTGGAAGGGCAGAAGGCAAGTATCTGGAGAAGAGGTCCTGCCACCCACCAACATTCCCAAGTGGAAAAGTCCCAAATAGTGTAAGGAGGGGAGTGTAAGAACTGGGCAGCCATAAAATTATAAATAACTCATTATGTATGTCCATCTTTCAGAAATACAAGGAGATGTAGGGGAATCTTGCCCTCCCCAACTATGATTGCATCATTTCTACAAATGTAGGCAGAAGGTTACTAAATTACCCATCACTCGATTTAAACATACCCATATATACGTACACACACACACACACACACACACACACACACACACAAGTTGGTCCACTGGTTTTTCTTCTATTTTACCATTCCTATTGAGAAAGTGAAACTTTTTGTTGTTGTTGTTGTTCCAGGTTAAAGGAAATAATCACTTGTTTCATTAAACTGCAACTATAATGTAGCCCTTTACCTCAGAGGATAAGTCTGACAATAATGTGTTTGATGAAGAAATTACAATTGAGAAAAGGCAAATTTGGCTATGTAGAGAGCCATGAAGTTTCATTTAAAGGATCCTTCTTTTTTCTTTTTTCCCCAAATAATATCCCTGCCCAACGTGGGGTTCAAACTCAGGACCCCAAGATCAAGAGTCGTATGCTCTACCAACTGAGCCAGCCAGGTGCTCTAAAGATCTAAAAGATGCTCCCTTATTGCCTCCTGCTTATAGAGGCAGGATTGGGGTATTGTTCTCCTCTTTCCATTGGTTACTGAATGCTCCTTTTATTTTATCTGATATTTGTAAGTCAAGAGCATTGGGAAAATCTGCCCACCTCTGAACTCAGTTTCACATTTAGTCTCGTACAGTCATCTGTTTATATGACAATTAGTCATACGGGATACTTATAAACATCATGTCTGTGTTGTTGTTGTTTCAGAAACTAATTCCTTGGATGGCAGGAGCTCTGTCTGTTTAGTTAATTGTGTTTAACACCAAACATTCATCATTACATGTAAGGTTTTTAATGCTACTGTTAAACATAATAATGATAAAATACTTTCCCTGACTTTGGCAAATAAAATCTCTCTTCATATAAGACAGGGTTGGCAAACAACAATCTGGGGGCCAAATCCAGCCCACCATCTCTTTTTGTCTGTTTTTGTACATAAAGTTTTATTGGAAGATAGTCATGCTCATTTACATTTTTTCTGTGGCCGCTTTCCTTCTACAACAGCAGAGTTGAGAAATTGTGACAGAGACTGTATGGCCTGCAAAGCCTAACATACTTATTATCTGGCCACTTACCAAAAAAGCTTGTTGACCTTTGATCTATATCACTGGTTCTTACCTCAGACAATAGGATAGGATCACCTATAAAATTCAAAAAAATTGAAGATCTCTGGCCCCAAACTAATACCTCCAATCAGAATCTCTAGGGTCAGAGCTAAAGATATAATACAGTTTTTAAACGTTCACCACAAAACTGAAAATCACCAGCCTAACGCAACACATACTACCTATGATAATTTTAGTAACTCTCGCTCATTGAGTGGTAGATGTCAGGCATTGTATTAGAGGCTTTATATGTATTTCCTCTTTCTAATATCCATAAAAGCCATGTTAGATACATTTTACAATCCTTAATGTATATATGGGGAGGGAAATTGAAGCTTTCTAAGCCTAACTTGTATAAACTCACACAGCCAGTAAGTGGTACAGCAAGGGTTTGTACTAGTCTTCCTACCTGTCTGAGATTGACAACAGAAGACAAATATCCAGGTGGAGAAAAACTAACTATTATCCCCTGAGATTTGCTTTTCCTCTGGGGGAACTGTAGGTATTTCGCATTACCAATACTACATTGGCCTGCATGAGAATGACTGGCCTACAGATGACAAGAGAACTCTCCTATTGATAGAAAGTGGCACAGCTGAGAAAACACTAGAACATTCAAATAAGATTTTATTCAAACCTAGAGGATAACAAAAGGGGAACAAACTCATGGAGTACCATGTAGCTGAATATTCATCTTCAATGAAGAGTCTACCATTGGGACATCTAGGAAGATGATCTGTCTGATTCATGATCTGTCCCAAGTGGGAGAGCACTTTCTTACTTATTTTTTTTTTAATGCTTATTTGTTTTTTGAGAGAAAGATCGAGCACAAGCGGGGGAGGGGCAGAGAGAGACACAGAATCTGAAGCAGGTTCCAGGCTCTGAGCTATTAGCACAGAGCTGAACGTGGGGCTCAAACTCATGAAGTCAGACGTTTAACTGACTGAGCCACCCAGGTGCCCCACTTATTTTATTTTTAAGTAATCTCTATATTCAACCTGGGGCTTGAACTCACAACCCCGAGATCAACAGTCCCATGCTCCACTGACTGAGCCAGTCAGTCTCCCCAAGCTCATCTTTAATCCCTAAGCTCTTAGGACATCATGAAGAACTCTAAACATTCCCCCAAGGAAAGTAAAGCATGGAGTAAAAGAAAGTGTCCTCTCCATCTTGTTTAAAACATATCTCTCAGGGGCGACTGGGTGGCTCAGTTGGTTCAGTATCCAACTCCTGATTTCAGCTCGAGTCATGATCTCACTGTTTGTGGGTTTGAGCCCCTCGTTGGGTTCCACACTGACAGCTTGGAGCCTGCTTGGGACCCTCTCTCTCTCTCTGCCCTTCCCTGTTCACTCTTTCTCTCTCTCTCTTTCTCTCTCTCTCTCTTTCAAAATAAATAAATAAACTAAAAAAAAAAAAAACCATACCTTTCAAATTCTGGTTTCTAGAATGATTTACACACGAATGTCCAACTTTTACTTAACTAGTTGGTCATGATATGACAAACCTAATATTGCCCAAGATATAGTGAACATTGAACATACATTTGTGCTAGAGGATATCATATGATTAAAAAGTGCATTTGACCTCAATATATCTATAGTTGCTTGTTTAGACAGAGTTCTAAATGAGGATCGAATCATTAGCTATATAAATCCTTTCATATTAATCTTGAGTCTATTCAAGTTCTAGTATCTGTTTTCTGAAAAGTTCTATTGTGATGTGACTCAGATAATTTTGGTAATCAGTTTTTTTTTTTAATTTCAGTACCCTATTTGTTATTGCTAATTTATACCCAAAAAGCACTGATATTTTATGATGCAAAGATTAATTAGAAAAGCTAGGTTTGGGGCACCTGGGTGACTCAGTTGGTTGAACGTCTTACTCTTGATTTTGGCTCAGGTCATGGTCTCATGGTTCGTGAGATCAAGCCCTGAATCAGGCTTTGCCTTAAAAGTGTGGGTCCTGCTTGGGATTCTCTCTCTCTGTCTCTCTCTCTCTCTCTGCCCCTCCCCCACTTGCATCTCTCTGTCTCTCTCAAAATAAATAAACATAAAAATAAAAGCTTCAGGTTTAACTGAATAAATTTAAAATTGTACCTACACAAGAGTACCTTTTATTAATAAGTATGATATTCTTCTTTTTATTTTTATTTTTTTGAGAGAGACAGAGAGGTTGAGAGAGCAGGGTGAGGGCAAAGGGAGAGAGAATCTTAAGCAGGATCCACCCAGCACAGAGTCCGATGCAGGGCTCGATCTCACAGCCATAAGATCACAATCTGAGCTGAAATCAAGAGTGGGTTGCTCAACCAACTGAGCCACCCAGGTGCCCCAATAAATATGATATTCTTAAAGTGAGCATTTATTAGTGTTATGGGCTGAATTGTGTCCCTTACCCTCAAATTAATATGATACATTCTAAACCTTAGAACGTGACTATATTTGGGGATAGAGCCTATAAAAAGAGGTAATTAAAGAAAAATGAGAGCATTGAGGTAGGCCTTAATCAAATATGCCTGGTATCCTTATAAGAAAAGATTGTGATACACATAGACACAGAATGAACACAATGTGAAGACAGTGAGATAAGACGGCCCTTTGCAAGCCAAGGAGAGAATCCTTGGAGGAGATCAAAACTGCCAACACCTTGATCTTGGACTTCTAGCCTTCAGAATTATGAGAATATTTCTGTTGTTTAAGCCACCCAGTCTGTGGTATTTGTTACAGTAGCCTTAGGAAACTAGTATGATAATGAAATCCACCAAAATTTCAGTAATTTTTTCCAAGTGGAGCTGCTTTCTCTTGACACCGTTTAAAGCAGTGCCTAGAATGGGCCTCTTGGCTGAAAGATGTCTGATGTCTCTTTCATACAGGTGTTCTGTTTACTGTAACCTTGGACTAAGTCTCAAAAGGTCAGCTGAAGTTCAGAGATGCTCAGTGTTGGGCTGGAGGCCTTCATGAAAGGCAGGCAGGCCAGTTTGTTATTAAAAGATCTTTCATAGCTGCTAACTCTGGAAACAAATGGGTGAGCCCTGGTGCACTTCAGGGCCAACTGTTCCATCCCAGAGAATCCTGAGGGGGCTGGACAAATTGAAAGCACAGCTCCTGGCTAGCTTTGCCAACAATAGTGCTGAACAAACTTAGAGAAACTCATCACAAGAGAAGCCAGTAACTAAAGAGATGAGAGTTTGGAAAAAAGGAAGAAATTTATTTTGGATGTGGGCAGCCTGGAGACGTGGCAGGCTCAAATCTTGACAACCAACTTCTCCTCTAGCAAGATGGACATCTAGAGTTTGATAGAGAGAGGTTTGGGGTGGGGGGGGGGGTAACGCGCAAGAGAGCAGGCAGAGAGCATGTGGTCATGGGTGGAGATCGGTATGTGTTCAGCCCAGGATCATGGGCAGGGAAGGGATATGAGGGGCTATGTAGGGTGTGGTCTTCTGGGCATTCCACTGCTATCAGGGCTTTTCTGGTCAGGTGATTGGGATGTTCTGGGTCATTGCAAAATGCCTTCATTAATGCCTCAAGAAATGAGCATACTGGGTTTTAGAGCATGAGTTAAACTTCTTTATATCTGGTTTTAACTGTTTTGGTCTAACTATAGTTGAGCAAGAGGGCTTGCTAACAGGTTCAGAAGCAATTTCAGGAGGGACTCAGAAACATTGATTTATTTGGCTTTTGGGATCAAGTCTACAGGAAACTAGCTCCAGAAACCCCAGAAATGACTTGGGCTACATCTGCCATGATTACTTTGGATTGTTACCCTGAATCTAAGGCAATCCTTCAGGTCTAGTTTGCAGACGCTGACTTGGTTCAGTTTGGGACTGGACTCTAAAGGTGAAGGGTAGGTCAGACACGATTGGTTTCCTAATATTCCCTTAGTGTAATCGCTTGGACTATCTTCCTCTGTTTCTATTTATTTTCATTATAATCTTAATGAACAGTGGTAATAGGAGTGTCAACTGGGGGAGGGAGTAGGTTATGGAGAATCCACGTATGAGGGAGGGTTAGGGTGTGGAGGATGAAGAGGACTCAGTCGGACTCCCACTCTTTACCTAAAGCTGTTCAGAAAATCCAGGTGACTCAGCTCTAGTGCTTTCTATTTTGTGCATGGGTTTGTGTTTGAGGATGTCATTCCCTCTCCCTACATAAATGATTTACACTGGAGAGGTCTCAGGTCCTAGCTGTACTTTAACCAGGGTTTTTAGTTAATCTAAACTCTATCCATACACCCTACTGTTTCCCATTCCTTGTCCTCCTCATCCCTGTCCCACCTTGAGCTGAAAGCTGATTACACTTCTATGGCTCTGGGTACACATCTAATATCATACATAATATTTCTACCTGTCAAAAGGTAGTTTCTGTGACATTAGAACAAAAGTTCCTACTACTTCTTCCTTTTAACCTGCATATAACTTTATACTTTCTATGCAATAATGATCTGGTTTATTTTATACTCTAGCTGTTTACGTGCATATCATATTGTATTCCTCTTACTAGACTGTTCAATTTCCTTAAGGCAGGGACACATGACTTATTCGAATATCTTTGTATTTTCCCCTCATTCCTGCCCTTCTCACTCTCTAACCTCCTCATCAGTAATAGGATATTTGTCTGTAAATAAGGAGTTGGGTACGTATATGATGTATTCAACCTTTTCTAGTCTCTGTTTCATATAAGTTGGTTGGAATCTAAAAACCTTTTCTAGTTTTAATATAAACAAACAATGCCTTACGTTGGCAATTACACATCCCAGAGTATTATTTACCCATGTGCTAGCTTACTCACTCTGCATAACTTAAAACGTGGTTTAGTAAAAAAAAAAAAAAAAAAGACAAAATCAAAAGAAGAACAATGTAGTACAGGCATATCAGAAAATACAGTGAGGGGCGCCTGGGTGGCTCAGTCAGTTAAGCCTCCACTCAGGTCATGATCTCACAGTTCATGAGTTCGAGCCCCACATAGGGCTCTCTGCCGACAGTTCAGAGCCTGGAGCCTGCTTCAGATTCTGTGTCTCCCTCTATCTCTGCCCCTCTCCCACTTATTCTCTGTCTCTCTCTGTCTCTCAAAAAATGAATAAACTTTAAAAAAAAAAAAAAGAAAATACATTGAAAAAATTCCCAAGGCATTATTTTAACTGATTTTTGTGTGCTCCAAAAAATAGCATTAATTTTTGAGTTCATGCTAAGAGCAAGAATGTATTTGATGACTTGTCATCCTCATTTGACTGATGAAAAAACTAAAGGCTCTAATGACATATACATAAAATGGATTTTTAAAAAACATCTGAGTACTTACTATGTGCAATGAACTATTCTAAGTCCTTTACATGAAATGACTCATTTAATTTTCATAATATACCACTGGTGGAGGCCAGGGCAGAGTCTAAATTTCTAGGCATTCTATATCAGATTTAAATAATAAAATACAAAATAAAACTAAATTGTTTCAGTTGTATTAAAGTGACACAGTAGTGATTTCTAAGCACAAATGACTGTAAAACATATAAGCTGTTTGTCTTTAGTAATACATTCTTAAAGTGGTATCTTAGCTCATGGAACTGCTCAGACACTATTTCACTGGATTAATACCTCTCAACACCCCAAAAAATGTTACTACTCCATAACAATTGGCAAAAATTTTGAACAGCAAAATCAGAAAAAGAGCTTAGTGCAATAGCTAAAATTCTTACGGTGTATTAATTTGGGAATAAAATCCAGAATGTCTTTTTGTTGTTGTTGTTGTTGTTGTTGTTTTGCCAAATAACCATATAACCTTTCTTCTAAATAGATGCAGTCTCAGGGAACAAATTATTCTCTGTAATTTATACATCTACCCTAAGTGGGGAGTTCAAAGCATATAAATGTTTCTCACAGATTAGCTTTTATTGTAAACACTGAAGTAATTTTCAAAGCTTCTTTTCTCCTTTTTCTGCCAAATGTTTCTGTTTAATTATATTATTAAAATGAATTCTGGGAAGCCCCTTGGCTTTAAACTTACGCATCAACTGAAATATTGATGAAATAAAAAGAAATTTAACTTTAAAATCATATTTTATAAGAGAACCGTGAAAGGGATTTGCCGAGTGAGGCACAACTGTTAATAGTTTAAAGAAATTATATTATCTAGGCTGCTTGTAATGGAAGTTGGGTTATTTGCTTCACCTAAACAGGGAAGTTGGCATGTTTGCCTAGCAACAGCCGCTAAAACCTTCTGTTGTGGAAGGTTCCCTAGGAGTGAGAAGAAGGGAGGAGGAGGAAAAACAGGAGGAACAGATTAATCTGTTTTTCCTAGCAGGGGACTGAGGTCTGGCTCTTTGAGGAGGGAAAGGCTATCTAAGAGATAGCCTTTAGATTAGCATTCACTAACCTAATCCCTCCGTGATACCTAGAAGTTAGTTATTTGTAGGATTGGGGTTACTACTGAGGAGGCTGAAGGGAAGGTTACAGATTTAGCGCACTTCAAAGGCAGTCAATTTCATTCAATAGAAAGACATCAATAGGTCTCCTAAAAAGGAGCTGAAATCTCAGTACAGGAGGGTGTCAGCAACTGAAAAGACCTCCGCTCAGAGTTTAGGAAGGTGTGTGATAATGTGTTTTACAAATATTATGAAACACTGCGATTGACTTTATCGAGTTAAAGGCAGTAGCTTCTCTAAATATAGTACTGTTGTTGGTATTGGTGATGCCTGCAGTGAAGAAAGGACAGGAAAGCAAAATCTCTGCTCTCTTGGTCAAGACCTGAAACAAAAAAAGGCATAATGCAGAGGAGTTATTAACTGGGTGTGTGTATGAGGACCATCTCCACTGTGGACGATTTATCTTGAAATTGGGACTGTTATGATACCAAAAGAATTCCATTTCTCTCTTTTAAAAGCACGGGTTTGGTTAAGCGCAACTGGCTTGAAGGGGTCTCCCACTACCTCCAAATCAAAATGCCTTCTTTTCCATAAGGGAGAAGAAACTTTCAATTATCACAAGGTTATCTTTTAGATCCAGGGAACTTTTCCATGGGCCGAAATCTTTCCGTTCTGCCCCAGACACCTATCCTCGGTTCACATAGGCCTGGAAACACATTTTGGAGCAGTGAGCGTCCAGGCCTTTCGGCCGTTTTCGCCGCGTTGGGAAGGGGGACTCTCTGGGACTCGGTGAGAGCGGTGACCAGGGCAAAGCTAGTGCGATCGGGAACCCGGATAAAACAGGACAAGAACAAATTCTCTGGGTGGGGGAGGGGGATATGAAAAGGAACCAGAGTGGAGGACTAGAACGGAGAAAGCCTAGGGGTAGAGGGAGTGCAGAGTTCGATGGAAACGTCAGAAATTTCCCAATCCCCCCGCGCCGTCTGGCCTCTCGCCTCTGGGCGCAAAGACGCTGGTGGGGGAGGGCAGGCGGACTGCTGGACCAGTTTGGCGGCTCCCGGCGTGGGTGCGCCCCGCGGGGAGGCGGAGAGCGTCGCGGGCCTCCCTCCTGGGCGTTGGCGGCCGGTGACTCAGAGCTTTCCTCCCGCGTCCGCCCCGCCCCTCCCCTCCGCGCGCCCCGCCCCTCCCCTCCGCGCGCCCCGCCCCACGAAGGAGGAGCCTCGCCATCGTCCCCGCCCCAGTCTCCGGGGCGGGCCGGAGCCCGAGGAAGAGGAAGGGGACGAGGACAACGAGCGACGGGGAGGAGGCGGAGGAGGAGGAGGAGGAAGAGGAGGCCGACCAACAAGATGGCCCCTGCTGCAGGAGCAGCCTCAGCAGCAGCAGGTGGGAGGCCGGAGGCGGCGCTGGCGGTGGCAGCGGCGGCCGTGGCCCGGCGGCCTGGGACAGAGTCAGAGTCGACGGTGGCGGCGGCGGCGGCGTTGGCTGCCGCGGCGGTGGCGACGGCCGCGGGGACTCGGAGCTGAGAGGAGCTGCTGCTCGGACCAGCGCGGTGAGCGAGCGGTAGGCGGCGGCGGCGGCGTGGGGTGCGCGGCGGCCGCCGCCCGGCCCCCGTCGGGAACAATAGGCGGCCGCGGCGGGGAAGGGGCCGTCCTCGCCCGCCCTCCACCCCTCGGCGGTAGCGGCCACCCCTCCAACCCCCGGCCCTCGGCTTCAGCCCCGCCGCCGGCGGAGGGGCTTGTCAGCGGCCCGCGTCCTTAGGCCTTAGGCCTCCGAGCGCCGCCGGGAGGGCCTGCCTGGGTGGGTAGGCCGTGGGGAGGTGCGGACGCCGCCCCGGACGAGGGGAGGGCGCGGGAGACTTCGGCTGGAGGGAGGGGGCCCGAAGGCCGCCCAGCTCGGCGGTTACTCCGAGGGCCTCGGCGGGTGATGAGTGCGCGCAGGAAATGTTTTTTGGACCCCGGGTCGGTGGGGGGTGGGGAGATGAAGGAGTCTGTAAACTGGTACCGCCTCCGCCTCCTGGCACCCGGGGGCTGCTCCCCTCCCTAACCCCTGAAGCGTTCCCCTTGCTCGGCCAAGTGGGTTTTAACGGTGTCCATTTCCCTGAAAGCTCCAGGAGATCGAGCCAGATGGTCTTTCTTCCTGCTGGCGATCGGGAAATTGTGTATGCGGGTGTCTTTTTAAAAAAATTTAAGTGCAACAACAAAAAACAAACAAGGTAAAATGTGATTATCGATAAGGGATGGGGAGGGATGGAGGACTAAGGGATGTTCTTAAAACATCTCTTGGCATCAGTTCTCTCTAAACATCAATTATGCCCACGTCCCGGGTGAGAGTGAAACAAGGGCTCTTTTGAAGCAGTAATAATATAACTCTTGACATCCCAGAATAGTCCATGAAACTGGAAACAAAGCCACTTACTGGCAACGCGAAGACAAATTGTAATGTTTGAATAGAACTTTTCTTCGAACGAACCGTTTTGAATTATTAATGTGCCGCATAAGAAACAACATTAACATAGAATGGACCTAACGAAACATTTCTTCAGGAGGGAAGTGGTTCGTCTTCAGGCTAGAACTTCTTGTGTGCTGTCTCAGGCTCCAATTTTGCATTTCAGTAGTTTGTTCTAAGACTAACCTTTCCTGTAAGTTTGATTTCTGAAGCAGATTTTAATAAGGTTTCAAAACTTTTTTGGTAACTTTCAAAAACTAGAAACAACTGTTCTCTTTTGAATGTTGAGGTTTATGGAGAGGCAGCTCTTCATCGTATTTGCCCTGGGGTAGTGGCGCCTGTGATTTCAACTGTTAACTGCGACTACTAAATTTAATTTTTTGAGGCTTCCACCACGTCCATTTCCAAGTGGGGGCGGGGAGAATGATTCAAGTTATTTCTATTTCAGTTTCTACCTAGGTATGCAGAAATTTATATTAAAATAGTTTGGATGCATCCAGGAAGATTGCTTTCCACTATTTAACATAACATTCAGTTGTGTGGTCCAATCTAGTTTGTGTTCTTAAAAGGAAGATGGGCCTGTGCAGAGAAGATGCCAGTTAGTATCTTTCATCCATCTTTAGGGTAAATTCCTAATTAGAATTTGTGTCCTAATTCAAAGCATTTTTAGGTTATGTGAAATTTAATGTACGGTGCTAGTCCTTAATTCTTTGATGAGAATTGGCAGTAAATAGACAAATAAACACAAGATTGAACTGTCTTATTGTTTAGGATTGAAGTATAGTGGGTAAATGTGAATAACTTTTATGCCTAGCATAAATAATGTGGATATTTTGATTTTTAAGTGATGAGGAAAGAACAGCTTTCACATGCCTCCAGCTAATGTGAATGTTCTGGGAATAAGTTTTAGAAAGGACACTTTTTAAGTGCTTAAATTCATAATTTTTTCTTTTTTTATGCTGAATTTTGTTAGGTCAGTACAAAATGCAACTAAAGACAAGTTTGTAAATTGTAAGTGGTTAGTGTGCTTTGTTATGAAAAAAAATCTCATCATGTGACAGGGACTGATTTTCCTCATACTTAATATCCTTTGCCTGACAACATTTTTTAGTGTTAAGGGTTTGTGTTTGAAATTGGATGTTGATCCAACAATTTATTGAGTTTGGGTTGAGTCTGGGTCCCTATTTTTGTTTAATATTGAAAAATCTTTTAGAGAGTTCTGGTTTTAATAAGTGCCAAAACTCTTTTAAGATGTGATCCCTGCATTGTGATATTTTATTGGTGTTTATTCTGATAATTTAAGTTTCTCAAGTAGTATTTAAGAATTTCCTTGTATTTTCTTCATAATATTAGAAGTTAGTATATTTGATTCATTTGAAGATATTTGAAAAGGATTTTTGTAGCTAAAAGTTAAATTTTTAAGGCATCTTTGTTAAATGAGTAAAAACATTCTCATTTAATCCTATTTAGGCTGTAATATTTTGTGGTATTGTTCTCACTTTACATACGAAGATTCTGAGGCTAGGAGAAGCTATGTAACTAGCAAAAAAGGCCACATAATTAATAGGTAAAAGAGCTTACTCAAACCCAGGTCTTGTGGCACAAATTAGATGCTTTACTACTGCCACCATGTGTCTCAAGGTTTAACTTTGAAGCCTCTCCTATGTCGACAGATTCCTTGTTTTGGCCACAAGCTATGCTTTGTAATTCTGTACTTGTCTTTAGCCCTAATAGCTTTTCTATTAACATTATTTGTACCCTGCCAAATATTCGCTTACAAGTTTGAGAAAGTATGTATTCATGTGAATTACAAATGAAAGACTTATTTTTACTTTTAGCAGATTTGAACGTTGTTGATATAGAAACTCCTACCATTTATATAGGACAGATTTATAGTATCACTCTAATGGCTTCATGGCTTTAATTTGCTATGTAAACAGTTACGAAATTGTGCCTTTGAAATACTGCTTGGAAATTTAAAAGTGACTTTAGAAACGTTCAGGGATGTTAAAGTTGGGTCAGCTAACATTTGAAATTCTTCATTTATGCTTTTTTAAAGCCATAGCCCATTTAGAATTCTGCAGAACTTTTGTTTCTACATCTTGGGGTTTGAATTGGAATTTTATGAGGGTCTAATCAGCCTACTCTCCGATAGATCTTGTAAGTTGTTGACACCCAGCAAAGTGAAGAATGCGCTGGTAAATGATCCTTGTTTGGTGGATGCCTCAGAGCAAGATGTTCTTTGGCAGGGTATACTGACCTGGTTTAGCTTTGGCCCTGACGCGCAGGAGTTCAGGTATTCTTTGGGATTAGATTCAAATGGATTTAAATTCTCACATTGGCCTGCGTCAAAAACAGTCACAGATTTCAGTATCAGCCCGTTCTCTAGGACCCTCTTAAAGATCTCCTTCTCTTTTGTTTAATCCTGAAATCTATGCTAGATTTGGACCAGCCTTGGAGGTTGTTCGGGCATGAGATTAATTTGTCTGGCATTATACAAAGGAATATTTCTTATTCCATAGTTTCTTAAGGTAGATTCTACACATTTTCAAGTGTACAGTTTACTAATCCTAAATAATGATGTCCTACATCCCCGAAACAGTTAACTTTATAGCACATTTATTTATATCCATTACTGGTCAGACTTGTGCCTGTTCACTTCTTATGTAATATTCTTGTTTACTCTATGTAATATTAGACACTTGTTATTAATTCACAGTGTTTTCCTAATTGGTTGAGTTTTGGGAGAAAAATTCTAGTAAAAATTTGAGTTCACCTTTCATGCACAGTTGAGCTGACTGAAATAGTGACCTGTTGTTGTAGAGGAATAAATATTTTAAGGTTCATTTATATTTTTCCTTGAGATTATTTACAAATGAATGTCATATGTCAACAATATTTTGATGTTTGTCAAGCATTTTAACACCAATGTCAGTACTCATCTCACTGATTATTATCATGCATATATGGTAGTATTTAACTTAATATTATCGTGCATATATGGTAATGCATTTTATTTAAAAATCTCCAAGATCTAAATAGCATTTGAACATGGTAGCAGTGTTTTTGAAGAAAAGTTCTAAAGGGGTCATTATTATATATATATATAAATTTTTGTGGTGCTTATTTATTTATTTTTGAGAGAGAGAGAGAGAGAGAGTGTGGGGGAAGAGCAGAGAGGCAGAGGGAAAGGGGGAGAATCCCAAGCAGGTTTCACGCAGTCAGTGCAGAGTCCGATGCAGGGCTGGAAACCATTCAGATCGTGACCTGAGCCAAAACAGACTTGGACGTTTAATCAACTGAGCCTCCCAGGTGTCCCTTAACATAAAATCAAAAAAAAAATTTTTTTTTTAATGTTTATTTTTGAGAGACAGAGAAAGTGCAAGCAGAGGAGGGGCAGAGACAGAAGGAGACACGGAATCCGAAGCAGGCTCCAGGCTCTGCACTGTCAGCATAGAGCCCAATGCAGGGCTCAAACTTAGGAACCACGAAATCATGACCTGAGCTGAAGTCAGAAGCTTAACCAACTGAGCCACCCAGGCGCCCTGCATAAAAATTTTTTAAAATAAAGTTCAGGTCATTTAACATAAAACTAATGATTTTATTTATTTATTTATTTATTTTAAGTTTATTTATTTTTGACACAGAGAGAGAGAGTGCGAGCGTGAACTAGGGAGGGGCAGAGAGAGAGGGAGACAGAATCCAAAGCAGGCTCCAGGCTCCGAGCTGTCAGCACAGAGCCCAATGCAGGGCTCGAACCCACGAACCGTGAGATCATGACCTGAGCCGAAGCCAGACACTCAACCGACTGAGCCACCCAGGTGCCCCAACTAATGATTTTAAAGTGATCAGTTTAGTAGCAGCATATTCATGATGTTGTGCAGCCACCACTGTCTAATTCTAAAACCCTTTTATCACCCCCAAAGGAAACTGTACCCATTAGGCAGTTTCTTCCCATTTTCTCCTCCCCCTGGTCCCTAGCAACCACCATTCTACTTTCTGTCTCTGTGGATTTAACATAAAACGATAGAGTCAAGATTAAGGGATAGTAATTGTATAATTGAACATGCAGAAAAAACTTGGGATAGGATTGTTAGGGATCAGAAACCATCTCATTCTTTGCATGCTTCTCTTGAGTACAGTAGGCAGACTGCCAGAGACTCTTTATGTAAGAAAAGTTGAAAGTCACAGCGATTTGCAGTTTTAGTTTTTGATCATTCCAAAAGAGTTCTACTCAAATTCTCAGACTCATTTATATTTCCTTATTGGGTTATGAGAATTAACTAAATTATAATGTTCTATACAAATGTGAACAACTAATACTTATTTTGCTCTTTGCAATTTACCTTCTGTTTTCTCCCTCTCTGGTTTTTTTTTTTTTTTTAATTTTTCTTAATGTGTAGAAGAAACTTGGAATGTGTAGGACTTACCTGATATGATACCAGAAAATGATTGTTAGGTTGAAATTCTTTGATCTTTATGAATCTGTTTTATAATTTTATTCAGCTGATCTTTGAGGACATTTAGAGTTAAAATTTGCCTGACACTATGCTATTAATCCCATGTTGAATAAATCTTAAAAACCTAGGTTTTGGCTCTATATCTGACTCCTTCCAAAAATGTAGACACTGTTATAGAAGCAATTGATTTGTAGCTTGTTTTGATTGGCTTAGTTCATTGATTGAGAGAGAAAACTGTTGGACTTTTTTCATTCTGGAATAAAGTATAATAAAGTTGGACTTCTGTAAATTTATTTTTCTAAGTAATCTCTATACCCAACATGGGGCTCAAATTCACAACCTCAACATCAAGAATCACATGTTCCACCAACTGACTCAGCCAGGCACTCCTGATGTCTGTGAATTTAGAATTGCTCAATTTGAAGTTTCAATTTTGAGCTTTGGAAGTACTCTTTTATCCTTACCTTAAGTTCAAAATGGTACTCCCTTCCCTCCCCCCAATTAAATTGAAATCTTAAAACTTACAGTGTGAAGCACAGAACAGATTTCATATTAATAAGATTTTTTTAAGTTTGTTGGTTGGTTGGTTGGTTGGTTTTGAGAGAGAGAGAATCCAAGCAGGCTCCATGCTGTCAGGGCAGAGCCTGATGTGGGGCTTGATCTCGTGGAACTGTAAGATCATGACCTGAGCCAAAATCAAGAATTGGACGCTTAACCAACTGAGCCACCCATGTGCCTCATTAAAGATTTGTAGTAAGTTACAGGAAATCTATGTGGAGAAGAAAAATTTAAATTTTGATATTAATCCTCCCCTTTTTTTAAACATGATTTTAAATATTCTTATTCTCTTAATTGTTTCCAAATGTCAGAGTTCTTGATCAGACTTCAAAAACTTCAAAAGAAGTCCTTGGCAACCTCCAAAGTTACCTTACTAATCTCCTCTTTTTAGGGGAAAATTTATTTAGTTGTAAGAACAACTTAAAAAGTGATGAGAAAGAATTACTTAAGAATATTTACAACTCAATGCAGTAATATTCCTTCTTTTCTTTAATAGAGACTTTTTTCAGAAAAGTAAACTAAATATTTGTGTTTTTATATACACCTCATTAATTTTTGATAGTGACATTTACTGGAAAACTAGTATAGTAAATCGAGATTCAATCATTAAAATAACAACTTTAAGGGAGATGATGTTTAGAGATCTATGCTTAAAAATATGGTTTAGTGGGGAGCGCCTGGGTGGCTCATTCAGTTGAGCATCTGACTCTTGATTTACGCTCAAGTCATGATCTCATGGTTTGTGGGATTGAGCCCCACATCAGGCTCCATGCTGATGGTGCAGAGCCTGCTTGGGATTCTTCCCTCTTTCTCTGCCCCTTCCCTGCTTTCTTGCACACTCTTTCTCTCTCTCAAAATAAATGAACTTAAAAATATATATATGGTTTAGGGGCACCTGGATGGCTTAGTTGGTTAAGCATCCAACTCTTGGTTTTGGCTCAGGTCATGATCTCACAGTTCATGAGTTGGAGCCCAGCCTTGGGCTCTGTACTGACAGCATGGAGGCTGCTTGGGATTCTGTCTCTCTCCCTCTCTGCCCCTCCCCTGCTCACACTGTTTTTGTTTCTTTCAAAATAAATAAAGTTAAAATATATATATGGTTTAGTGTGCGATTTGTGAATGGAGGATTATTGTATTGTTGACTTTATTATAGAACAATATTTCATCTATCCATGTCCCAGTTTAGAATAAGAAGTATACAAAAAGTTTTAACTGTCACAAGATTAATGAGCCAGATCATCTGCACTAAGGCACTGGCTTAGGAGCTCTCTTGGTTTTTCAATAATTCTAATAAATTTGATTGTTTTCTGATCCCACAGCAGATTAAAAGGTGCAAATTTGCTGTGGGAATAGAGGCACTATAGGTAAAATGGAGAGCAAGGGGACAGGTGACAGGGGAAAAAACCACATTAGCTTGGGGCCTTGTAACATAGACTCTGAGTATGTCATTAGTTTTTGTGTTGTGCTCATAACCTATTCCTGATGATAAAGTCATTGTGGGAAAATTCAATTGTGTTTTAATTTTGGGAGTCATAAAAATGTACAGAGTACATTTGGACACAGGCTTTGGAGTCAGATATATCTAGGTTCTCATCTTCTTTTTTTTTTTTTTTTCAACGTTTATTTATTTTTGGGACAGAGAGACACAGAGCATGAACGGGGGAGGGGCAGAGAGAGAGGGAGACACAGAATCGGAAACAGGCTCCAGGCTCTGAGCCATCAGCCCAGAGCCCGACGCGGGGCTCGAACTCACGGACTGCGAGATCGTGACCTGGCTGAAGTCGGACGCCCAACCGACTGCGCCACCCAGTCGCCCCAGGTTCTCATCTTCTATCACTTAAGCTTTATGATTCTTTATCCCTAAAAATAGAAATGGTAATTCCTTCCATTAAAGATTTGTTTTGAAGTTTAAATGAGATAACATACATAGTATAGTACCTGATATCTAGTATTGATTCAATAAATGTTATTCTCCTCCTTAAATTCTGTTCAACAAAAATCATTTTAGAAAAATTTTCATCTAAAATATTTGAAAAAGTTTTGTTTTTCAAGGTACATATAAACTTTGTATAAGTTAGGATTAAATATATGTGTACTTTTTTTTTTTTTAAGATTTTACTTTTAAACAATCTCTACACCTGATGTGGGGCTCGAACATACAACCTGGAGATCAAGTCACATGCTCTACTGACTGAGCTAGCCAGGCACCCTGTATGTGTACTTTTGAAGGTAGTGGTCAGGAATGAGATACCATTCTCATTTTCTTCCCACATCAGTCTTTCATTAGTATGGATCTGTGCCTTTCAGTACCAACCACTAGCTACAAATGGCTACTTAAATTTAAAATTTTTTCCTAGACTTAATTTTTTTTACAGCAATTTTAGGTTTACAGAAAATTGTCCTGAAGATACAGAGTTTCCACATACGTCTTCCTTCTACAGTTACTTCTGTTAACATCTTGCATTATTGTGGGGCATTTGTTATAGTTGATGAGCCAGTTTTGGTAAATGGTTATTAACTAAATTCCATAGTTTATATGAGGGTTCACTTTTAGTGCTGTGTAGTTCTGTGGGTGAGAATGTCTTCTTTCACTTAGCAATGTAACATTTAAAGTTCTAGCTTGTTTCTTTTTACTGTTAAATAATATTCCATTTTATGGATAAATCTAAGTTTTAGTTAATTAAAATAAAGGAAATTTAAAATTTAGTTCCTCAGTTGCACTAGCCACATTTCAGTGGCTCAGTAGCCACATGTGCCCAGTGGTAATTACCATATTGGAAAACAAAGATCTAGAACATTTTCATCATCTCAGGAAGTTTCTTATTGAAGAGTGCTGATATAAACTATCCTCCCGGGGTGCCTTGGGTGGCTCAGTCAGTTAAGCATCCAACTCTTGATTTCATTTCGGCTCAGGTCATGATCTCGTGGTTCATGAGACTGAGCCCCACGTCAGGCTCTGCGCTAACAGCACGGAGCCTACTTGGGACTCTCACTCTGCCCCTTCCCTGCTGGTGCATGCTCGCTCTCAAAATAAATAAATAAACTTAAACAAAACAAAGCAAAACACCAATACTTCCAGCATCCAGTTCTCCATTTATATTCACTCTCACAGAAAGCTTACTTTACATGATCTCAGTTTGTCCTCAAGCCTACATTTCCAGTGCTTGTTGCTTGTGTTGCTGGCAGCCCTAAACTATACATAATAAACTTGATTCCCAGAAAAAACCAGCCTTTACAAATAAATATTGTCCATTAATGGTTTCCTAGGTTTCTTATCAGGGTATCATCTTTTGCTCCATTTTTCATTGTTCCTAAAATTTTATTTTTCTCTAAACCTTTTAAATATTTATCAAAGGTATACAGATCTCAGAGCTAAGAAATGGCAGCACTGAGATGAGAATCTAGACCTTCTTATTCTAGTTCTCTCATGGGCTCCCCACCAATTGGGGTTGCCTTTACAATCACTTTTGAGGAGGTAATTGGAGACCATTTGATTCTATGCTATAGAATTTTTAACAGTATATTTATAGGTCGAAACTATAAATTTAATAGTGATATACTCATTCTTAAACAATTAGAATCTTAAATGAAGACATCCCGTTAGCCGATTTCTTTCTATAATTCAGTTATGATGGAAAAATTTTTTGCTTTCATGTGTGAGTCATTTTTTAGGTAACCAAAATTAATTTCCAGGACTAATATGAATTGGCTGGTAAGGGTGAATAGAATTGAATTGAACATTATTGACATCCAGAATTCTCTGCTGGTACCTGGATATTACACTTGGATTCTATTCAAACTACACTTTAATTTGTAAAATCCAATCGGTTACCACATGAACTTTAACTTGTATCTTTTTTACCTCATCATGTTAAAGTTTTCAGAACTTGAAAAATGGAGAGCCTTGTGTTAGTCTCTTTTGCTTGCCTTTTTTTTTTTTTTTTTTAATGATAAGTTGTACCTCTAATTTTGCTGATACTGTAGCCATTTTGTGTTAGGTCTTGATTTGACCTTCCTTGTACACTGACTATGCTTGCTCAAAAGTCAGTTTTGTGGAGACATTATGTTAAAGAGTAGTAGTCTTTCATATTTTAGTACTGTACTTAAAAAAACTTAGATTTTTTACCTTCCTTTTGAAATGCTTTCCCTATAATTACTGCTTTTAAAACCCATGTTTTATGTGTCAAATTTTGTATTAGTTACCCCATTGAAAGCAGTTTTTGAACTGTTTTTGATTAAATACTCTTTGCTGGAGTCTGGCTTTTCTTTAAAATTTCTAGAAATTTTTTAAAAAGGGTGAGGTTTTTCATATATTTAGAAAAATTGAGTTACAGTTTCTGTGGATTGACTCATTATCTAAGTCAGTTTTTTTCAGAAATGTCAATTTATTATGTAGGTATGCAGTTGATGAAAACCTGTTCATAAGAGCATAGAAGCCCCTTCTAGTTTTTCCTTCTACTGCTATTAGAAAAAGATGGTTTTGTGAAATACGAAAGTCCTTATAATAATAGATAGATCTCTAAATGCTTTTAAGAACAACTTAGAGAAGCGCCTGGGTGGCTCAGTTGATTAAGCATCCCACTTTGGCTCAGGTCGTGATCTCACGGTTAGTGGGTTTGAGCCCCACGTCAGGCTCTGTACTGACAACTCAGAGCCGATAGTCTGCTTAGGATTCTGTCTCCCTCTGTCTCTGCCCCTTCCCCTCTCTGGCTGTGTCTCTTTCTGTCTCTCAAAAATAAATAAACATTTAAAAAGTTTTAAAGAAAAGAACAGCTTAGAATATCACAAAACCCACAATAAAGCATCATTGAATATTGAAGTAGTAGCACCTAATCTCCTAATGATTGACATGCATCAGTTAATTCATTGTACTCAGTGTCAAGATAAAACTCAACAGCTTTTTAGACGCATAATGACAAAATGGTGAGGGGATTGGAGGGGAAAGAATTAAGGAGTAAAATCCTGTCAATAGATTCTCCATATTTGGGAAATGTTTCACATTGTTGATTTTTTAAAATTCTTTTTTTTAAGATGTTTTAATTTTTCTTTTCAGTTTATTTATTTTGAGAGAAAAAGAGCACAAGCAGGGGAGGGGCAGGGAGAGAGGGAGAAAGAGAATCCCAAGCAGGCTCTGCATTGTCAGTGCAGAGTCTGACACGGGGCTCGAACTCACAAACTGTGAAATCAAGACCTGAGCTGAAGAGTCGGATACGTAACTGACTGAGCCACCCAGGTGACCCTAAATGAAGACTTTAAAAACAAAAAAAAAATTTTTTTTAATGTTTGTTTATTTTTGAGAGCGCGAGCAGGAGAGGCAGAGAGGGAGACACAGAATCCGAAGGAGTCTCCAGACTCTGAGCTTTTAGCACAGAGCCCGATGCAGGGCTCGAACGCACAGGCCGCAAGATCACGACCTGAGCCAAAGTCGGCTGCCCAACTGACTGAGCCACCCAGGCACCCCTACCCTAAAAGACTTTTTAAGAGCAGTTTTATATTCACAGCAAAATTGAGAAGGTACTGAGATTTCCCATATACTCCTTGTTCCCACATGCACAGCATCCACCACCAGAGTGGTAAATTTATTACCAAAAAAAAAAAAAAAGATTAAAATTCATAGTTTACATAGGGTTCATTCTTGGTGTGGTACATTCTGTGGGTTTGGACAAATGTGTAATCACATGTATTCACAATTGTAGTATCATACAGAGTATTTTTGTTGCCCAGAAAAATCCTGTGTTCTGCCTATTCATCCGTGTTCACCCCAGCTCCTTGCAGCCAGTGATCTTTTTGTCTCAGTAGTTTTGCCTTTTCCAGAATGTCCTGTAGTTGGAATTCTACAGTAGGGAGCCTTTTCAGATGGCTTCTTTTAGTATTACCTATGTTTTTTCATACCCTAATAGGCTCATTTCTTACTTAAAAAAATTTTTTTTAATGCTTATTTATTTTTGACAGAGAGAGAGAGAGACAGAACATGAGCAGGGGAGGGGCAGAGAGAGAGGGAGACACAGACTCCGAAGCAGGCTCCAGGCTCTGAACTGTCTGCACAGAGCCTGACGCGGGACTTGAACTCACAGACCGTGAGATCATGACCCGAGCCGAAGTCAGACGTTCAACCGACTGAGCCACCCAGGCGCCGCTAGGCTCATTTCTTCTTAACGCTGAATGATATTCCATCATCTGGATATACCACAGTGTATTTTTACATCTATTTACTGAAGAGTATCTTGGTTGGTTGTTTCCAGGTTTCGGCAGTTATGAATTAAGCTGCTCTAAATGTCCGTTTGCAGGTTTTTGTGTAGACTTAAGTGTTCAGCGCCTCTGGGTATATGGCGAGGAGAGTGACTGCTCGGTTGTATGGTAAGAGTATGTTTAGTTTATAAGAAATACCAGGGGTGCCTGGGTGGCGCAGTCGGTTAAGCGTCCGACTTCAGCCAGGTCACGATCTCGCGGTCCGTGAGTTCGAGCCCCATGTCGGGCTCTGGGCTGATGGCTCAGAGCCTGGAGCCTGTTTCCGATTCTGTGTCTCCCTCTCTCTCTGCCCCTCCCCCGTTCATGCTCTGTCTCTCTCTGTCCCAAAAATAAATAAACGTTGAAAAAAAAAAAATTTAAAGAAATACCAAACCGTCTTCCAAAGTTGCTTTCCCATTTCGCATTCCTACCAACAATGAATGAGAGGTCCTGTTGCTCCGATTTTTGCCTCCATTTGGTGTTGTCTGTGTTCCAGGTTTTGACCATTCTAATGGGGTGCGTAATGGTATCGCATTGTTTTAATTTGCATTTCCCTGATGACTTATGATGTGGAGTCTCTTCCTATGTTTATTTGGAATATAATATTGCATAGTTGGAATCATACAACATGTAGTCTTTTCAGATTAGCTTCTTTGTCCTTATCTCTTTTTTTTTTAAGGTTTTATTTATTTAAGTAATCTCCACATCCAGTGTAGGGCCAACCCCAAGATCAAGGGTCACATGCTCTTCTGACTGAGCCAGCCAGGAGTCCCTATCCTTATCTTTTTATCTGCCACTTTGCTTTTCGTTTTGCCTAGCTTATGGATATTTTTAAGGATATCTTTAATTTTGGAGGCATACTTTCTTCTAAATATTAAGTACCAGTATTAAAAAAAATTAACTCATTTTGTGGTGATACATCCTGCTGTGCTAAGTCCCCTTGTCATTTTACATTATCTTTTATGTGAATCGTCCCAGTACTATCTTTAGAGATATGAAATTTGTCACAGTCAGGCAGAATAGTGATTTTTTTCAGTCACATTCAACAATTATTGAGCAAATATTACATGCCCTGCAGCAATATGGACTTTCTCTTACAGAAAGAGCATAGGATATATTGGAAACATCAGAGCATCTAATACAGGCTTGGCTAAAAAAGATTCTTGAAAGAGCTTCCTGAACTGAGTGGGACTTACAGGATGAGTAGAGGTTTAACAGTCTAGATTTAGGAGACTACTTGAGCCCAACAAGACCTAGAGTGAAAAGAATATATTGTGTGCAGGGAAAACGTTAATACTTCTGTTGGTAGAGAGTAAAATATGAGGCAGATGGTGATGAAAAATAAGATTAGAATGGTAAGTGGGGGCCAGATCCTGAAGATCTTTATGGCATGTTCAAGTTGGTCCTCATTAGGTACCATCAAAGAAATTGTTGTTGATGTTACTTGTTTTTCAAATCGAGGTATAATATACATGCAGTAAAAAGTAAAAATCTTAGAGCTATATCTTAATGACTTTTTCAATATATACACTTGTGGTATAACAGATTACTACCTAGATGAAGATATATAGTGTTTCTAGCACCTAAGAATTCTTTTTGCTCTTTCCCAGACCATACTTTTCCCCACTGCCTCTCATCTTCCCCAACAGTTATGCTGACTTCTAACATCATAAACTACTTTGCCTCTTCTTAAATGAAGTCATATATCATGTATTCTTTTTCCTTCCTCTATAAATTAAAGCCTTCAGTAGGTGCTATTTGGTATCTGGCTTTGTTCATTATGATACTGTGAAATTCATCTATATTATATGTAACAGATCAGTCTTTTTATTATTGCTGTATAGTATTCCATTTTGTAAATTAATCACAGTTTATCCATTCTACTGCTGTTGGACATTTGGGTTGTTTCCAGTTTGTTTTCAGCTTTCTATGAATAAAGCCTCTAAGAACATTCTTGTACATGTCTTTTTTTTAAAAAATTATTTATTGTTTTAAGTTTCTTTATTCTGAGAGAGAGACAGAGAGAGTGAGTTGGGGAGGGGCAGAGAAAGAGAATCCCAAGCAGGCTCTGCACTGTCAGCACAGAGCCCGACGCGACGCGGGCTCTAACTTATGAACCGTGAGAACATGACCTGAGCCGAAACCAAGAGTGGGACTCTTAACTGACTGAACCACCTAGGCACCACTTTGTATGTGTCTTTTGATGGACACAGTCATCTCTCTTGTGTAAATACCTAGGAGTGGAATTTTGGGGGTCATTGGTAGACTTTTGTTTGGCCTAAGTAGGTACTGTCAGTTTTCCAAAGTGAAATGTGCCAACTTACACTGCCTGAGAATTTCACATGCTCATATCATCTTTGGTATTGTTAGTTTTGAAAAATTTTAGCCCTTCTGGTAGATATGGAGTGGTATCTCATGGTCATTTTAATTTAAATTCTCCTCCTGTGTAAACGATGTTCTATAACTTCAGTTGGCATATTGTATACCCATTGGCCATTTGGATATTGTTGGAAAGGTTTGTTCATGTCTGTTGTCTGTTTTGTTTGTTTGTTTGTTTGTTTGGAATTGAAGCTTCTTATTATGGGATATACATACCACTATTAGTGTTGGGTGTTCTCCGTTTTTTAATTGAGTTGTTTTGTCATGGAGGAAAACAGGTGAGTGACTAGCAGCTGTGTGGAGGGTAGAGGGAGGCAAGAACAAAGCTGGAGACTGAGGCCAGTTAAAGGGTAACTGTGTGGGGGCACCTGGATGGTTCAGTCGATGAAGCATCCGACTATTGATTTTGGCTCAGGTCATGATCTCAACAGTTCGTGAGTTCAGGACCTGGGTTGGACTCTGCGCTGAACAGTGCTGAGCCTGCTTAGGATTCTCTCTCTCCCACTCTCTCTACCCCTCCCCTGCTTGTGTGTGTTTTCTCTCTCTCAAAATAAATAAATTAAAAAAAAAAAAGTTACTGTGTGATCCAAGTGAGAGAGACTATATGCTCTATGAGAGCAGGGTCATTGTTTCTTTTAGGGCTGTATCTTCAGATCCAAGGACAGCGACTGGTATATAGTTGTAGGCGCTCAATAAGTATTTTTTGAGTGGATGAATATGGGTCCTCAGGGAAGTAGAGATGGAAAGGAAAATATAGATGTAAAAGATAAAATTTTTTAATAGGAGTAGAAAAAGATGGAATCTAGGATGATTACCAGATTATCAGATTTGTACATTTGTACATTGTCAGATTGAATAGTGGTGTCACCAAAGAAGCAAAGACTGCAGAAGGAATTGCCAGTTTAAAAATAGGGATGTTTAGTTACCATGTGACCTTGAGCTTATTACCTAACATCTGTGCTTCAGTTTCCTTAACTCTAAAATTAAGCTTTGTAATGATACTAATAGGGTCATTGTGAGGGCTAAGTGAGATAATGCATGCAGAACACTTAGAACAGTGCCTGGCACATAGATGTACTCAAAAAAGGTTAGAGATAGAAACAAACAAAAATCCCTATCCTTGTGGAGCCTACGTTTTAGTAATGGTGGGTATACACTATAACAGAGCAAGTAAAACATAGCATTATTGGATGCTGAGAAATATTATGGAGAAAAATTAATCAGGAATGAGATGGGAAGGAAGTGCATGTGTGTGGTGGTAGTGGGATTGGGGTTGAGAGATCAGTTTTATTTTTTATATATTATTTTTTTATATTTATTTTGTTTCTTTTAATTTTTTTGACGTTTATTTATTTTTGGAAGAGAGAGACAATGTGAACGGGGGAGGGGCAGAGAAAGCAGGAGACACAAACTCTGAAGCAGGCTCTAGGCTCTAAGATGTCAGCACAGAGCCCCACATGGGGCTCGAACTCACGGACCATGAGATCATGACCTGAGCTGAAGCCAGATACTTAACCGACTGAGCCACCCAGGCGCCCCTATTTATTATTATTTTGTTAAATGTTTGTTTATTTTTGAGAGAGAGAGAGAATGAGCAGGAAGGGACAGAGAGAGAGGGAGACACAGAATCCAAAGCAGGCTCTAGGCTCTGAGCTGTCAGCACAGAGTCCAACACGGGGCTTGAACGCATAAACTGTGAGATCATGACCTGAGCCAAAGCCAGACTCTTAACCAACTGAGCCACCTGGGCACACTGAGATTAGTTTTAAATGAGGTGATCAAGTAAGGCTCTTCATAAGAGAATTCACTTATGAATGCTTGCAGGGAAATGAGGAAAAGGTTCAGGACTGGGGGAACAGTGGGGCAAACTGATGATAATTCTTTAAGACAAGAAAGCAGAGCTCCCTGTTTTTACCAGAGAGTGTAACATTAGCAGATTAAGATCTGTTTAGATGTGCAACCCCCAGCAGTTAAACTTGCCTCAACCTTTTATCCCTTCCTCCCTGCAACACACAAACATACTACACAAACCTGAGCATGAATTTAATCCCCCAAAGGTCATCATTATGTATTTTGAAGGAAGTGTTTTGTGTTTAATTCTGCAGTAGTAACAACAAATCAGTATATTCTCTAACAGTAGTTACTATTTGGGAGTCAGCAAAATATCTTCATTTACAAGTTATATACCTTTTATTTTATAAATCAGATACATTGTAGCTGTAAGCTTCTGTGTTTGGCTTCCATGTAGTAATTTGTCCTTTTTTTTTAAAGTCCTGAAATGTAATTTTTTGCCTGGGATAACAGTCTAGAAATAATTCTCAGTTGGAAAATGAATCCATACCTCTTATTTTGTTTTGGATTATTTTTCAAGCATGTGCAATTGCAAATCACTGTGATTTTGTGGAGATAGCTTGAATTCTATCAGACACATTTCATAAAAATAAACAAAGTAATGAAAATGTCCTTAAGTCTTGGCTAGTAGGTGACGGGGACAATACATTTTATTAACACTATTATTAAGTATGTTAGATTATGTCTCTAATGCAAAAATTCCCTAAGTCCGATGATATATTCAAGGATCACCCACCTATACGCATCACAGGTGTGTTGCAGTTTACCTCTTCTGTGTACATCTCCCTGTTTTCTCTTTGTCGCCCAGTTCTAGAATCAGTCACACTCCTATGATCACCACCAAGGACACCTAAGGCACAGGCTCCCTGGGGAAAAGTAGAAGCAAGTAAAAGGAAAGAAGTGGGGGCTATTATTGTGATGGATATGTTGCTTTGTTTTCTTGAGTAAAGAGGGACTCTGTTCTCAAGTTTTGTTACTGACACCACTACTGTTTTTGTTACAGTTCACCACCAGAAATCTGCTGGTGTTCAAAATCCAAATGTCATCACTGCTTCAAAACTGACCTTATGAAGGGTATTTTTCTAACTGTGGTCAGTTTAACTGGAAGTGTTGTGTAATAGTTTAAAAAGTACGAATGTAGAATAAAAACCTAACAAATATAATGTTGAATTATTATAATATATAATATAATATTTTATTTTATTTTTTTTTTTAAATTTTTTTTTTCAACGTTTATTTTTTGGGACAGAGAGAGACAGAGCATGAATGGGGGAGGGGCAGAGAGAGAGGGAGACACAGAATCAGAAACAGGCTCCAGGCTCTGAGCCATCAGCCCAGAGCCTGACGCGGGGCTCGAACTCACGGACCGTGAGATCGTGACCTGGCTGAAGTCGGACGCTTAACCGACTGCGCCACCCAGGCGCCCCTATAATATAATATTTTATAATAATTATTATAATTATCTTCGGAAGCTGAAACACAAAAGAATATATATATGTATACACACATACATACTGATGGTTCCACTGTATAGAGTTTTTAATCTGTGGTATTAGAAGTTAGGATAGTAGTGACCTTTGAGGAGGAATAAAAGAATAATGATTGGGAGGGATGGTGTGGGGGGCCTTCTGAGGTGTGGTAATGTTGTATATCTTGGGTATACAGTTGACCCTTGGAGCAGTTTGGGGGTTAGTGATGCCAGCCCCCATGCAGTGAAAAATCTGCTTATAATCTTTGACTCCTCAACTTAACATCTAATAGCCTACTGTTGACTAGAAGTCTTACCAGTAGTATAAAGTTGATAAACGTGTGTTGTATGTTGTGTATATTATATACTGTATTAAAACTAGAGGGAAAAAATGTTGAGAAAATCATAAGGAAGGTGAAATACATTTACTTCCTTACGTACTATATTATTGAAAAAAAAAAATGCACCTATAGGCAGGCCAGGCCAGGCCAGAGGCAGTACCAGGGGCAGGCCTGGTCCTGGCATGGTGATATTCTGCACCCTGGTGACCTTGGCTCAGCAGGGGCAGCTCCTGGGCAGCTGGCTGGCTGTGGCGGAAGCCTGGAGGCACAATACAGAGGTCTCATCTGCCTGGCAGTGTAGCATTGACCTGTGCCACTGGCAGCTGTAGCCACATGTAAGTATAGCTGGCCTCCCAGAGACTCTGGGGCCTGGGCCCTGTTGGGGGGTGTTTGGTGGGGAGCCAGTGCCTGGAGGATTGGAGGTTGAGGCCACTGGATGTGTTCCTCTTTCAGCTCGGCCTCCTCTCTGCCAAGCCCCCCTGTGCCTGACTCACCCACCCCACATATACAACCCTTCACCCAGAGGGTGACCCGAAGCCCTGCCCCATCCCAGGGTGCCCTGGGACTGCTGACTGCCTCCACAGGTCTGGTCTCCCTGGATTCTCAGGGCAACAGGCACAATCTCTGTACCGGTCACCTTTGATTTGGTCTGTGGAGAGACTAGGATGGGCAGTTGTAAGTAAACGCCTTGTGCCTTTGCTGTCAACTCTTTTTAAAAAAAAAAAAATCTGCATGTAAATGGGCCCATGCAGTTCAAACCAGTATTGTTCAAGGGTCAGCTGTACAGGTATGCTTACTTTGTGATAATTCATTGAACCGAGCATTCTTGATCTCTATGTATGCCTTTCTGTAAGCTACACTTTAACACATTTTAAGTATCTTAAAATACATAGAAAATAAGATTCGTTTTCTGTTTTAGTCCTGTGATTATTCTCAGTGAAAAGTTCTAATAAAATGTTCCTTGTGATTCTCTTCAAAAGGAATGTATTAGTTGCAATAACCTAATTAAAAAATAAGCTAGTAGGCTTAAATAGTTCCAGGGGTCCTGTACTAAAGTTACTTAATTTGAAACTGATCATGCTCAGGTTAAACGTAAAACAGATCTTTGTTTTTGGCTAATAAAATAATTATTAATTCAATAAAAATTACAGGTGCTGAAAGTTGGAAGATACTGTATTACAGTAGAAAAAGTACAGGCTTTACAAAGAATTGGACAAACGTGGGTTCATATTATGACTAGACCACTAAATTAGCTGAGTAACTTTGTTTTCTTTCCTTCCTTCCTTCGTCAGTAGTGGTGATAGCTATCTCAGGAGGTTGTTGGGGGATTAAATGAGATGATCTCTAAGGGCTTGGCACTCATATCCCAAGTGGGATTTGGGGGTGAAGAGGGAATAGTTTTGGAGAGTGTATAAAGATAGTTGTAGGTAGGAAAAAAGAAGTATAACCTGCTGAAGATCACTAAGGTGATGATGTTAAGGAAAGTTAAGTCTTTAGATTATAACCAGTAAATACTAACAACATCTAGCTTGGGAGTATACGAATCTATCAATGTTAAGAGTTAATAATGCTTCTGTGGCACATCAGCATGAAGGACTGGTAGCATGGGTGACAAGTATTAAGTTGGAATATAATAAGTTTTAGACAGATTTACATTGAGTTTAAGTGGTTGGTACATATTTTTTCTAGAGGACGTGTCATCCATGCTGTGCTTTGAAAATGTTATCATTTTGGTATACTTGACTGCTTCTCCCCTTAGTATTAATTTATGCTGTAGGATTAAGAAACTAAATTTAGGCATGTTGTGTTTATGAAGGTACTTCAGTATATTAGTAATTTTTAGGGCCTTTATGAGGATAGATTCACACTTTTAAAAGGTTGTAATTCAATTGAGAACTTTTCGTGTTTCAGGGTCACTATTACATTCAGTATTATGTATTCTTAAAAGGCTATGATGAAATTTATACATGTTATGTTATGCTTTAATTATATAACAATTAGATATCTAAGTTGAGTGGCTGAAAACAACCTTTTATTTGGTTACACTTTTGAGTCAGCATTTGGGGCAGGATTTAGCCGTGTGGTTCTGCTGCTGGTCTCCATTTAAGTCACTCATGCAGCTTGAGTCATCTAGCAGCTCACATTGGGGCTGATTGTTCCAGGGGACTGAGCTTGGACAGTTTTTCTCTGTTTTGTTCTCTGTCTAGGCCCTGATTGTCTCAAGGGTGTAATAATATTTTATAAGGTTATTACAATTAAAAGATAATATACTTTAAGTTTTTAGAATATATTTTTTACGGTTTATTGTATTTTTGAGAGTATGAGCAAGGGAGGGCCAGAGAGATAGAGGATCTGAAGTGGGCTTGGTGCTGACAGCAGTGAGCCTGATGTGGGCCTTGAACTCATGAACTGTGAGATCATGACCTGAGCCAAAGACATTTGAGTCACTCATGAGCCACCCATGAGCCCCAAGTTTTTGGAATATTTTAACCCATAGTAAATTCTGTTACTATTTTAGAGCTTAGCATTCTTTCAAGTCTCCATTTGTTTATATTTAACCTATGATTATCTCCTTCAAAGATAGGAATGCCAGCATAGCTTGCTAATAAGTGGTATCCTAGAGGCCTTCTGAAAGATAAAGTTGAGGGTTTTTCTCTCTGTTTGCCAGCTTTGATATATTAAGACTCATTTGCCCATGTTAAAAGTTGCCTGCTTAAAATAATGAAATAAAAACCTGGATTTTATATTTGAGTTTATAAACCTTCAGGTACCTTCTTAAAATCTCCTTCTTCCAAAATGGAAATTGTGTGTGTGTTCACTGGAAAGCAAACTATTGGTTATTTTAATTGCATTTACTCCTGATAATCTAATTATTGTTAAACTGGGGTATAAGATACTTGGATTTTTAAGCTTTTAAAAAATTTTTAAAAAATATTTAGGCTTTTAATGTCTGGCTTACAAGTTTGTTTTGTAACTTTAGGGGAGTAATTGTCTAAAATTGGAGTCACTTGTTACCAATGTTAAATTTTGGCCACAGAGAGTTTGTCATTATGTTGCTGATGTTAAATACCATTTTTGTCCCCAGTGTCTTAAGGTGCAAAGTAAGGTTATTGATTTGAGATTTTTTCAAGTTTTTAATTTTTTTCTTGTTTATTAGTTTTTTGTCTTATTTATTTTTTTTTTAATTTTAATTCCGGTGTAATTAACGTACAGTGTCACATTAGTTTCAGGTGTACAATGTAGTGATTCAACAATTTTATACATTAGTCAGTACTCATCATGGTAAGTGTACTATTAATCCCCTTCACCTATTTCACCCGTCCCCCTACCCACCTCCCTCTTTTTTTTTTTTTTTTTTTAATGTTTATTTTAGAGAGAGAGAGGGAGACAGAGGATCTGAAGTGGGCTCTGCTGACAGCAGAAGAGCCCGATGAAGGGCTCGAACCCACAAATTATGAGATCAAGACCAGAGTGCTAAAGTCTGGCTCAGCTGCCTGAGCCACCCAGGCGCCCCTCTTTTTAAATGTAAACATCTAAAGCTGCACACTTCTCTCTAAGCCTTGCTTTAGTTGCATCTTATAAGTTTTTGTATTGTATATCTTCATTGTCATTCATCTCAAAATAGTTTCTGGTTGCCCTTTTCACTTCTTCTTTGACTTATTGGTTATTTAGGTTATTGTGGTTTAATTTCCCCATGTTTGTGAATTCCCCAAATTTCTTTCTGTTATTAGTTTGTAATTTCATTCCATTGTGGTCAGAGAACATAACTTTAGCGATTTCAGTCCTCTTAAATGTATTGAGACTTGTTTTATGGTCTAGCATATCTGCCTTGGAGATTGTTCTGTGTGTACCTGAAAAGAATTCTGTTGTTAGGTATTCTCTGGATGTCTTTAAGGTCTAGTTGGTTCATAATGTTATTCAACTCCTATAAATCCTTGTTGACCTGTGCATGCTAGTCTAGATGGTAAGGCCCTAGGTTTCTTCCCTAGCAGCAAGCTTTCCATTAGCTCAGTTGACTTTTTGTTGGAGAAAACAGAAATACTCCAGCTTGATACATTTGCTAATGTGTGTTGGCTTTTTTCTGTATTAAAACCATAGAGAAAATAATGAGAGGGGAAAAAAACCAAGATACTCTCTGATTTTAAGGAACTTAGAGTCTAGTTATGGCTTAGTTAATTGCTCTATTGAGGGTATTGTTAACAGGGATAACTATAGTTAAGAAATCTAGTAATCTAGATAAGAGATGTTGGTAACCTAAACTTAGATACTGGGAATGGATGGGAAGGTTTAAGGAAACATTAAAATGAAATGATAGGACTTGGTGACTGATTAGTTAAGGGGGAGGGGTTTGAGGAAAAGGGAAAAGTCAGTTGATGATGCCCCATGCTTCTGTCAATGGGTAAGTGACTCATCATTTGACATAGGGAACAAAGGTTTTTGGTAAGGTTGAGATGATTTGAGATGCTAGTTAGACATGGATGGCTAGTAACCAATTGATTATATGGCTCTGGTTGGCATTGAGAAAAGAGGTCTGGGGAGCCTGGGTGGCATAGTCAGTTAAACGTCCCACTTTGGCTCAGGTCAAGATCTCACAGTTCGTGGGTGCAAGCCCCACATCAGGCTCTGTGCTGGCAGCTCAGAGCCTGGAGCCTGCTTTAGATTCTGTGTGTGTCTCTCTCTCTGTTCCTCCCCTGCTCTCACTCTGTCTCTCCCTCAAAAATAAATAAACATTTAAAAAATTTAAAAAAAAATAAAAAGAAGAGAGGTCTGAACTTGAGATACTGATTTGGAAATCATCAGCATGTAGTCGGTATTTGAAAGCTGAAAAATAGATGGAATTACTCGGGGAAATTTTGTAGAGGAAAGAATTGAGGTAGGAATTCTGGATAATCATATATTCCAGAGATGGACAGAGAAGGAGAAACCCTCGACAAAGACACGCAAGGAGTGGCTTGCTGTTAGTGGATTATCTGGACAGTATGTCATAATGGAAACCAAAAGGGGACAGCATTTGTAGGAATAACTGGCCAACATTATTAAATGCTATATATAAAGAAATTAATGACTGAGACAGAACCATTGAATTTTTTTTTTTAATTTTTTTTTCAACGTTTATTTATTTTTGGGACAGAGAGAGACAGAGCATGAACGGGGGAGGGGCAGAGAGAGAGGGAGACACAGAGTCAGAAACAGGCTCCAGGCTCTGAGCCATCAGCCCAGAGCCCGACGCGGGACTCGAACTCACGGACCGCGAGATCGTGACCTGGCTGAAGTTGGACGCTTAACCGACTGCGCCACCCAGGCGCCCCAGAACCATTGAATTTTAAAAGAAGGTTTTGACATGTTTGTTAAGAGATGTTTCAACATAGTGGTTGGGATAGAGTGGGTAGTTTTAAAACTGAAAGGTGAGGGAGTAGAGAAAGAGCCTAAGAAGAGGACAAGGACAGGGATTGAATGACTTTTATTTATTTATTTTTTAAGTAACTCTATGCGCATTGAGGGACTCAAACTCACAACCCTGAGATTGAGAGTTGCACACTCCACTGAGCCAGCCAGGTGCCCCAACTTTTTTTTTTTTTTTAATTAAAGATTGGAGACATAAATGTTTTTTAAGCTCCTCTGAACAAGGATTTAACCATGCCTGTAGGGAAGGAAAGAACTAGTAAAGAGGGATAAATTGAAGAAATGGATTATTAGTGCTGCCCCGATAAACTATCTCAATTTCATTGAACTCCTCAGGAGTCTATAGGTTAGTAATTGATAGTCTGAAATATGAGTTTATGGGGCACAGGTTAGATTTATTTTTCCTCGTGAGCATTTACCCCTACATTCATGGTTACTGAATACTTGCCAATCAGATTTGTCATTGCGTCTCAAAATCACTTCTGGAGACCAAAGGAACAAACTTCCTGTTCTGAAAATGAGCCATTATTGCAGCAGGAGGAGAGATTTCAAAACGTGACCTGAAAAACTATTTAAAGTCTAGTTAAAATATTTGGCCTAGGCACCAAAAATTATTCATGGATCTTTTTTGTTGGGGCTGAGTTATCTTTAGGATTTAGAAAAGAGGCTTAATTAAGAAGACATCAATTTTCACAAAGAAAACAACCAATATCAGAAATTTGCATTTAATCTGAAAGCAATTAACAAAATAACAGATCAACTAAAATGCCAAGTGTATTCCAGAATATTCCTGATTTTGGTTATTATTAGTTCTTGTGTTGTTGATGTTTGAACACCACTAAATGGTGATAATATACTTAGTTAACCATATAGTATATGTAATATTCAGCGGAGGATTAATGCAGAAGCTGAAAAAGTGAAGTAACCTTGGCTGTTTTGCTATAATGCGAAGTTTTCTAAGTATTCCACAGATGCTTTAAAGATGACGCACTTTTTTCTTTTTTTTTTATGTTTGTTTATTTTTGAGAGAGAGCACGAGTAGGGGAGGGGCAGAGAGAGGGAGACACAGAATCTGAAGCAGGCTCCACGCTCTGAGCTGTCAGCACAGAGCCCATCGCGGGGCTCTAACCCACAAATCGTGAGATCATGACCTGAGCTGAAGTCGGACACTTAACCCACTGAGCCACCCAGGCGCCCTAGCCCCTCTCCTCCCCCTTTTCTTTTTAAGATGATGCTTTTCTGCCACCTCTTTAATAACTGGTGATGTCCTCTTCAGTGTAGCACATTTACACACAACGCGTAACTTAACGTAGAATAAAAACCTGGAGCTTTAAAACTGTGCACACAAAGTTAGAGGTTGTCATTCACTTTCTAGAGTACCACTTCAATTTCAGATTAGCAGCTTCTCCATGAATGAATGGTTTTATCTGTTTTTACTATTTCTTCTTCTAAATTTGGCATTATGCTGCAGGTAGAAATGTTTCTTTTTGTCCTTCTAAACATTGGATGGCTAAATAAGCCATCTAAATGATCCCTTTGCTGCTTTCTCAACCCTTTTTATCAAGCCCTATCTTTTAGGCTTTCCTCCCTCTAAAAAAAAATTTTTTTTTTTCAACGTTTACTTATTTTTGGGACAGAGAGAGACAGAGCATGAACGGGGGAGGGGCAGAGAGAGAGGGAGACACAGAATCGGAAACAGGCTCCAGGCTCTGAGCCATCAGCCCAGAGCCTGACGCGGGGCTCGAACTCACGGACCGCGAGATCGTGACCTGGCTGAAGTCAGACGCTTAACCGACTGCACCACCCAGGCGCCCCAGGCTTTCCTCCCTCTAAATCAGAAGCTATTCTCTCTATACCTGTCTGAAGTATTTGTCCGTTTGTACTGACATTAGCATTTACATTATTTTATTTACATCTACAATGTTGTGTTCACATATTTTGGGAAGATATTTTTACAATCAAAATTGAGTCTTGGGGTGCCTGGATGGCTCAGTTGGTTAAGCGTCCGACTTCGGCTCAGGTCATGATCTCACGGTCCTTGAGTTTGGGTCCCGTGTTGGGCTCTGTGCTCACAGCTCAGAGCTTGGAGCCTGCTTCAGATTCTGTGTCTCCCTTTCTCTCTCTCCCTCCCCTGCTCCGTACTCTGTGTCTCTCAAAAAGCAAATAAACATTGGGGCGCCTGGGTGGCGCAGTCGGTTAAGCGGCCGACTTCAGCCAGGTCACGATCTCGTGGTCCGTGAGTTCGAGCCCCGCGTCAGGCTCTGGGCTGATGGCTCAGAGCCTGGAGCCTGTTTCCGATTCTGTGTCTCCCTCTCTCTCTGCCCCTCCCCCGTTCATGCTCTGTCTCTCTCTGTCCCAAAAATAAATTAAAAAAAAAAAAAATTGAAGACTAAGACTCTTTATTAAAAAAGACTTTAATGATTTTTAATAGCTTTATTGACATATAATTTACATACTTATAAAATTCACATATTTTAAGTGCACAATTCATTGATTTTTCGTAAATTTGCAGAATTGTGCAGTCATCACAATTCAATTTTAGGACATTTCCATCACCCTTAAAAGTTCCCTGCCTTGGCCTTGGGGCATCTGGGTGGCTCAGTTGGTTAAGTGTGGGACTCTTCATTTCAGCTCAGGTCATGATCTCACAGTTCATGAGTTCGAGCCCCACATTGGGCTCTCTTAGTGGAGCCCCCTTCTTCGGATCCTCTGTCTGTCTCTCTTTCTCTCAAATGAATGTTAAAAAACAAAAGTTCTCCTTCCCTAAGGACTGTTGGTCATCTGTAAGATGGCACAAGTTACGGTATTTAACAGTACCAGCTTGGGAATTAGGCTGGCCAGGCTTAAATCATAGTCCTGCCACTTGCTAGCTTTGTGTCTTTGGGTACTTCTCTGTACTTTGGTTTCTTTACTTTATCACTAAAATGAAGGTAATACATGCATTACAGCATTGCTGTGAATAATTAATTAGATACTGTATATAGCGCACTGAAAGTGCTGGCACCTACTTGGTACTTAACAGATATTGGTTACTGGTGGTAGTTCATATTGTGTTTTAGATTTATGGTGCACACTTAAATGAGAAAAGCATCTGAAAACACCTAGCATAATACCTGACACATGGTTTATTTTCAGAAAACCAAACTCTTTTTCTGTACCATATCATAATCTTGTCTGTAGTACTTATGAGCACTATTCCTTGTTTAAAAATGTGAATATTCTTGAGGAAGTTATGATATTTTAAAATTTGGGCCTTCTTCAAGGTGAACTGATTGCTATTTATCATGTTGTTATGTAAAACCAATTAGTAACAGTAAAAATTACGACTTGCCATTTACGGAGGGGACTAGGCCTTGTTTTAACTGATAGGAAGGTTAACCATTGCTTTCATCATTGAGTAACAGTCACTTGTTTGGATTTTTGTTAGAAATAAAGAGAGTTCATCGTCCATGCTTTTCAGATTAGAAAGGTTTCAGTAGAACTACTCCTGTTGAGCTAGGTTTGGGCTGACTGACCTCTAATACACAATGAGTTGTCTGGAGGCCTTGAGCACATGTGCTTTGATGAATAGAATTATTTAGGACTTTTTTTTTTTTTTTCTGACAGAACCTTGCTCTGAAGAAGCTTAAAGAATCTGGATATTGATGTTTAGTATTTTAGTCATTTTCTTTTTCTTTCTTTCTTTCGAGAGACCCAGCGCGAGTGGGTTGGGGGGGGGCACAGAGAGGGGAGACACAGAATCCAAATCAGGCTCTAGGCTGTGAGCTGACAGCAGAGAGCCCGATGAGGGGCTCAAACTTGTGAACCACGAGATCATGACCTGAGCCGAAGTTGGACACTTAACCGACTGAGACACCCAGGTGCCCCTATTTCTTTTTGTTTTTTAACGTTTATTATTTATTTTTGAGAGAGAAACAATGTGAGCACGGGAAGGGTAAAGAGAGAAGACACAGAGCCCAATGCAGGGCTTGAACTCATGAACTGTGAGATCATGACTTGAGCTAAAGTTGGATGCTTAATCAACCGAGCCACCCAGGCACCCCTGTCAGTTTATTTCATAGGTTTACTCCATACTGAGAGAAGGTTTACTACATTCACTAAGCCATGTGTCCTGTATAATTTAGATATGTTTTGTGGTTGAAGATGTTGTAAACATCTGTTTATGGGAAAACTTGGGGAATGTTTAGAAAGATGACTTTGGAGAAAGATGTTTAAGGAATGAGGAAGTGGAAATTGTTCTTAGATCTAATAACTACAGTTAATAACATTTTGACGTTCAAAAAAAAAATCTTTGTTTTATGATTTTATAGTTCCTAAAATAGAATCATCAAAAATTGAGTTACTATTCATAATCATCAAATTTCCCAAGCAAAATCAAGCTTTTAAAATACTGTTTTCCCTCAGTCTTTCATACCTATCTTTCTGATCAAAAGAAAGTTGGTTTTTGTTTTTTTTTTTAAGTTTATTTATTTTAAGAGAGAGAGAGAGAGAGCACGTGCGTGCTGAAGGGACGGAGAGAGAGAGAACCACAATTAGGCTCTGCACCATCAGCATGGAGCCCAGTGTGGGGCTCAACCTCATGAACCATGAGATGACCTAGGCTGAAATCAAGAGTCAAACACTTAACCAACTGAGCTACCCAGGCGACCCTAGAATGCTTTTATTTTTAGTGAAGAACTGGGTGCTGATTCTATGTGTTTATTCTATCAAGTTTGTTATAGTTGTCTCTAAGAACTATTTTACTGGAAAACGCAAGAGTTTAGCAACTATATACCTGATTTTACTATGTTGAGATGGAATGATACATAAAATTAATAAAATGTGCTAGTTCTTTGAAACAGGTAAATTATAGAGAAGTTATAAAAAGAGTTTTTAATGCATTTTGAAAAAAACAAGTTTTGAGAATTTGGATGTTCAAATGTATAAAGCAGTCCGTTTAATAAAGAGAAATGTTTTAGTCTTACAATAATTTATCTTAGAAGTAGCCTAAATTGTGTTCTAAATGTACTCTAGCTTCTCTTGTTTTCATTGTTTCAAAATTATTTGCACTTATAAAATTCATGATTATATACATTTTATAAGCTGCCCAACTGTATAACTTGCTGTTAATTTTGTTTGACATCTTTCCAGACCTTTTTCTTCCATCTGTTCATATCCATTAATACCCTGGGATCATGACCTCATCCCAGTTTGTTTAGATTATCTGTTATATGTACTTCTGTCTCTGTCTTTTACCTTTACCTTGATAGCATTTACCATGCCTTGGAATCATGTATTTAGTTTGTGTCTCTGTTGTTTATATGGGTAATGAAAGAAACGATGTAAGCTCTGTGCAGACTTGCAAAGACTTGCTTGTTCACTATTTTTTATCCCTAGTGCTGGGCACATAGTAAAAACCAATAAAAGATTTTTATGCAAGTAACTGAATGTTTAATTTTTACTGGGAATGGAGAAAGGTTTTTAGGGTATAATTTCTAAGAAACACTGGTTTAGTACAGAAAGAGAGAAGAGTTGCAAATGACAGCATTTAAAATACTTGTTAGCCAGTTAATAATACATATTTGTATATTGACCTATATGGATAAAGAATCTGAAAAGAAAATAAACCAGGGGTTTGTCTGTGCAGGTGGATGGAAGTGAGGACTAGAGGGATGAGAAATAGGGGTGAGAAGGAGACATTTCGGTGTAATCATTTAAAAAAATGTTTGGTGCACGTGAACATCACTTTTAAAGAACTTACAAGAGTTTGTTGAGATTGTGGTGCAAATACAGAGGAAATATATGTTCACATAAATTACTATTTTTGTTTTTTATATTATGTTTTCACTAGTTACTCTATTTCAGTATGTCTGAATCAGTGATTTCTTTTTCTCTTTTCTCTTCTTTTCTTTTCTTTTCTTTTCTTTTCTTTTCTTTTCTTTTCTTTTCTTTATAGACAGAGAGACAGACACATCTTGAGCAGGGGGTGGGGTGGGGCGGAGAGAACCCCAAGCAGGCTCTGCCCTGTCAGCTGTGAGATCATGACAGGAGAACTGAAATGAAATCAAGAGTCGCTTAACCGACTGAGTCACCCAGGTACCCCATCTGAGTCAGTGATTCTTATTTTCCCCTTCCCTTCCTCCTCAAATAAAACCTTTGAGAACTGATAAAAATTTGAGAATTGATAAAAGCCCTGGATCCTATTCCTGAAGGAATGAGCATGTGTATATAAACAATTTTACATATTTCCAAGGTTAATGGATGCCTTGATACTAAGCCAAATATTGTTAACTGTAGTTTTAGTGTACAAGGATATTTTATTTTATTTTATTTCATGTTTTCAATTTATTTCTCTCCCTTTTTTAAAATGTATGCATGTATGTTTGTTTATTTTTTGAGAAAGTAAGAGTGTGCAAGCAGGGGAGAGACAGAGAGAGGGGGAGAGAGAGAACCCCAAGCAGGCTCCATGCGCAGCACAGTGCCCAACACAGGGCTTGATCCCATGACCCTGGGATCATCAGAATTAATAAGAGTCAGAGGCTTAACCCAACCGAGCCACCCAGGTGCCCCCACCCTTTTCTTTTTTTTTTTAAATCCCAAGTTAGTTAACATATAGCATAATAATGGTTTCAGGGGTAGAATTTAGTGATTCATCACTTACACATAACACCCATTGCTCATCCCAACTAGTGTCCTCCTTAATGCACCTTGCCCATTTAGCCCATCCCCCCATCCAGCACCCCTCCAGAAACCCTCAGTTTGTTCTCTGTATTTAAGAGTCTCTTATGGTTTGCTTCCCTCTCTGTTTTTATCTTATTTTTCTTTCCCTTCCCCTGTGTTCATCTGTTTGGTTTCTTAAATTATACATATGAATGAAATAATGATATTTGTCTTTCTCTGACTTATTTCACTTAACATAATGCATTCTAGTTCCATACACATTATTGCAAATGGCAGGATTTTATTCTTTTTAATCACTGAGTAATATTCCGTTGTGTATATACATACCACATCTTCTTTATCCATTTGTCAGTTGATGAACTTTTGGGTTCTTTCCATAATTTGGCTATTGTCAATAGGGCTGCTATAAATATTGGGATGCATGTGCCCCTTCGAATCAGCGTTTTTGTATCCTTTGGATAAATACCTAGTAGTGCAATTGCTAGGTCATAGGGTAGTTCTATTTTTAATTTTTGAGGAACCTCCAGAGTGGCTGTGCCACTTTGCATTCCCACCAGCAGTGCAAAAGTTCCCCTTTCTCTGCATCCTCGCCAACATCTGTTGTTGCCTGAGTTGTTAATGTTAGCCATTTTGACAGGTGTGAGGTGGTATCTCATTGTGGTTTTGATTTGTATTTCCCTGATGATGAGTGATGTTGAGCATCTTTTCATGTGTCTGTTAGCCATCAGGTCTTCTTTGGAAAAGTGTCTGTCCGCGCCTTTTGCCCATTTCTTCACTGGATTACTTGTTCTTTGGGTGTTGAGTTTGTTAAGTTCTTCATAGAGTTTGGATACTAACCCCTTATCTGATATATCATTTGCAAATATCTTCTCCCATTCCGTTGGTTGCCTTTTGGTGTTGCTGTTTCCTTCACTGTGCAGAAGTTTTTTTATCTTTTTTAAAAAATTTATTTATTTTGAGACCAAGAAAAAGCGCAATTAGAGGAGGGGCAGAGAGAGAGTCTTAAGCAGGCTCCTCACTGTCACTGCAGAGCTTCATGTGGGGCTTGAACTCATGAACTATGAGATCCATCACCTAAGCAGAAGGGCAGTGCTTATTAACCAATTATTATTATTATAGTGCTTATTATTAATCCAGGTGCCCCACAGAAGCTTTTTATCTTGATAAGGTCCCAATAGTTCATTTTTGCTTTTTTCCTTACCTCTGGAGACATGTTAGTATGCAAGGATATTTTAAAAATCAGGGGGTGGTGATAGGTTTATTTTCAAGGCAGTCTGATAGGGGTGCTGGGGACATTAAAACTAGAAACTTGGTTTCTAATCCTGGCTCTGCTGTTACCAAGCTGCATGACGTAACTCTTTTACTTGTCTTGTTTTTGGTCTTCTTCATGTTGAATTGGTACAGTGGCAAGTGCATAGGCTTCAGTGTCCAGTACTGATCCGAGGTGGTTGTGTCTTGATTTTGCTACCTATGTGACCTTGCACAGAGTTCTCTGAATGTTAATTTTATTTCTCTGCAAAAAGAAGGAAAGTGATTCCAAGTTCTTTGGGTTTTAGCGATTGAATGGAAGGAGATGTTTGAAAATGTTTAATAATACTTGCTACTGATTGGGACATAAGAATGTTACCTCATCTTGAAAAATTAGGCAAGAACCAGATGATCTCTAAAGTGTCTTTTACCAATAGAATTTTGTGATTGTATTTTAAACAATTATTGTGGGGCGCCTGGGTGTCTCAGTTGGTTGAGGGTCCGACTTTGACTCGGGGTCATGATTTCACAGTTCGTGGGTTTGAGCCCTGCATCAAGCTCTCTGCAGTCAGCACCAGAGCCTGCTTTGGATCCTCTGTCCCCTTCTCTCTCTGCCCCTTCCCCACTGTTTTTCTCTCTCAAAATTAAATAAACATTTTTTTAAAAATCTTGTTACAACAGGGGGCGCCTGGGTGGCGCAGTCGGTTGAGCGTCCGACTTCAGCCAGGTCACGATCTTGCGGTCCGTGAGTTCGAGCCCCGCGTCAGGCTCTGGGCTGATGGCTCAGAGCCTGGAGCCTGTTTCCGATTCTGTGTCTCCCTCTCTCTCTGCCCCTCCCCCGTTCATGCTCTGTCTCTCTCTGTCCCAAAAATAAATAAATGTTGAAAAAAAAAAATTAAAAAAAAAAAAAATCTTGTTACAACAGAATAATTTGGAAAACTTGTGGCAGCACAGTTCTGAGACCATGTAGGAGAGCAGTGAGTTTTCAAGTCTGTAAAACTGATGTTGACCATATTTTCTACCTGTTTTCCATATTGCACAGTGTCAGATGTCGTAAATCTCAAAAAGTTGCTTGCAATTTTAAGACTCATTAAAGAATAATATAGATTAGAATTTCGTAATTTGAGAGTTTTTAAGTCACTTATAATTTTATGAACAGATTTTCACACATCTTGTCAACTCTTGAAATTATAGGCAAAAACTTTACATAGTCTAAATTATAGTGGGGAGCTATTAGCTTTCATAGTGAACAAGACAGATTAGATCTCAGCTCTTGTGGAGTCTATATTCTAAGATAGATATTGAGTAAGCAAATAAAAATATAAGAAGAAAAATGTAACATAGATAATGTAAATGTTTTGTAGAGAATTTAAGTACAGCGATGGACTATAGAATGATTTAGAGTTTTAAGTGGCCAGGGAGGATGTGACATCTTTGGTGGCATCTAAGTGATGAAGAGTGCGATCCAACTCAAAGATTAGATAGAGAGAATACCTAGTACTAACATACTAAGGTGAGGATAAGTGTTAGAAAATGAAGTTGGAGAAATAATTACAGGTCATATCATTTAGGGTTTTGTAAACAAGAATAATAAATCCAGATTTTATTCTAAATATAATAGAAAGCTTTTTCAGGATTTTGGCTGGAGAATGATGTGAAAACTCAAAATAGAGACCTGATGATCCCAGCATTTAGGAGTTTAAGAGATCAAAAACAGCCAGCGAGTTAGAAAGGATGAGGGGAATGTGGTTCATTGATGGTTTCAAGAAGCAGGGAGTTAGTAGTTGTCTGTTTCATACCTCATTGAGAAGACAAATGAGATTAGAACAAGGACCTGACCATAGATTTGGCAGTAAGTTTAGCAGAATTACTGTGAAGTTAGTATTAGGGAATGCAGCTTTGTAGCATTGGTTTTTGAATGAAATCGCAAGTAGTTTCTTCCTACATTATATTTAACCTTTTATTTGTAATGGTGATCTGGTTAAGAGTTTGGGTTTTGTGCCAGAACATCTGGGTTAATATCTTAGCTCTATTTCTTTTTATCTTACTCAGCCTCTCTAAAGTTCCACTTCTCATATCTGTAAAATGGGATAACAGTAATCACCTACCTTTTATGTGTTCTGTGTAAGGCGTTTAGCATAGTATGTGGCAAATAGCTGTATTCATAGTAAAAGTTATGACATGGTATAAAAACATTTATTATACATTTATTTGAGAGAGAGAGAGAGAGAGAGAGAGAGAGAGAGAGAGAAAGAGAATCTTAAGCAATTTCCACACTCAGCACAGAGCCCTACCTGGAGTTTAATTTCATGACCCCCGGATCATGACCTCAGCTGAAATCAAGAGTCAGATGCTCAACTAACTGAGCCACCCAGATGCCCCAACATCTTACTATATTTTGTGCCCTTTGGGGGTTTGTGTAGTTTATAGCGTTTGAGAGAATTAAGTGCTTTGTTTTACCTATACTTTAAGATGAACAAGTTTTAAGTTGTCTAGAAAGCCATACTAGTAAAAAGGAAGGAACCATTAAACTCTCTTTGCAGAGATTAACAGGATCAGATTCTTTGCAGACATTGATATATGTTGCCATGCTAATCTATAGAAAAGTTTATGTGAGTGATGCTTTATCTACTTAATCAGGTTTAGCAAGCAATTTATGACTAATATTCAGTTCCTTTTCTGAACATTATGTCTTCTCTAAAAATTTACCCCGTTTTTTTGAGCATTCTGCAACCCAATGCACAAATCTAGCATTTGAGTCTACAAGTGAATAATTAGTGTATTTTCTTTTTTAACATTCCAGAGGAGTTTCAGTTTATTAAGTAGTAATAACTTATTATAATCATACTTGTAGTTACTCATAATGTATTTGATTAAATCTATTGTATTAGAAGTTTTTATCTTTAAACATTATAGAAATCAAAATGTGAGTAATTTCTTTATTTGCTCATTCTTGTTATTGCAAGGGTCATTTCAACACACATGCAGATAACTTGGGGTGCCTGGGTGGCTCAGTCTGTTGAGCATCTGACTCTTGGTTTCTGCTCAGGTCATGATCTTATGGTTTGTAAAATCCAGCCCCATGGTGCCTACTTGGGATTCCGTCTCTCCTCTCTCTGTCTGCCTCTCACCTGCTTGCATGCATGCACACAGCATGCTCTCTCAAAATAAATAAAATTTAAAAAAAATGAACTATTTCTTTGCCCATTCTTGTTATTGCAAGGGCTATTTTAACACACATGCAGATAACTCTAATTTTAGATCCTGAACATGAAATTAACTTGGTAAAATACATGTATCTTATAGCACCTTTGCAAAAACACAAACAAAGCTAAGATTACTCAGAAGGCAGATATTATGACTGTGCTGTTTTACTGTTTCCCTAGCAATTCAGTCTGGCACATAGTAGTGCTTAGTAAATATTTGTTGAATGAATGGATAAATTTTTAACATACCTAATGAAAACTGTTCTGTCATCAATAATGGACTTGCATTTAAGGTTGAGTTGTTTCAATAAAGCAAGAAGTAAATGTAATGCTCAAAGAATAAGGTATATAGATAATTTACTTTCCTAGTTAATTACAGCTTAATTATTTCATCTTTGTAAGCAGTTTCTCTTGAGCATAATCAAATCTTTAACAACTTGTGATACTGTTACTTTCTTCTGTACATCAATTCTCATTTTTAGAAACTACAGTTAGATAAATAGTACATATTATTTAAGATGTGCTGTAAGTTTTAGGTTGAATTTTATATATAAAAAAACTTTCTGTTAGACAGGTGATAAGTCAATTTGGCTTTTATCTTCTGCCAAAAAAGAGGGTAGGAAATGAAATTTGAACTATAATTGTTGTACCATTAATAAATCTGAGAGTTTAAAAAAATCTTTTGAAGTAAATAATTATAACTATGCAGTTGTTCTAACACAGCACACTATAGCAACAGGTGTAGGCCATAGCAGGGGCTTAAAGGTAACTAACTACTGGTAAATAAAATTCTTAACGGTGTCTAAAACCCTTAAAAAGACTTTTAAAAATTTCACAGACTCTTTGTTATCTGATACCCAATTTGATGATAAAATATTTTCAGGTAGTTTTAATTTTAAGCCAATTTTAAAAACTCTGTCTTGAGGTATAACATACACAGACGCTTGATAAATGCTCACAGCTGAACACATTCATGTAATTGGTATGCAGCTCAAGAAACAATATTATTAGCCAGTTTAAAAAGACTAATTCTTAAATATAAAACAACCGTAGACTTAGATAAATTTGCGAGATTTAGATCCTGGATCTAACCTTGTTACTAACTTCATTTGTTACCTTGGGCAAGTTATTTTATTTTTCTGGGGTCCACTCCACATCTCTACAGCAAGGAGATGAGACTAGCAGTTTTATTATGACTTTATTCTATGAAAGTGCAAAACAGTGGACCATAGTGATATAAATGTGGTATAAAAGAGTGTAGGTAATAGAGTGTGAATGCAGTTTAATTGAAAAGGAAAACACACTAATTTTTTTCTTTTTTTTTCTGTTTGTTTTCCAGGTTATATTTCACACTATGTGCTGACTGTATCTAAGGAAGATATTTAAAAAAAAAAAAAAACTTTTTTCAAAGATTTTGATTCCAGTGGAATCTTTGCTTTAGATTATTTGTGTGTGTGTGTGTGTGTGTGTGTGTGCGCGTGTGTGTGTGTGTGTTAGTGAATTGTAACTCCAGTAACAATGCCTGTACAAGCTCCACAGTGGACGGATTTCCTCTCCTGCCCAATTTGCACTCAGACTTTCGATGAAACAATTCGAAAGCCCATCAGTTTGGGTTGTGGCCATACTGTCTGCAAGATGTGCCTGAATAAACTCCACCGCAAGGCTTGCCCATTTGACCAGACCACTATCAATACAGACATTGAGCTCCTCCCCGTGAACTCAGCATTGCTGCAGCTAGTGGGTGCTCAGGTAAGATGGGTGACTTATTCTTTTTAATCTCTGAGTGTATGTGTTTTCCCCTTAAGAGAAACTTGTTGAATTCAAATTGGGCAACATTGCCTTCTATCTAAATAGATAAAGTTCTGTTCAGTACCATGCAGACCCTTTATTTTAGTGTGTTGGGAGATTTATTGTTGTAGTGCAGTGTTCCTCCGTCATAACAGTCATTTAATCTGGTGATCAGCCTTTCTCAACAATCTTAGCTATTGAGATCACTAGAGAAACCTAAGAGGCAAATCACAAGGACTATTTTTTGAGAGAGAGAGAGAGAGAGGGAGGATGTGTGGGGCAGAGGGGAAGGAGGGAGGGAGGGAGAGAGAACGAACAAATGAATGAATGAATGAATGAATCCCAGGCAGGCTCTAGGCTCAGTGCGGAGCTCAACATGGGGCTTGATCACACAGCTGTGAGATCATGACCTGAGCTGAAATAGAGTTGGACGCTCAGCCAACTGAGCCACCCAGATTCCCCTTCTTTTTTTGTGTTTTTTTTTTTTTTAAGGACCTCTTAATATTGGGGAAAATATTACTCATAAAAACCATTGCATTTTACTAAATAGGAGAAGTGAAGCTGCTTCAGATAATTTTACTTAGTAGACACTACTCAAATGAAAGATGAAGAAAGTGACAAAAACTGTAGAGTGCATAGCCTTTGGGAATCATTTTTCTAGAGTAGGAGGAAATATATCCCCAGCTACCTAAATAAAGGTGAAAGTAAGTCTGGCAGTTCTGATGGTAATATTCTGAAAATTTTCTCTCAGTATTCTCAAAGTAGAGATCAGTAGTATCCTCAGAAGATTTCACAAAGTCAAGGGAGGTGAGTTTTTGGAAGCTAGATAGTTACTTAAGTAATCCCTTGCTAAATTTGCATAGTTTGAGTCTGAAATGCCATATATTTATCATAAATCATTTTTCCGAATAGATATACTAGAACTTTGGATCTGGCCCCATTAATATTTTCTAGATCAGTCTTGATGTAAACTGCTAAAATGTAGGAAAGGTTGATATTACATATGTTGGAGATAAAGAGAATAGAGTAGTTTATTCAAAAAGAAAACTTCTTTTATTGATAAACCTCTTTTGTGATGTCACCAACAACACTATAAAATATTTGTCAAAAGGGAAAGTGCAGTTGATCCTTTTTCTTCTTGTACTTAATTTTTCATTTCATAATCATTTATCTTTTTATTTTGAAAATCCTGCTATCACATTTTGGAAACATTTTTAAAAAATAGACTTAATAGGGATAATAATTTTAGAAATACACTATTTTTTTTTAAATAGCAAATAACCAAGGGGGCACCTGGGTGGCTCAGTCGGTTAAACAACTGACTTCAGCTCAGGTCATGATCTCATGGTTCATGGGTTTGAGCCCCGCGTCGGAATCTGTGCTGACAGCTTAGAGCCTGGAGCCTGCTTCAGGTTCTGTGTCTCCCTCTGTCTCTGCCCCTCCTCTGCTCATTCTCTGTCTCTCTTTGTCTCTCAAAAATAAATAAATGTTAAATAGCAAATAACCAAGGCTTGCTTTTTTTTATGAAGTTGTCTAAAGATGAACTCCTTTCTGAAAAATGAGTAAGACTATGTCATACCTTAACTGAAACAACTAATGTTTATGAAATTTGAGGATAGGGCATTTTAATATATAGTAGCCACTATTTTAGCCCTAAAGAGTTCCATTAAAAAACTGTTAAGACTTAATACGTGAATTAAGCAAAGTTGCAGTATATAAAAGCAACATGCAAAAATTAGTTGCATTTTTATACGCTAACAATGAACAATACAAAAGGAAACTAAGAAAACAATTCCATTACGGCAGCATCAAAATAATAAAATACTTGGGAATAAAAGGTGAAAGGCTTATGCACTGAAAACTACAAAACGTTGAAAGAAATTAAAGAAGACATAAACAAACGGAAAGACATTGCATGTTCCTGGATTGGCAGACCCAAAGAAATCTACAAATTCAGTGTAAGCTCTGTCAAAGTCCCAGTGTGTGGTGGTGTTTTTTTTTTTTTTTTCCAAAAGAAACAAACAACAACAACAACAACAAAAAACCCTAAAATTTATGTGGTATCAGAAAGGACCACGAAGTAGTCAAAAAAATCTTGAAAAAGAACAAAGTTGGAGGAATCACACTCCAGATTTTGAAACTGCAAAGCTATAGTGATGAAGACAGTGTGATACTGGTATAAAGACAAACATTTAGATCAGTAAAATAGAGTCCAGAAATAAACTCACACATACGAAACGATTTTTGACAACATTGCAAAGACCATTCAGTGAAGAAAGGACAGTTTTTCCAACAAATGGTGCTGGGAAAACTTGGATATCCAAATGTGTACAAGAATCCATTTGGACCCCTACTTCACGCCATCTACAAAAATTAACCCAAAATGAACCAATGTAAAAGTTAAAACTACAGAACTCTTAAAAGAAAATATAGGCATAAGTCTTTGTGACCTTAGAATAGGCAGTGAGGTTTTTTTAGATAGGACACGAAAAGTACAAGAAATAAAGGATAAATTGAACTGAAGACTTAAAGCTTTGTCCTTCAAAGGACATCATCAGAGTGAAAGAACGACTCACAGAATGAGAGAAAATAATTGTAACTCATAGATCTAAAAGTTGTGTCTCAGATGTAATAAAGACTCCTACAACTCAATAATAAAAAGGACATAACTTTAAAATGGGCAGAGATCTGGACGCCTCACCAGAGAAGATACACGGATGGCAAATGAGCTGATGAAAAGTTGCTCGACGTCATTTGCCACTAAGGAATTACAAATTAAAACCACGAGATGCTGCTATACACCAGTTAGAATAGCTTCAAGGTCCAAAACACTGACAGCACCAAATGCTGGTGAGGATGTGGAGCAACAGAAACTCTTATTGCTGGTGAGAATGCAAAGTGGTGTAGTCACTTTGGAAGTTACTGCACGACTCTATGATTCTGTTTACATGAAACGTCCAAAATAGGCAAATCCACAAGAGACGGAAAGCCAATTAGTATTTTCTTATGGTTGGTGGGGAGTTGGGAGGAAATATGGGAGGGGTGACAGTTAAGAGTATGGTGTTCTTTGGAGGGGTGATGAAAATGTTCTAAAATTGTAATGGTTACACACCTGTGAATATACTAAAAACCATTGAATTATATATCTTAAATGGGTCGCCTACATGGTATACAAATTATGTTTCAGTAAAGCGATTATAAAACCAAAATAATGCATTAAATTTAGTGTGTTAGTATAGAAAAGGTCTTTTGAAAGGCTTCAGTAAATTTAGTGGGAGTTTTGATGTTACCACTTTAGAGTAGCAGTGCATAAAATATACTTAATAAGACATTTGTTTAATTAATTAGTGTGCACTCATACAGACCTTTTTTTTTACCTCAAGGTCCCTGAGCAGCAGCCCATTACTCTGTGTAGTGGGGTTGAAGATACAAAGCATTATGAGGAAGCCAAGAAATGTGTAGAAGAATTAGCATTGTACCTGAAACCACTCAGCAGTGCTAGAGGTGAATCAGATGCAACTATCCATGCCAAATAAATGTTTATGAAAGATGCTTTTCTTACCATAAAAATGGTGGGGTGTAAGTGAATGTTAATGAAATTCACTTATTTATTGTAAGTCAAACCCACTAGTAGTAAATAATATCATTACAAACCATTCCAAGAGATGAATTTAAAGTTTATGTGATGTTGGAAACATTTGAATGAGTTGCAAAAGTAAGTGTGAATATACTAGTGGCTTCAGGAGGGCTCCCTGCCATTTGACAACTCTGGATTATCTGCCTTCTTTTCAGTTTTATATGATGTGCCATAGAGAATGTAATAAACTTGGAAGTTGCTGTTACCGCCTTGCCATTATGGCTTATTGTTTCAATAGGAACATAAAATTAACTGTTATGAAATAATATGCCAGAATTGTTATGACCTCAAGATTTGGGTCTTAAATTAATTATTAATTTTGTCCCTCCATGGTTGTGATGAATAATAATATATTTAATGTTACAATGAATATTATTTTTACGTGATATAACAACTTTTGTATATTTTTAAAATGAAAATGAGGCTTTTATTTATATCATTTTATCTCTTGTTTATTTTAAATATCCTAGTAGAAACCAGAGCTGTTCACATATCCATGAAGTCAGTCAGCCCATCAGAGGAAATTTTTTTGGACTCTTAAAAGCTGCATTGTAAACCTAGAAATAACTTTTTACTCTCTTTTAAAGGAGTGGGTCTGAATAGCACTACTCAGAGTGTTCTGAGTCGCCCAATGCAGAGGAAGCTGGTGACTCTGGTCCACTGCCAACTTGTGGAAGAGGAAGGCAGGATTCGTGCTATGAGAGCAGCTCGATCTTTAGGTGAACGAACAGTTACAGAGCTCATTCTTCAACACCAAAATCCTCAGCAACTGTCCTCCAATCTCTGGGCAGCAGTCAGAGCTAGGGGCTGCCAGTTCCTTGGACCAGGTATGTGATTAAAGTTTGATATTTATTATGCCAGTAATTCTAAAAGTATGGTGTCAGAACTGTAAGTGCCATGTAGAAAGACTAGTTCTTTGCAATATCTGTTGTTACAAAATAATATCCCACTTGACGATCATGGCTTGGGCAATTCCATGTCAGTTTGTTAGAGCACTTAAAACCTTTAATGGCAAAAGTTTTCATTTTGATAGAAATATTTCTTGAATGTATTAATTTTTTATCTGTTTTCTTACGTAAAATATGTAGAGTGTAGTATAAAATTGCCCCAAAATAGTTAGAAAGTATAACTGTGAATACTTTTTGTGTTTTTGTGTTGTGTTGCCCATTAATTAAGTAGCACCTGCAGAAGTTTTTGAGTATTGCCCTTCTAATAAATAGATGTGTCTTATCTTTGCATATGATAAATTCTGGTTTTGCCCAACTTTTCCTAGCAATGCAGGAGGAAGCTCTAAAGCTGGTTCTCTTGGCCTTGGAAGATGGTTCTGCTTTGTCAAGAAAAGTATTGGTTCTTTTTGTGGTGCAAAGGTTGGAGCCACGGTTTCCTCAAGCCTCTAAAACTAGCATTGGGCATGTTGTCCAGCTCCTTTATAGAGCCTCCTGCTTCAAGGTATGAACCAGGGAACCAGCGTTACATTTGGGCTTGAAAGGAAACCTTGTCTTTTTCCCCAACTTAAATAGTAAATCTTTGAGTTTAATAAAGTTGCCCCCTCAGAAAATTTCAACATTTCAAGAATGTAGATGGTATCCTATTAAAGTTAAATCTTGTTACATTGAATTTTGTATATTAGATAGTGAACAACATAAACCGAGGCTTATATAGATGTTTATATTTGAAGAGACCATTAAACTGTGTCATTTCCCCGCCGAGACTATAAGCAGAATTGGTCTGAGCAGAGAGTCATTGAAGCAGGAAGAAATTTTATTGGGCTCTTTGCTCCTGCTATAATTCCATATACACAGTGGGGTTAAAACAGTACTGGAGCTCCATTTGCCACTTTCTTTTCAGTGTAGATAGTAATGCTGGACTTCTTTTGTATCCCAGATTGAATCAGCACTGCTTCCAACATTGGTGCTCACTATGTATCATTTATTTTTCATCCTGTTTTCCTGACTTCTTAACGTCAAGGCTTCTTCTAACTTTTTTAATGTTTATTTTTGAGAGAGAGGGAGAGGGAGCCTGTGTGCACAGCTGGGGGAGGGGCAGAGAAAGGGAAACAGGATCCGAAGCGGGCTCCCAGCGCTGACAGCAGAGAGCCAGCCCGACATGGGGCTTGAACTCACAAACCATGAGATCATGACCTGAGCTGAAGTCGGATGCTTCACCGACTGAGCCACTCAGGTGCCCCATCTAAGGCTTCTTACTTCTGACACAACACATAATTAGTACTTCATGAACCAGGCATGCCTCTGAAATTGTTTTAATTCATACAGCCTATAAGGAAATCCATTCCTTGGTCACCATGTCCCCTCATCTGACACTCAAACTAAAGAATCCTATGTCCTACTATAGTCTTGTCTATGTTCTCATTTTCTGAGAATGATGAAATGGTTCACAGAATCAACAGCAAAGCATACCAATTTAATTAAAAAAAAATTTTAAGCTCTAACTAAATGCCAATATTCTTAAGTTTCTTTCTAGAGACAGATTAAATATATATACTGAAAATGTGCTGTGGACTCCAGGTTTGTACCCAACCCTGTTCTTGCCGTAAGCACCTCTGGAACTGTGAGAAACTCTAGCCAAAATAACTCCCAACTGGTTCAGATTGTCCCCGAATAACAACATTTGTTGTAATGATTGTAATAACATGATTTTACAGTGTCGTCTGGAATACAGTTTAGAATGTCTGTCTGCTTCCAAAGTTCTTTGTTCTCTACTAACAGCACCAGACAGATACAGTATTGAAGCTTGAAAAAGAAAATGAAAGAAAAGGAAATGTAGCCTTCTCCTGTGAAGTAGTAAGCGATCCAAAAACCCTAGAATACCTACAGTGAACCTCTTTCAATCCTAATTAGAAGTATTAATATAATTAAAAAGAGATTGGAAGTTGCAAAAAATCCAGTTTTTCACTTGAGTCATGATTATGTTTCTTTTTTTTTTTTTTTTTAAACATTTATTTATTTTTGAGACAGAGAGAGACAGAGCATGAACGGGGGGAGGGCCAGAGAGAGAGGGAGACACAGAATCTGAAGCAGGCTCCAGGCTCTGAGCTGTCAGCACAGAGCCCGACGTATGTTTCTTTATTCTATTGTCTGCCTGTTTTCTTCTCTTGCCGGTAATAATGTACTATTAGTACATATTAACTAAATTAACTAAACATATTAACTATTAGTTATTAACATTTAATATAATATTAGTTATTAACAGTTAACATAATATTAACAATTAAACATTAACTAAATTAACTCATTTAATTCTCTAAGCTTTTCCCTCCTCCTCGCAGCTATATGTGTCCATATAGCTGTGTTCTAGTTATGTCCTTTTAGCATCTCTTTTATTTCCATTTGAAAAACCTTTTCAAACTGGAATAATTCTGGTCCTTCTGAGTACAGTTATAGTTCCAGGAGTTACTTTAGACATTGCATCTCTTGGAAATCTTTGATTGTTTTTAGTTAAAAGAGAGTTTTGAGAGCCAAGTCCAGGGAACCCTATTATATCATATAGAAAACATTCTACATTTTAATAATATTTAGCTTATATTGAGAGTATGTTTTTGTACATACTCATACACATGTGGTCTTTTGACTTGCCTTTAACAGGTCAAACAAGTCTTTAACAAGATTTTTCTTTTAATCAGTTGGTCTTTGTACGGACTTAGCTAACAAAATTTAAGTTAGACTTTCTTGGAATAAGAATGGAATACATTTTAAAATACAATGTCAGTGTGACCTAGAAATCTTGACTAACATATTCTGTAGTTTTTCTTTGATGGAAAAAAAATGAAAATTTTCTACTAGAGGAAATTGAGACCTTACGAGAATAAAGCAATGATTTTTAAAAAAGAAAAAAATACTCATGCAGTTATTGTGAAAAAAGCAATGTATGTTTCTTCTTCATAACTGTGGATTATTACTGTTGGGCTTGCTTGGCGTTGAGCTAGGTGGTACTCCTAACAGAGCACCATTCAGATGCTGGCGTGATTCTAAAAATGAATAATCTGTGCTTAGCTTAATTTTCCATGGAGTTTTGCAGTCCAGGCCACCATCAGAAAGTGCAAAATAATAATGATAATATCTTTTAGTGATTAAAATGATTAACACTTATTGAGCCCTTAGCATGTGCTAGTCAGTGTGTTAACTTATTAACCATCATATTGACATATTAACTCATTGAATTCTCTAAGCTTGTTGAGGTAGTTACTGCTGTTATTTTTGTTATATCGTTACATTTTGAGTCAAGTGGGGTTTAGGCCAAAGGCTCATCTCGTCCAGGATCACCTGTATCCTAATATACTGTAGAATATATTTTACCTTAACACACATACGTGCGTACACACACACATACACACACACACAGACATATGTATATATAAAAAAGTAGGCTCCACACCCAACATGGGGCTTGAACTCATGACTCAGACCAAGAGTCACATGCTCTCACTGACTGAGCCAGCCAGGCGCCCCACATATTTTCTTCTTTTCAGGAATGCATATGAAGGGATGTCTGCGTGTTTCAGTTGGTTGAGTGTCCTACTCCTGATTTTGGCTCAGGTCACGATCCCAGGGTCGTGAGATCGAGCCCCATGTCGGGCGCCATGCTGAGCCTGGGGCCTGCTTGGGATTCTCTCTCTCCTTCTCTCTTTGCCCCTCCCCCACTTGTGCTCATTCTCTCTCTCTCTCTCTCCTAAACAAATAAACGTTTAGGGGGAAAATGCATATACACATTCCTACAATTTAAATAAACTGTATTATGTGTTAAGGTCTATCCAGTCTTGGGACTTTGCCCCAGCACATAGTCATTCTTTCTGTAAGTCCTATTCAGAAGAGTTTGACATCTATAAAGGGGGAAATGTTTTACACGCAAAACAGTGTGTTCATTTTATCTTGCTATTGTTGCTAAAAGAAATTTGTTATATTAAAAATTGTTCTCTGTATGTGTTCATGTAAAATACAAACTCATTTTGTTTCTTACTTGACTCATGAGATTATGTGTGTCTTACTAGGTCACCAAACGTGATGAAGACTCTTCTTTGATGCAGCTGAAGGAAGAATTTAGAACCTATGAAGCTCTGCGGCGAGAACACGACTCTCAGATAGTGCAGATTGCCATGGAAGCAGGCTTACGGATTGCACCAGACCAATGGTCCTCATTGCTTTATGGAGACCAGTCTCACAAGTCTCATATGCAGTCAATCATTGACAAGGTAGACCCTTTTATGTTCCTTACTTGGACACATCTTGGAGTTTTGATAATTGATGATTTAGTAATTTATTTATTTAACAAATGTATGTTAGAGTGAATACCATATGTCAGGCTCTTCTTACAAGTTATGTTATCTGTAGCTGAGTATCATAACTAGTCACATCATTACCAGTTTGTTCATATAAATTAAATTGATGTACAAGTGACATCATTCATATAAGATTTCACTATAGGGAGCCTGGGTGGCCCAGTCGGTTAAGCGTTCGACTTCAGCTCAGGTCATGATCTCACAGTTCGTGAGTTTGAGCCCCGCATCAGGCTCTGTGCTGACAGCTCCGAGCCTGGACCCTGCCTTCAATTCTGCGTCTCCCTCTCTCTCTGCCGCTCTCCTGCTCATGCTGTATCTCTCTCCCCTTCAAAAATAAATAAAAACATTAAGAAAAAAATAAAAAGATTTCATTGTAGTGTTCTAACGCTTTGTCCTACACTCTTTTGTATTCTTCTTGAGTGTCTTCCATCTCTATTGTTGTTGCCTCTCTTTCTTCTTTCTTCTCTGAGTTTTAATCATTGTTAAATCATTAAGCCCATTTTCTAAAGGCCTTTATTGTCTTCCTATAACAGCCATTTAATGGTCTGGAAGATGTATAAGTTGAGATTTCTTAAGATTCTCAGTCACAATAATTTCACATAAGTTACTGAATCATTCTAGGTTTGATCAGATTTTCAATAAATGTATTTCTACTTTTTCTGTTCTTTGTTATGATATAAAGATCACTAAGAGTACTAGAGTAGCTCCATTATTGCTGACTCTAAGAACTGTATTTAATTTTGTTAAAGCTAGGGTAATACCGTAATTGTTTTTGTTGTAATTCAACATGAAATATATGAAAGTGCAAAAAAAAAAAAAGGTCTTAAAGCAGCATGTAAATATATTACGTTCAGTAATAGCATTAATTTTTACTATTTTACCTTAAATACTTGTTTTCATTAGAACCCACCTCACAATTTGCAGAAATTAAGATCAATATGTAAGAGTAGTCTAAATATAATACTATTTAACACTTACTGAGAGCCTACTAATGCCTCGTGGGATAATCATTTAATCCTTTTAATAGACCTGTATTATTAAAGGTCTTAAAGGTATTATTAAAGGAGACAGAGAGAGGTTAAATACATTTCTCCAGGGTAATATAGGTAATCAGTGATGGGGCTGGATTTGAACTCGGGTATAGTGATTCTAGAATCTATGTTCTTAGCCACAAAATCTCTTTCCGGACTATTCTGCCACTTTTTTTTTTTTTTTTGGCTGTTCCCAAAGATAGGATTCTTTGAATGAGTAGTGTATTGATGTCAAAGGACAGTTGCAAAATGTGTTTTATAACTGCCTGTTACATAATTTCCAATGTAATATATTTTTGTCCTATAAATCTTTTCTAGATACTTTTGCCCAAATTCTACCTCCAACTCCTAGGTCTGAAATTATGCAGCTGACTGATGAAAATGTTTTGAAACTTTAGTAATGGTCTCTTATAGGAGTAGCTGTCTACCTCTGAAGAGAAACTTGGCTTGCTTTTATAAAGATTCTCTAAGGAGGTTGACCTTTTTGTGTGAACTAGACCATATAATTTATCCTATAACAGTATCCTCACATCATGAGCAGTAGTTCGAATAATATCCAGAGACCTTCTTACAACAAACTGGTAAACAAACTTTGCACTGTATGTGGCATCTTTTCATGCAGAGCAGTAGAACTTTCTGTGGTAATGAAAATGTTTTATAAATGCAGTGTCTAATTGGTGATCGATCACTAACCACCCACAGCTGTTTAGCACCCAGAATGTGAGCGTGCAACTGAAGAACTACATTTTTATTTTATTTTATTAATTTAAACTTAAATAGCCACTTATTGCTAATAACTACTGTGTTGGACAGTGAAGATAATTTATTAAAAGTGATATGAAAAACAATAATCATAGTAAATTAGTGGACAAAGAAACATGAACTATCAGTTCACAAAGAGGAAATACATTTAATTGATAGGATAGAACTCAACTCCAGTAATAATTAAATACACCATTAAAATAGTGACATAACAAATATTGCCTATTATATTAGTCAAAGAGACATATATTGCCATACATTGCTGATGGTTTGTAAAATGTATTACAGATCTTTTGGGAAACAATTTGTCAGTAAATAAAAACAAAATATTCATGTCTTTTGATCAAATTTAATCTTGCCAGGAACTTATTTTAAGGAAATAATCCAAACTTTCAAAAATGTTATGAGCTCAAAGGCATTAAATTGCTACATTATTTATAAAGGAGAACATATGCAGATTGTTAAAGAAGTTGTCTATCTTTCTGCTCAGAACTCCGTTACATGGCGATTAAAATTAGTTATTTCAGGACTGATACTCTCTACAGCTGCTTTATAACATTCAATTTCTTTAAAAGTCAGTGAAATATTTTTATTAAGTCCTGGTGGTGGATACATGGGTGTCGTCATTATATTAGACACTTTGAAATATTTCATAATGAAAAGGGTAGCAATATAAAAATGCTTTTGTTATAATATTAATGGTAGCCAAAACCATAAGTTCATAAATGGCTGATTATATAAGTGTATAAAAAGCATGCTAAGATGAAAAAATTGAATAAAGGCGTGTGAGCATTCAAATGATAGTTCTGTTATTTTTCATGTTTTTTAAAATGTATGCTTTTTTTAAAAATTACCTTTTAAAGAGTGATCTTTTGTGGGGAAACAATTCTGATCTATATTAACAAACTACATAGAGAGCTAAATGTTTCCAAGTAAGACCCTTTAGTCACTATAACCTAATCAATTTCCCCTCTTAAAGTTCATATGTGTGTCCATCTTAGGAGAGTTAATGTGAGAAGTATGTCATAAAGCTTTAGAAAAATACACAATCTGATCACTTCCAAGAATCCCAAACCATTCTAAGATTTTTTTTTAAGCTGGAGTGGACTTTTGAAATTATTTAGTCTGTATAGCAATTGGACTTCAGATTGAGTCTGTAAAGGTTATATCCAGTGTCATGATCTTTGGTCAGTAGTAGAACTTGAACTCAAGCTAGTTTGATGGAATTCAGTTTCATTGTTCTTGGTATTGTATAGCTTTATCTCGAGACTCCAGGTTTCAGTTATTTGGAAGCACTCCAAGAGCCAAACTAATAGTGCTCTAAGAACGTAAGGTGGTAAGAGTCTACTTCCAAATTGAGGAATTGAGAAAGGTCTCACATTTGAGGAATGTGCATCAGAGGGAAGAGAGTTTACAGTATGTCAAGCTGTGAATGCAGGGAAGTGCAGGCTTTGTTGAGGCAGCAGGTAATCCAGTCTCTAGCCAAAGCATGGAATGTGTGGGAGGGTAAAATTAAAGGTAATAAATTGCAAAAATGATTGCAATATTTTAAGTAATTTTTATTTTAAAAGGATTATCTGGTTTTTGGAAAGTTAATATTTTTCTTTTTTAAGTTGCAGACCCCAGCGTCTTTTGCACAAAGTGTTCAGGAACTAACAATTGCTCTCCAGCGAACTGGAGATCCAGCAAACTTGAACCGACTAAGACCCCATTTGGAGCTACTGGCAAACATTGACCCTAGTCCAGGTAAATAAACCCAAGGAAAATAAGTGGACTGTCCTATGTGTGTCTCAGTGCTGCTCAGTGATTCTTTTAATTATCTTTTGTTGCATTCCTCAAGAATTTCCCAGAGTGGTTACTCCAGACCTTTTACACCATATTTAAATTTCTGACCACGATCTTGTCCATCTCTCTCTTTATTGCTTCAACTAACACTTAATACTTTTTGCCGTACTGCTCACTTGACCAGGAAAGTAATTCACTCTGGGATCCTTTTTGTTTTCTCTTTTTTGCATCACAAAATTATGCTGTATTTACCATTCTCATCTGCTTTGACAAAACTCAAGTTCTCTCATTTTGTCTCACTATGTATGTGTGAGCTTGAGTTCACCCATACGTCCATACATACACACATACATATAGAAATGCAATTCTATATATATTTCATATTTTTCATATGTCCTTAGTTGCATTTTCTTGGTCCCAGATTTTTCCTTCTCTGTGATAATGGTGTCTCATTCATCAAGTATCCTCTCTTGCATATTTTTACTTTATCAGCCCTTTTCCTACTCCTTCCCCTTGACCTGAAAATCACTCAACCTTCATTTTTCACATCTAAGGTATTTTAAAATCCTTATGTCCTATTGCTGTCCCTGTGTTTTATTCATGCTGCTTGGCTAAAACTCTTACCATTCACTAGCAATTTATCCCATTTCTTATTCCAAAGGCTTCTTCTCAGTCCTCAAATTACTTGGTTTCTCTTTAGCGTTTGATGATGTTGTTAACTAATTTCTTAATATAGAACTTTCCTGGAGCGCCTGGGTGGCTCAGTCGGTTAAGCATCCAACTCTTGATTTCAGCTCAGGTCATGATCTCTCGGTTCATGAGATCGAGCCCCATGTCAGGCTCTGCTCTGGACAGCATGGAGCCTGCTTGGGATTCTCTCTCTCCCTGTATACATGCTTTCTCTCCCTCAAAACACAACAAAAAAACTCCTGATCCCTTATTATAAAGATATGCTTACTTTGACCACTCTTTCCTTTCCTGCCCACTGAGGAGTAGGCCAGTTGTATTCTTAGAATTTTGTTTTCTCTGCATTCTATTGGTGATGGTCATTTGTTACTCTCTGCAGAGAACAGATTCCCAAATATCTCTAACGCTGTTATCTCTTCATCACTCCAGACTTACTTTACAAATGCTTTCTGAGATTCTCCATCATCTCCTCTTTGTTCTTCAACACAAATTCTTCTTCACTTGATACCAGCTCTTCCTGTGTTTTCTCTGTTAAATGACCTCACTGTCTGAGGTATTTACACTTAAAACCTGAGTCTTTTGTCCTAGTTCATATCTTTGCCTTTCACTTGCTCTACATACCATTTCAGACAATAGGATCTATCTTTTTTCACAACCTCCCTCTATCCCATGCCTGTTAATACTGCCTGGGTGAGGGCTGCATTATTTTCCCCAAGACCAAATGACTTCCATTTTCCTCTGTTCTTTTAATTCTTCCAATCCAGTCCACTTACTGCTGCAAAATAAATCACATCTCTGATCTTATTTCTTTGCTCATAAACTTTCAGTGGCACCCCATTGCTTTATTGAATAAGGTTTGGAACTCTTGACAGTGGCCTTCAGGGCCCTCCGGTTTTTATCAACGTACCTTAATAGGATTTACTACCAAAATTGCTTAATCAAACCAGGTCAGATATATTCCTAGAACTCAGTCATTTTTCTTTTTTCACTACTTTTCTTATTCTGAGCAATCAAAAGAGCACTTTCTCATGTTCACTGCCCCACCCACCACCAGCCTGTCTATCTGCATTCCTGACAGTGTTTTCTGCTCTTCTTGTGTGACAGTGGATAAATTGTGCCTCTAAGCTAAGGCCCCTCTCTCATCTCATGTTCTAATACCGTTTTGACAAGTATGTCACTCCAGTATCCTCTTTTTTATATCACCAAGTTTCCTTCTCTGCTAGAGTATTTCTGTCAACAAACACAGCCCCCCCCCCCCCCCCCCTTTTTGTTTTTTTTTTTTTTTTTGCCTGCTGTTGGACTCACTCCAATCAGGCATTTATCTCCACTATTCAACCAAAACTGCTTTGTCAAGGTCACAAGTGACTTCCATGTACTTAGTTGAAACATCACTTCTTGGTTCTCATTTTATTTGACCTGTTAGCATCTAATGTTGTTGTTCACTGTATGATCCTCTTTAACACTTTCTTCACTCGGCTTCTAAGCCACCACGGTTTCCTTCTCATTTTACTGGACCCTCCTGAGCCTCCTTTCTGAGCTGATTTCTCATCTTCATAGCCTCTAATTTTTGGATTGCTCCCATAGTTTAATCCATGTATCTCTTTTCTGTTTATACCCATTCCCTAGATAATCTCGAGTCTCATAGCTTTAAATAGTATTTATACAACTCACAAATTTACTATATTTCATCAGTTCTGAAGCCCACATTTTTTTCAGATCTTAGCATTTCTGAAATTGGGATGCATCTGTATAAATAATGACATGATAATCTAATTAACAATATATTTTTCTGTTTTGGTGACACATAAAATAATGGTGTATGTAGCACTTGATTTTGAATCTGTGAAACAGGAGCACCCAGGTGGCTCAGTAGGTTAAGCTTCCAACTCTTAATTTGGGCTCAGGTTGTGATCTCACGATTCGGGAGATTGGGTGCCACCACATCGGGTTCTGCGTTGACAGAGCAGAGCCTGCTTAGGATTTTCTCTTTCCCTCTGCCTCTCTCTCCCTCTTTCTCTCAAAATAAATAAATGAACAACGACAACAAAAAACGTATCTGAGAAACATGTATTATATCCAGTCCAAACCTCCTTCCTGAATTCTTTTGTATATCCACCTTCTCGCTCAATATCCAGAAGGTCTACTTGAATGTCTAGTATGAATTTCAGACTTAACCTGTTCAAAAGTGAGCTCTAAGCACTGCTCCTACCCCACTCCCAGTCCTTTTAGTGGCAGCTCCAACCTTCCATTTCATTTTCTCCGTGCAAACACCTTAGAGATCTCCATAACTTTTTTTTCTCTCATATGTACATGTGATCCAACAGCACATTCTGTAGGCCCTCCCTTCAAAATCCATCTGCTTATCACCTTCACTATTACCACTCATCTCTCTTCAGAGATTATGGAATAGCTTCCTGTTGTCTGTCTGTTTTTAGCATAGAAGCCAGAGTGATTCTCTTAACCCTCTGCTCAAAAGTTCTCTGATGGTTTCCATCATTCACTAAAAGTGAAACTCTTGCCCGTGACCTACCAGGCCCCACATGATCTGGGGTTCTTTACTTCTTTCTAACCTTGTCTCCTATTCTTTTCCACCTGATTCATTCCTTTCCAGTTTCACCTCTACAGAACATGCCAGGCATCCTACCACATCAAAGCCTTCTCACTTATTCTTACCTTTCCCTAGAACATTTTTCTCCTGATATATACACAAGACATACTCATGCCCTTCTTTCAGGTCTTTAATCAAATGTGACCTTCTTAAGGAGACCTTCTCAGGCCACCCAGTCTAAAGTTTTACACATACCCGTCCCACTCCCCCTCTTTGCTCCATTTATCCAAGTCATCGTTATGTAAATAGTTTGTATTTTGGTTATCTTATTGTCTGTCTCCTCTCTTTCAATATAATGGATTTTTGTTTTGATCACTACTGCTTCCCCAGAAACTAGAACAATACCTATGACTTATTAGTAGGTATTCTGAAAAATACCTTTTGTATGACTTTTCTCTTCACCTTCTCTACATCTTCATTTTGTTTCCAAGTGAAACTCCACGTGTCCTTCAAAGCCTCATTCACTTGCCATCACCTAGAAGTCTTTCAGAATGTCTCCAACAGGAAGTTATCTATTTGTCTTCTCCCTTCTTTTTATATTTTCTCTTAGAGAACATATTTGTGGTTAACTTTTCCTTTATAAAATCACAGTGCTGGCACTGGACAGATACTTACTAAATGAAGAAGATATGTGGTAGAGTTGCTTTATATAGTAACTCTTCTATTAAACTTCGTAAACATTCTGTTTACCAATACTTGATTTATGCAGAATTTCAAAATGGACATTACAGATTGGTTAGTCCACTATTAAGTTTTGTTGGGACCACACAGTATGGATCTGCATAATATTCTGAATTTTTTAGATTCTGATACCTACAAACTTGGTAATTTTACATGAAAATCTCAAATTTCAGTTTTGCTTAGGGAACAGTGTGTATCTGGCAGTGCTAGCTTTGCATCATCACATCATAGCAATCCACTAAAGTTGACAGTTAACCACAACCATAGATGTGGGACATACTCCAGTTCAGCACAGCCCCTGTCACTCTTCTGTTGTCATTTCCAACACTAAGGGTCTAATGGCAGTCGCCATTTATTGTCTGGTGTACTTAATTTCTTTATGTTAGCTTCCCTGTCCCTGTAGTTATTTTAGTTTACAGTCCATTCCTTAAAATGATGTTTAGGCAAATAAGTTATTACCTGAAAAGCTACATGAAGCCTAACTTGATTTCACTGAAGTTCAGATACTAACTCTTTTAATTAGTTCCATAGTGGGAACGTCAAATAGCATGCATCACTGAAAGATTTTTTTAATTTGTTATGTAGATGCTCCTCCTCCCACTTGGGAACAGCTAGAAAATGGGCTGGTGGCTGTGCGTACGGTGGTCCATGGTCTGGTAGACTATATCCAAAACCATAGCAAAAAGGGAACAGACCAACAGCAGGTAAGGGGAATGTTTGAAACTTAGAAGTAAGGCACTGTGGATGTTGTGACAGATACAAAGCCGACAAGATGACATGAATATTTTGAGACTATGACTGTAGAACTGTAAATTAGTATGGTGAGCAGCCAATTTAATGGATTAGTCTAGTAATCTTATGTGGCAACATTGAAATTAAATAATCCTATTGATCTAATGTTGTATTGGAGTCATGTTTCACATTGAATATATAGCAGCATTTGATTGTGTGTAAAGGTATGTATTTAAGTAAATGATTCTCTTTGGTTCCTATTCTATTTCAGTTAGACAATATATATCACTTTTTCATGCTGTATCTGTCCAGTACTGTTCACACATTTGTAAATACTTTTTCCATAGCAGTATTTTAACATTTTTTATACATATAATGTCTGTTGTGCCAGTGGGCCAAATTTTCTTCAAATACTTTTTTTTTTTTTCAACGTTTATTTATTTTTGGGACAGAGAGAGACAGAGCATGAACGGGGGAGGGGCAGAGAGAGAGGGAGACACAGAATCAGAAACAGGCTCCAGGCTCCGAGCCATCAGCCCAGAGTCTGACGCGGGGCTCGAACTCACGGACCGCGAGATCGTGACCTGGCTGAAGTCGGACGCTTAACCGACTGCGCCACCCAGGCGCCCGTCTTCAAATACTTTTAAATGAAATGTATGGCAGTAAAATGTAAGAGCTTATGTTATGGTTGGTTTTTAATTTTATTCCCAATAATTTTATCTTGCCCTCAGGATTCATGTTAGAGTTATTAGATCTTCTATTTTGCATTCGTAAGCTTGTGAAATTAAAATTTTATATTAATTTATATGGTTCAGGTAAATATTAACAATAGCTTCTCCGGGGTGCCTAGGTGCCTCAGTCAGATAAGCGTCTGACTCTTGATTTCGGTTCACATCATGATTAGGTTCGTGAATTCAAGCCCCACGTCAGGCTCTGAGCTGAACAACACGGAACCTGCTTGAGATTCTCTTCCTCTCTCTTTCTGTGTTCCCCGCCCCTGAAATAAATATTTAAATTAAAAAAAACACACACACAGTAGCTTCTTCAATATTTCTTTTTTCTTTGAGAGGCAAGAAATATTAAACATATCCTGCTGAGTTGCCGGGGGGTGGGGGGCGGGATGCCTGACAGGTTCAGTTGATAGAGCACTCTTGATCTTGGGGTTGTGAGTTCAAGCCCCTTGTTGGGTATAGAGATTGCTTAAAAGTCGTTTTTAAAAAGTATTCTGCTGAGTAGAATAATATGGGTACAATTCTTAAATAGTCTAAGCATAGACCAGACTTTATCTTATGATAAGAAATAAAGATTAAAAACTTATTTTTAAATCTCTGTTCCATTAGACATCATAAAGAATGTAACAAAAATAATAAGATTAATCTAAGTTCTGCAAAAAGTGATAAAATGCATCAAATTTCATTTAACTTAGTATTATGTTTGATACCTCATTAACTCCCCAAGTCCATCCTCCTTGTCTTGTATGGGAGTTGCAAATAATAAGTTTCATTTGTACTTTTAGAAATATTTTAAGTCCTTGATATGTTCTTCTGCATATCAAGAATTGTTTGCAGAGTATTTTTCAGTTATGGAGCCTACTATAGATTTGTGTTGTCTCATAGGAAAACATAATTGGAAGTATAGCTATACTAAATATTGTCCAAAACAAATATTAGGACATACAGTAGACATTTGCAGGTCCTAAACTCCAGTGGTTTGTCCATTATAGAACCTGGAAAGAAAGTCATAAAGCCCTTATGACATTTAATCCAGGATTTATGTGATGTTACATGTTTGAGACGTTATGCCAACATATGAAAAAATCAGGACTCCGTTCTTTTAATTAATTATTTTTGGACTCCTAGACTTTAGACAGAATGACTTTCTAAGTGACTTTTTGCTCTGCACAGTCTAGATAATTGTGTGAGTTAGTCTGAAGTCAGCGTCTAATGTTTTAATTTTGGTCTCAGCCTCCACAGCACAGCAAATATAAAACATACATGTGTCGAGATATGAAGCAGAGGGGAGGATGCCCGCGTGGGGCCAGCTGTACATTTGCACACTCACAGGAGGAACTGGAGAAGTAAGTGTAAAGGTTATCAAATTCAACTTTCTAATAACTTGTTACAAAATAAGGTAAAGTTACTAAGTAGAATAATTTGCCACTGTTGAGAAACAGAAAAAGAGTAGTTGCATTTTCTTTAATGAATGGGAAATATTTAGAAAGTAATACAGAATTGTAAAACTTAAGAAAACTGAAGCAGTTTCTTCAGCTTTCATTACATCGTGCCCACAAATAGGAAACTAAATATAGAAGTGAGTCATTTGCACTTTCTCCCCAAAATTAAAACTCTTAAGAATTTTCATCCATTCTAACTTACTGATTTTAAATAATTGAATAATGTATTTCCAGTGGAAAAACTTGCCCTTTGCTCAATTCAAGAAATTACTTTATTGCCAGGCTTAACTTCCCAGATTCTCTTAGATTTCAAAGATCAAATAATTCCACTGATGTTAAATTTCCCAGCACATAGTAGAAAGAAAAGAAAATGAATTGTACTCATATAAACTAAAATGGGAAACATAACCAGAATGGAAATTAAAGCTCCCGTTGGCATTACCACCACCACCACCACCACCAGCAACAAATACCAAATAAAAAATTAACAAGAAATATTGAGGACCTGTGTGAATTGAATTAGTAAGCTACCTAGGCAAATAAGAATTGAATAGGGGCACCTAGGTGGCTCACTTGGTTAAGCCTCCACCTCTTGATTTAAGCCGAGGTCATTGTCTCTCAGATTGTGAATTCAAGCCTTGCATCCGTCTCTGTGCTGACAGCATGGAGCCTCCTTGGGATTCTCTATCTGCCCTTCCCCTGCTTGTGTGTGCACATGTGCATGCACGCGCTCTCTCTCTCTCTTTCTCTCAAAAATAAACATGGGGTCGGGGGTCAGAGAGAGAGACAGAATCAGAAGCAGGCTTCAGGCTCTAAACTGTCAGCACAGAACCCAATGCGGGGCTCAAACCCACAAACCGTGAGATCATGACCTGAGCCAAAGTCAGATGCTTAACTGCTTGAGCCACCGAGGCGCCCCTAAAAAAAATCTTTCAAAAAATAAAATCAAATTAAAAAAGAGAAGAATTGAATAAATAAAGAAGGATACTGTGTTCTTGGATAAAAATTCCCATTATACAGGTTTTATTTTCTCAGTAAATTCAGTGAAATCTCAATCAAAACCTTAACATGATGATTGTTAGGATCTAACAAAATCATTCATTGGGAAAAGTAAATATGTGCAAACGGCCAGAGAAATTCTGAAAAAAAGAAGTTTTCAACAGACTGGACTAGACTATCAACTTTTAAAGTGTATTATGAGCTGAAGTGCATATAAAGACTGGTATTAGCATAGGAATAGCTAGATCAATGAAGTACAATGGAAAATCTAGAAAGAATGCCAGACACAATAGGAACTGAGCATTTGTGCTGAAGATGGAATTTCACATCAGTAACAAGGAAGATGACATTGAAACAACTGCTGTCCATTTGAAAAATCATTAGAACTCAATTCTTACCTTTATACCAAACCGAATTATAAACGTATCAGAGATCTAAATCTTTAAGAAGGAAATTATACACTACTTAGGGATCTTTGCTGTTTTTGTTAACCTAATCTTACAATAGGAAAGGATTTTTTTCAAGAGTGACAACCCAGCATCCATAAAGGAGAAGACTGATAAATTTGATTACAGAAAAGTTAAGATAAGGCCCAAACACCAGAATTCAAAAAAAAAGATTGCTGGGGAAATGACATACAGAGGACGTACCCCTAACACAAAATGAGTTGCTACAAATCTGTAAGAAAGAGAAGAACCAGTAAATATATGGCTCATGAACATATAAGCACTTCACAGAAGAAATAGTAATAAACATGTAAAAGTATGTTCAACTTCATTGATTGTTAAATACAAATTAAGACAAAATTATATTTTGAACTATCAAATTCATAGAGACTGTAATACTACCCAGTGTGTGATAAGATAATGAAAAAGGACATTTTTAAAAATATTATCAGTAGGAGTTATAATAGTTTTGGAACATTATAACAGTTTCTAATGTGCATAGAGTAAGTAGACTTAGCTGTTCTGCTTCTAGTTAGTTACACAAGGGTGCAAGTACATGTACAGAAGCACCTGTTACTGCATTTTTTTTTTTAGCAAAAAATAGGAATAGCCTAAAATGTACCAACGTAAGGGAATATCCAGAATGTGAAAGGAAGAAGTTACGACCCTATTTCTGTTAATAACAATCTTACATACATATTAAGGCAGTGTGTGGAGTGGAAAATCTGCAGGATTATGTACCAAACTGCTAACAGTGGTTATGTCTGAGGAGTAGTGTCTCCTCCCCACCCCTATAAAATTTGTCCAATATGGGAAACATTTGGAAAAATAGCATTATTCTTATGGGAGTTTGTCTTTGAGATTATTTTTTAAAGTGCTCTAGCAAGAGTAAATACATTTGCTTTCATTGTTGAGGAACAAGGGTAGTAGAGGCTGATGGCTTGGCTTAATATTTTTCCTCTGGTTAGATTTACAATCTACATGCCTTTTATACTGCAGTATCTGTTTATATTTAGGCATTATGTTTTCACTAATCCACTTCTAGAATAATTTCAATTTTGTGTAGGCATACATAGCATCAGCATCTCTGAATCGTATCTGATACAAATTACTATTCTTGATTATATACAAATTTTAATGGAGGAGAGCCTGTGTGGTTCAGTGTATTGAGCATCCGACTCTTGGTTTTGGCTCAGGTCATTATCCCCCCAGGGTTGTGGGATCGAGCCCTGCGTTGGACTCTGTGCTGAACGTGGAGCCTACTTGAGACTCTCTCTTTCTCACTCTTTCCCTCTGCCCCCATCATGCTCTCTCTCTAAAATTTAAAAAAAAAAAAAATTACTGGAATAAATGGCAAAATTTTCTCTGTACACAGGCTTTATGTTTTATTGTTATAGTATAGAGTCACTGTATCCCAAGGCATTCGTGGGGAAGCTAAAGCAAAATATTTCAGAAACTGTCTTCTAAAGATTTTCCTTACTCCCTCTAAATATGTTTGAGAAATAGAACTTACAATAAAGTAAGTTATAATACAAATATTAATATGATTAGTAATGTTACAAATACTTATAAGGAATTTTATACTTCGTGTGTTGCCTGACATTTTATAGGGTATACACACATACAAGTTTTCAGGTTGATAGCTACAGCCACTGTTTCAAGAGAATTTCCAGAAAGTAATGTTCTTGGCATCTTTTCCTTTTGTATCTGTTTCTTAAATACATTTTAGTGCTTGGTTTCGCTTTTATAATTTTGGGTTTTGGTGTATGCTTTTGCTTTTTATATAGGTTTCGTAAAATGAACAAACGCCTGGTTCCCAGAAGACCCCTGAGTGCCTCTTTGGGTCAACTTAATGAGGTGGGCCTGCCCTCAGCAGCTGTCCTTCCAGATGAAGGTGCAGTGGATCTGCCTAACAGAAAAACCCCCGCTCTGCCAAATGGAATTGTATCAGCAGGGAATACGGTAACACAGCTGATTCCACGAGGGACAGACCCCACCTACGATTCTAGTCTGAAACCAGGAAAGATAGATCATCTGAGCAGTAGTGCCCCTGGATCCCCTCCTGACTTGTACGTTATTTTTCCTAATTTTTATTTAAAATTTCTCCTTTATAAACAAAGTAGAGGGAAGAAAGATAATCAGTGTTTTGGTTTAAAAAAAAAAACAACTCATTTTTGGCTATATTTTGTTTATTTTCTATGCCAGTTCGTTTTAAGAAATAATTAGCATAAGTGACATAAGATCAAAGTTTACAAATTTTGTAAAAGAAATGACTATTAGGAAAAAACAGTTTTCCGGGGTGCCTGGGTGGCTCAGTTGGTTGGGCATCTGACTCTTGATTTTGGTTCAGGTCATGATCTCTCGGTTTGTGGGTTCAGGCACTCACAGCATGGAGCATGCTTGGGATTCTCTCTGTGCCCCTCCTGCTCACCCATGCATTTGTGTCCCCACCCCGCCCCCCACCCCCACTCAAAATAAATAAAAAAAAAAAAAGTTTCCCAAATTGTTTTCTTTTTTTTTTTTTTTTTTTACATTTACAATATGTGTATATTAGAAGTATTTTTGAGACCTTAAAGTTGACCTTTGGAATTTTATTCTTTTAGGCTGGAATCTGTCCCTAAGAGTATTTCTGCCTTACCTGTGAATCCACATCCTGTACCTCCAAGGGGGCCAACAGACTTGCCTCCTATGCCTGTCACCAAACCCCTTCAGATGGTCCCACGGGGTTCTCAGTTATATCCAGCGCAACAGGCAGATGTTTATTATCAGGATCCTCGAGGAGCTGCCCCACCATTTGAACCAGCACCTTATCAGCAGGGTAATGATCTTTTATTTATGTTGCTCACTTTTCTTAGGAGTTAGAACAATTCCAAGAAAGAGTGATCATATTTACAGAAGCCTCGAGGTAAATAAATGCACTTATTTAATACTGTAGAAAAAGTTGAGACTTTATGATCAACTAAATAGTATAAAATAAGTGAGTTAGCAAAGCTTTATAAATAAACTAACTGCCCAAATCACTGAAAGCTAGTTGTATATCAAATATGTGCATATATTTGTGGAAATAACAAGTCGCCCAAGTAGACCATGGAAAGAATATTATGGTGGGTACACACACTATGTTTTTCAGTTATCACATAATACTTTTGGGGGCCCTGTAACATTTATGAGAATAATGCAGCATACATGGTATAGAGAGTTGATAGTGTAGAATCAATATTAATAAACGATAGAGTGAGTGTACATATGTTGTATATATATGTGGGTATGTGTGTGTTTAAAATTCAGCGTTCCATTGTGGTAGTTAATGTGGGAGAGATGAACTGCAAGACTCAAGGGAGATCACTGAGAATTAAGGAATCAAAAAGACTTTATGGAAGAATGCTCTAACTAGAGGTATGGGAATAGAAAGATAAATTTACAAATGGATTGCAAAGATGACAGTCTAGAGTCAAGGAGTAGTAAGGAGACTGTTGTTAAACCAGGTTTTGAGTATTGAGACCTAGATTAGTGCGTTCAGAAAGAAGAAGGGATTTAAGGAAATAGGCAAATTTGAAAAATTAGCCAGTTTTAATGATAATACCAAGTATGGATAATAGAGGAGATGACCAAGAGGCTTCACATACACAATTGCTATGAAAAAACATGAACACTGCTTTTTAAACTAAAGTGTTGGATCACTGTCAGAGACAGTATAGTGCTATTATTTTTTAAACTGGGATAGATCAAAGATGTTCTCCTTTTTTCCCCAAGGCTATCTTAACTTTGAATCAGAAATGCCTTCTCTACTTTCAAAAGAATAGCTTTAAATTGGTATGACATTGTCAGTACACATAAAAATATGATGAAAGGTTTTTGTATCTTCCTTTGGGCCATCCATCACAGGAAAAACTCCAGTACTTTTGAGTACTTAAATACATTGTATCAGTCAGGGTCCACTGGCAGATAACAGAAATCATTCTTGCTGCATTAAGCAGAAAGAGGTTTAATGCATGGCATTAAAATCAGTGGAAAGTGTTGGAGAAGTAGGCTTAAGCTAGGCCTCCAGGAATGACTCTCAGAAGTAGCTACTAAAAAAGCCCAATTACAATGAGGAAGCAGTAGAAATAGAATTTTGGGGTCCTACCTGTGCGCCAGGATCACATCACTTGAGACAAAAGTCTGAAAATTAGGAAGCTACTGCCACAACTTTTGTCTCAAGAATTCTAGAGCTATGCAGTAGCTACTATGCCTGCACACAGTTTGTGTGCCATGTTGCTTTCTAGTTAACTCAGTTTCACATTCAGAATTCGTGTGAGTGATTTGTGGAACCCAAGTCTCAAGGGAAGGTAGTCTTTTGGTTTCCAATGTTTGCATCGCGTTAAGGCACACCAGAAAGATGGTCGATTGAGAGAGCCAGTCTGCTATTGTAGTTTATAAATAGATTAGGTTTTTTGATGACTTTTAAGGATTAAGGTTAATTTCTGCTTATTTTTCATAAAGTTAGTCTGATGACATAAGCAGAAGGGAAAACCTAAAGAAATGGATTTTGAATTCTTTAGTGTTGAGATATTTCAAAAGGGAAAATATGAAAAGATAGATTGGCTTATTGTTGCTTTTGGTTCCTCCTCTGCATTGTACAGGTATGTACTACACTCCACCACCACAGTGTATGTCCCGCTTTGTCAGACCGCCACCATCTGCTCCTGAACCTGGTCCTCCCTACTTGGATCACTATCCACCCTATCTCCAGGATCGTGTAGTAAACTCTCAGTATGGCACACAGCCACAACAGTACCCACCTATGTACCCGCCACACTATGATGGCCGCCGAGTGTACCCTGCTCAGTCGTACACAAGAGAGGAGATTTTCCGAGAAAGTCCTATTCCCATTGAGATTCCACCTGCAGCAGTGCCATCCTATGTGCCAGAATCCAGAGAAAGATACCAACAGATGGAGGGTTACTATCCAGTGGCTCCCCATCCAACTCAGATCAGACCTTCGTACATCAGAGTATGCTGGGCTTTTTTCTTCCTATATAGATTTAATTTGATTGTTGTTGCAGTGATATACCTTTTAGCCATGGTAATAACCCTTTGATCAATTCTTTTTTGTAAGAAGCTTCCCCCCCCCTTCCTTTTTTACATCTTTTCACAATTTGGGTAGGATTTTGGGGTTTGTTTGTTTTTTTTTTTAAACCATTAAAAGGGATAAAAAACCCCACCCCACTCCCACTAACTCTTCTTAGTCTCTGAAGTTTAGATAGTTTATTTAACATTTCTATATCTACATTTGACCCTTGAACCATGCAGGCGTTAAGGGGCAGAACCCTGCCTCATGCAATCAAAAACCCATGTAATAACTTTTGACTCCCTGAAGACTTAACTGCTAAGCCTACTATTGACCAGAAGCCTTTACCAATAACATAAATAGTTGGTTAACACATTTTGTGTGTTATATGTATTATATGCTGTATTCTTACAATAAGGTAAGCTAGAGAAAAAATGTTATCAAAATCGCAAGAGAAAATGTATTTACAGAACTGTATTTCTGGAAACAAATTTTTATGAGTGGACCTTTGCCATTCAAGCGTGTATTGTTCAAGGGCCAACTTTATTTAGAAATTATGGTCTCTGGCTAAGAAAAAGAAACTTAAATTTAGCTCTTTGGGAAATCCTCAAGAGTTTTTTTGGGTGGGTTACTTATTTTGTTTTGCTTTGTTGCAGTAAGTCTCAGGATTTTCACATATTGAGATGAATATACAAGTTGCTCTCTATTTAAAATATGTGCTAAATGAATTAATGTGTTCTGAAATTCTCAGTTTCTACTAAACTTTGCATTTTCAGGAGCCTCCTTATAGCCGGCTTCCTCCTCCTCCTCAGCCCCATCCTAGTCTAGATGAGCTACATCGCAGACGAAAGGAAATAATGGCCCAGCTAGAGGAAAGGAAGGTTATCTCTCCACCTCCTTTTGCACCTTCACCAACATTGCCTCCTGCCTTTCATCAAGAGGAGGTAAGCACATTATTTTTAGTCCCATTTATCAATTTTTCCTCCATCATTGGTTTGCTGTATGTCTTGTTTAAGTAATCTTGGCTGTTTCCAAGATGATGAAGATATTTTCCTGTGTTTTCTTCTAAAAGGTTTATTATTTTATTTTACAATTACATCTGTAATCCATCTAGAATTGATTCTTGTTACTGTGTTAGGGGTGAAGATCCATTTTTCCCCTGTAGGATATGTCCTTTACCTAGCACCATTTAATGAAAGGCCATCTTTTCCCTAGTGCTCTGCAGTCATCATTATCATAATCAGGTCACCTTTGTCATAGTCGGGTAACTGTAAAAGATTCTGGACTCTCTTCTGTTTCATTGATCTATTTCCTCTGTCTTTGTAGTCATACCACATTGTATTAGTATAGTTTTATAATATGTCTTAATATGTGGTGATGTATTTCCAGTTTTGTTATTCTTCAATATTACCTTTGCTGTTCTTAGTCCTTGCAATTTCCAGACACATCTTAGAATCAGCATGTTGATGTTCACAAAAGTATCTGCTGCAGTTTTTATTAGGATTACATCGAATCTCTGGATCTGTGCTGTCCAGTATGGTAAACACTAGCCACATGTTACTAATGAGTATTTAAATTATATAGCTACTCCAGATTCAATTGTACTGTAAACGTAAAATATACACTGGGCCCAAGACTTAGTATGCCCCAGGAGTAAAACATTTCATTAATATATTTCTTAATTCCATGTTAAAATGATAATACTTTGGATGTATTAGATTAAATAGAATATATTAGCAAAAGTAATTTCACCTGTTTCTTTTTTTTCGTGCGACTGCTAGAAAATTTTTACGTTAATGTATGGGGGTCTCATTTTATTTTCATTGGACATTGTTGTTTTAGATTGGTTTAGGGAGAAGTGACATCTTTCGAATATTGAGTCTGCAAGAACATTATATATCCACCACTTACTTGGATCTTTAATCTCTTTCAGAAATGTCATAAATCATAGTTTTCAGTGTCTTGCACATCTTTAATTAAACTTATTCCTAGATAACTGATGTATATATTTTTTTAATGCTTATTTTTTGAGAGAGAGAGACAGAATGTGAGCAGGGGAGGGGCAAAGAGAGAGGGAGACAACAGAATCCGAAGCAGGCTCCAGGCTCTGAGCTGTCCGCACAGTGCCCAACGCGGGGCTTGAACTCACAAGCTGTGAGATCATGACCTGAGCCGAAGTCAGACACTTAACCAACTGAGCCACCCAGGCACCCCGATAACTGAGATTTTTTTTAATTAATGGAATTCTTCTTGAAATTTCATTTTGTTACTCAGAGAAATTTAATAGATTTTTCTGTATTGACCCTTGTATTCAGCAGTGTTGCCGAGTTTCCATGTTGATTCTAGCATATATTAGTGGACTCTTGGATTTTCCATACACACAATCAAATCCTCTGTGAATAATGACCATTTGACTTTCTCCCTCTCAATTCTTAGGTCTCTTCTTTTTCTTAACCTGGTGCTAGCTAGATCTTCCACTATAATGTTGGTTGAATAAAAGGATTGACAACAAGTAGTCTTATTTCTAGTCGTTGAGTAAATAGAGCTTTTAATAATTTACCATTATTATGTTTACTGTAGGTTTTTTGGTAGATAATCTTTATCAAATTAATGAAATTCCTCTCTATTCTTGTTGTTAGACTTTTAATAAGTAAGATGCATCAAGGATTTATTTAACTCAGTAATGAGGAAAATAGGATGGTGAAATTGATCAAGAGAAAAAGAAAGACAGGTTAATACAGTAATGTGAAAGGCAGGAAAAAAACCCTGAAAGTTGCTGGAATAAACTGGTTAATGTACTACAGGGCTCCAAAGCATAATCTTGGGGATTATCTTTGTGTTTCTGTAGGACACTGGTGATTGTTAATCATGAATGAATGTTGTCTTATGATCTTTTTAATATCTACATGGTCTTTGGTGGTGTTCATTTTCCACTTACAATATCGGTGGTAATTTTTTTTCTTGGTCAGTCTTCCTAGGGATTTATCAAATTTTTTTTTCTTTTTTTTTTTTTTTTTTTTCCAAAAAGCCAGCTTTTGCTTTGTTGATCTCATTTATTTTGGTTTATTGATTGATTGTATGCACTGCCTCAACAGTGTGTGTAAGTGTTGTTTTGTTTTTTTTTTAAGTCAAATAGGTTTTCTCAGCAGGGTTGCAGTTGATATTATGTAAGGAAAATGTCTTACATCCTTTATGTATAGAATTATGATTCTAAACAGGTTTACTCGCTGACAGATTATGAATAATAACAATGAAAGTGAAGTGCATCACATTGCATATAGTAAGCAGTAATCTTTTGGGTCTGTGAACGTGGTCTACTAAATAACAGTTGTTTAGTTACCCAGCTTTTCTATCTAAACACTTTAGATGAATTTTCCATAATAAGTAGGTTAATTAGTAAAATCATAACATCTTCTATTAATAATGTAACTTCATTTGTAAGTATAAACATTACAGAGAGAGAGCATGAGTGGGGGAGAGGGGCAGAGGGAGAGAGAAAGAATCTTAACCAGGCTCCATGAGCCAAAATCAAGAGTCGGACATGGGGCGCCTGGGTGGCTCAGCGGGTCAGTGTCCAACTTCGGCTCAGGTCATGATGTTGCACAGTTGGTGGGTTCAAGCCACACGTCAGGCTCTGTTCTGACACCTGAGAACCTGGAACCTGCTTTGGATTTTGTGTCTCCCTCTCTGCCCCTTCCCCGCGCTCGCTCGCTCTCTCTCTCTCTCTCTCTCTCTCTCTCTCTCAAAAATAAGTAAACCAAAAAAAAAAAATTCGGACGGTCAACCACTGAGCCAGCCAGGTGCCCCAACATTACATTTTTTCAAACATTGTATTTTAGAGTCCTCCTAGAACCTAGTTAGGCCATACTATTTTATCAGCAATATGACACTGCAAAAAGTAAGCTAATTTTGGAATCAAAGATAATTTATCTTTGAAGTTAAGCTGTGTCACTCCATGAGATCTTTTGTAAATTACTTAGCCTCCCTAAACTCTGAAGCTCCGGTTTCTCCATTTATAAACCAAACATAATAAAGCCTACTTCATAGTGATGTGGGAAAGATTAAGTAAGACATAAGGCCTCTGGCACATATCCAGCATTCAATAAATAATAACTTTTTTTTATTTCTAATAAAAATTAGGATCCTCACTATTAAGGAACTTTATTTAGAATTATTTTAGTTACTGTTATGTGATTATATTCTTATATTATTTGTTTGATTATAAACTACATATAATCGTACTAAATTAGTACATTATAAAAATACATAACATAGAGAAATTTCTCCAAAGTCCCATATTTCTCCAAAGTCCCATAGTCTATATCACTGTAAATTTGTTATACATTTCAACTTTCTAAATATATTTCAGCTTTTATGTGCACGAACTAACGTATTGTTTTTTAATAGGATCATTTAGTACTATATTCTGAGGTTTTGTTTGCATCTTACTTTTTTTTTTTTTTTCCTTTTACTTAACCAATTATCCTGGATGTCTTTCTTTGTCAGGTATAAACTTAACTCATTCTTTTTAACAGCTGTATAATACATTAGGGTGGGGCGGGGGTAAGCTCTTCTTAGTAGGTCATATCAAGATATGAAAACAAGCTATTGTATTGGTGCCTCAGTGGGTTGAGCACCTAACTCTTGATTTCAGCTCAGGTCATGATCCCAGGGTTGTGGGATCAAGCTCCTCGTTGGGCTTTGTGCTGAATGTGGAGCCTGCTTAAGATTGTCTTCTCTCTCAGATGTGTGTGGTGTGTGTGTGTACGTGTGTACACACACACACACACACACACACACACACACACACACACAATGGAGTATTACTCGGCAATCAAAAAGAACGAAATTTTGCCATTTGCAACTACATGGGTGGAACTAGAGGGTATTATGCTAAGCAAAATTAGTCAGAGAAAGACAAACATCATATGACCTCACTCATATGAGGAATTTAAGACACAGAACAGATGAACACAAGGAAGGGAAGCAAAAATAATATAAAAACAGGGAGGGGGACAAAACATAAGAGACTCTTAAATATGGAGAACAGAGAGAGGGTAATTAGAGGGGGTTGTGGGAGGGGGATGGGCTAAATGGGTAAGGGGCATTAAGGAATCTACTCCTGAAATCATTGTTGCACTATATGCTAACTGACTTGGATGTAAATAAAAAAATAAAAGAAAATAAATAAATAAATTTTAAAAAAGATTCTCTTCTTTCTCCTTCTGCCCCTTTCCCCTGCTTGCATGCATGCACATGCTCTATCTCAAAAAAATAATAAAGCAAATTTTTTTTAAAAAACTATGTGAAGTTTGCATTTGGAGGAGAACTAAAGGAGACAGAGAAGCCAAAAATATTGTTTTAAATATAGGTAGGACAAAAAGTTTATAGACAATAGAAACAGGAGTTATCATTGAAAATGAATAATATTTATAAACAGCAAGACCCTCTGTAAGTACAGAAAACCAATAATGATGACTCAGAAAAGAGATCTTTATTTTAGATAGGGGGAGGCATAAAGCCACTTACATATACCAAGAGCCCCTGTATTCTCAGTATATCACTGTATATATATTTATGATAACACGAAAGCAGTATTAAAGTCCTAAAAAATTTTTTTAATGTTTATTTATTTTTGAGACAGAGAGAGACAGAGCATGAACAGGGGAGGGTCAGAGAGAGAGGAAGACACAGACTGTAAAGCAGGCTCCAGGCTCTGAGCTGTCAGCACAGAGCCCAACACGGGGCTTGAACTCACAAACTGTGAGATCATGACCTGAGCCGAAGTCAGAAGCTCAATCAACTGAGCCACCCAGGCGCCCCAACAGTATAGTTCTAGTCACCTATGTTCTCACGGACTTGAGGAATATTGGAGATAGTACATGTAAAGGCACTTTGTAAAACATAAATGTGAATGTTGTGATTTTAGTAAATCACATTAGACTTAGAATAGCTATTCTTTTATTGTATAATTTCAGAACTCATGTTGAGAAAATCTAGTATCTTATCCTTTTCACTTCGCAGAATCAGCCTAAGGACCAGAATTTATTATTTAAAATTTTTAAGTTTATTTATTTTGAGAGAGAGCAAGCACGAGCAGGGGAGATGGGGAGGAGGTTAGAGAACAAGTCCTGAGCAGGCTCCCCTCTGTCAGCACAGAGTCTGATGCGGGGCTTGAACCCACGAACTGCAAAATCATGATCAGAGCCAAGACCAAAAGTCAGACACATAACTGACTGAGCCACCCAGGTGCTCCCAGAATTTATTTAAAATGTGAATTAGGGGCACTTGGGTGGCTCAGTCAGTTAAGCGTCTGACTTCAGCTTAAGTCATGATCTCGTGGTTCTTGGGTTCGAGCCCTACGTAGGCTCTCTGCTGTCAGCTCAGAGCCGGCTTCAGATCCTCTGTCCCCCACTTTCTCTCCAAAGTAACTACACATTTTTGAAAATACATGAATTAGTGCTGTTAAAGAGATTTCTGTAAAAGTTACTGTATCATCATGCACTACACAGTGCCTTCTCAGTTATGTTTCAAGTAGTTTTTCATGTTCTTGATTATCTGGAATGTTACTGAAAGAAACATTGAGGAGTGTCTGGCAAAACTAGGGCCGGGTATGTATTAGCTTAAATGTTGATTTCCATCCGATGAAGAAGAGGATAAGCAAACCTCCTCCAGTCCTGGCTTGATTCCTTAAAGGATATTGAGATACTTGTTTTTGACCCTCTGCTAACAAAGAGTAAAAACTAAACATCTTTCTTCACCTATTTTATATTTTTCAGAGTCTATAAAAATCTTATGCTCTGACACAAATCAAATAACCCATCACTGTTTTGCTCTAGCATGGTGTTCTAGGAAATTCCTGCTTTCTCTGTGTTGTTACTTATAAAGACTTATTTCCTATGTGTGTATTTTTTTCCATCTGTAGTTTCTGGATGAAGACTTGAAAGTAGCTGGGAAATACAAAGGAAATGATTATAGCCAGTATTCTCCCTGGTCATGTGATACCATCGGCTCCTACATTGGCACCAAAGATGCAAAACCCAAAGATGTTGTGGCAGCAGGGAGTGTGGAAATGATGGTATGTGTAGTAACTAAGCCGTAGTTAATGCAAATCAGGATACACCAAATATGTCTGTGTAGTTAATAGTGTAGACACAAATAATTGAGCTTTACTTAAGAATTGCAAGGCCATATTCTATATTATGTGATTGAATTAGGTTTAAATTATAGGGGTTTTGTGTTTGTTTTTTCAGGTATAAAAATTAATCTATTGCACATCTGGATAGACAAAGGAGAGCATTTTAGTATATTTCTGTGCAGCCAACAATGAACCCAACAACTGTTCAGAAACAAAATTAAATTATCTTGCATAATTAATCAGGATCTTGGATTTCTTGTCTAAATAAAGTATAACTCTCTTAAAACTCTGAAGTTTAAACAACAAAGTTGAATCTAGTGAACAATAGTATTTGAGTCAGAATTGCAGCTAATAAGCTTCGAGTGGACTGTGGTATATTGAAATGTGTTATACTTCTATTTTAATTTTTAATAAAAAATAATGTAACAACAGTATGTCTAATGCCCAAGCTTAACATACATAACTATCTGAATTGCTTCTTTATTTTTTAAAGAAATAAAACTTTATAGAAATAGTGAGATCTTCCTGAATATACCTCCCTAATCTCCTTTTACTTCCTTCCTTCTTCCCTGGAGGTAACCTTTATCCTGATTTGAAAGTTACTCATTTCATGGATACTTTCATACTATTCCTAAACAGTTTTGTATGTTTACAGACCTTATATTAATATATATGTCAGCTTGCGTTTTCATTCAATTTTTGTTTTTGAGATGTATCCAAATTTATAGGTCAAGTTCATTCATTTTAACTTTATATCAGATACCATTGTCTGGTAACTGGTATCATACAGTAAATATATATGCAAATCATTATTTGTTCCTTTTCCTGTTGATGGACATTTAGGCTAATTTTGATCTTTTACCGTACTGTTAAGTGTTACAATGAACATTTTTGTGTATTTCCTTGTGTACATACATTAGTTATGCTTAGAAGTGGTATTGCTATGTTGAAAGGTATGTGTGGGCTAATACTCTTAAGCCATGTGCCCCTAATTAACCTAACAGAAGTTGCCTAGGATATTATACAGGTTTTCATAGACAAATACTTGTCCAACTGGTTAAGAGACCAATTCTTAGTAATAGAAAAGTAAGACTTGGATGTTAATATCATAAATGAATGAAATGATATACATAGCATAAATATGATTAGATGCCAGCCAAAAAAGAGAGAAAGAAAGGCATTGGGTGGGGGTGGGACAGAAATTTTGAATCTTTTTATTTTTCTGTGGTGGGATTAAGGAAACATTATTTAGAAAACATCCTCTCTAGGGGCGCCTGGGTGGCTCAGTCGCTTGAGCATCCGACTTTGGCTCAGGTCATGATCCCATGGCTGGTGGGTTCAAGCCCCGCGTCAGGCTCTCTGATGACAGCCTGGAAACCTGCTTCAGATTCTGTCTATCTCTGCTCCTCCCCTGCTCGCTCGCTCTCTCTCTCTCTCTCTCTCAAAAATAAATAAACATTAAAAAGATAAAAAAGAAAACATCCTAAGAACAAGAGTGAGATGAGGTGGAGATAGACGGGAACCCTTGCTTTGTACCTGGCTTTCAGAAATAGTTATTATATTAAAGTAATAAAATTAGCAAAATAAAACTCATTTCCTTAAATCACTAAAGAATAAAAATGTTTGTCAGCCTAACCTAGATGTGATTGAAAATCTCCTAAATGGTAAAAGACAGTGTTTTTCAAGTGTGTATAAATTACCTTGGAGTCTAATTAGAGCCGATTAAAGTGCAGGTCCTAAATCGCTAATGCTGGGGTGGGATCTGAGACTCTGCATTTCTAATGAGTTCCCATGTGTTGCTGCTGCTGCTGCTGCTGTTGGTCCTCGAACTGTAGTTTGAGTAGCAAAGATCTAGCAGTTGAATTTCCGTTTCAGTTTATCTTGGTAATTCCTTCTTTCTAACTGGAATCTCTTTGAAACATCTGTTGTTGACACTTAAATTTTTAAGTGGTGGTTTTCTAACTATTGAGTTTTGAAATTGGGTCGTCCTGGGCCTTTTTTTTTTTAAAGAAATGAGTTTGAATAACTATAAATGTGAGAGTACATTACATATAGTAAGAGGCAAATATTTGTCATAAAATTCTATCTATATATTAGAATGTGTATATGTACTAAGTCATGATGTAAAATATATTTCTTATTGTGGGGAGTGAGCAAAGGTTTAAAAAGCAGTGTTTACTATGACAAGCAAAGTACTTTAGTCCTACCAGTAAGAAAGTTATACTTTTTTTTTTTTTTTAACCTTATCACATATCTGGAAGAAGTAATGTTAGAGATCTAAGTGTGGGGTGGATTTCTCATTTTACTTTTTATCAGAACGTGGAGAGTAAAGGAATGAGAGACCAGCGACTGGATCTTCAAAGAAGAGCAGCAGAAACCAGTGATGATGACCTTATCCCTTTCGGAGACCGACCAACCGTTTCTCGGTTTGGTGCCATCTCTCGAACCTCCAAAACAATATATCAGGGTGCTGGTCCAATGCAGGCTATGGCACCTCAGGGAGCTCCCACAAAACCGATGAACATCTCAGGTAAGAATCATAGTTAAACTGATTTAGGGGCTTCATATTCATGACTTTTCAGCACCATCCCGACTCCCTACTTTCAGCACTGATCCCTACGATCAGTGCTGTCCGTAATCTTCCAAGACACTAGTCTTTTAAACTTTTCCATGGAATTATCCCTGCAGAAAGTAATTATAACTAGAGAATTCTAAGGGTACAGATGAGCAGGTCTGGTATGTGAAGATTGCCATTGTTGTTGTTGTTTATTAGCTTCATTGCTATTATTAAAATAATACATTTTCATTTTTAAACATTGAAAACAGTTACAAGCACTGATATCGTTCAGTGGGGGAAAAAAACATCAGTACCCTCTCGTCACATTGGTAGACATCTTTCCAGAGAGCCGTGTACACAAAATGCCTATGCCTTCTAGATTATGGCTACCTTAAAAGAATCAAACCTCTGAATTGCATCATACTGCACTACATTATTCTCTTGTAGATTATAGTCCATATGGAACCCACAGTGGCTGGGGAGGTTCTCCATATTCACCTCATCAAAACATACCTTCTCAGGGACACTTCAGTGAGAGGTATGAGTCATTCTTTTTGCTTCTACAAACATTTAAAATTATTCAGCTTTTCTTATTTGTTTTACTTGTCAGTAATTTTTATTTATTTACTTACTTACTCATTTATTTATTTTTAAATGCTCATTTTTGAGAGAGAGCATGACCAGGGGAGGAGCAGAGAGAGAGGATCCAAAGCATGCTCTGTGCTGACAGCACAGAGCCTGATGCGGGGCTCAAACCATGAGCTGCAAGATGATGACCTGAACCAAAATCGGACATTCAACCGACTGAGCCACCCAGGCGCCCTGTCAATAATTTTTATATTTTTCATAGTGAAGTAACAGATTTTTATGTCAGAACAGTAGTAGACCAAACCTAGGGGGCTTGTTTGTTTGTTTTCTCTTTTAATTTTTTTTCAATTGAAATATAGTTGACACAAAATGTTATGTTAGTTCAATAATGTATTTTTAATAAAATTTAAAATTTATTCCACCCTTTCTTTTCCCATACAAGGGACAGAATGTCCATGTCAGAAGTAGCCAGTCATGGAAAACCCCTTCCATCTGCTGAGCGGGAACAGCTACGACTAGAATTGCAGCAACTAAACCATCAAATTAGTCAGCAGACCCAGCTACGTGGCTTAGAGGTACCAGACCACAGATATTTTTTCATTCCAGTTTTTGAAGGGTTCTCAAAGAGGTTTTAAAAGAAAGAACTTTTGAGGTACTCTGAACATAAAAACTTAAGGTCTGTTTCTTAAAGAGTTAGTATAGGTGTCCATTCTTCAAAGAATTTAAATACTTAAGACTTCAGTGTGGGACGGTGGGAAATTTAGAATTTCTATTCCATGAGAATAGAAAACAGGCCATCTAAAACTTCCCAACAGGAACTTATGTTCCCTGATGTCACATTTAAGGTATACAGTTTTTATCAACAAATGCCTTTAGCTTTACATTTGTTTTTATTATTTTTTAATTTATTAAAAAAATTTTTTTAGATGTTCACTTAACTTTTGAGAGAGACACAGAGCGTGAGCAGGGGAGGGGAGAGCGAGAAGGAGACACAGATCGGAAGCAGGCTCCAGACTCCAAGCTGTCAGCACAGAGCCTGATTCACGGCTCGAACTCACGAACCACGAGATCATGACCTGAACCGACGTCGGACACTCAACCGACTGAGCCACCCAGGCGCCCCTAATTTATTTTTTTAAATGCTTATTTTGAGAGAGAGAGAGAGGGCACATGGGCACATGCATGTTCAACCAGGGAGGGGCAGGTAGAGAGAAAGGGAGAAAGAGAATCCCAAGCAGGCTCTGAGCTGTCAGCACAGACAGACCCCAATGCGGAGCTTGATCCTATGAACTGTGAGATCATGATCTGAGCTGAAATCAAGAGTCAGATGCTTAACCATCTGAGCCACCCAGGTGCCCCAACATTTGTTTTTAATTTCTCATATTTCTTAATTAAAAAAAAAAATTCTGATTTCCTTTAATCCTCAGCATTTATGTACAAATATTTAAAAAGTAGAAGCTTAGTGGGGCGCCTGGTTGGTCACAGTTATGTGTCCAGCTCTTGGTTTCAACTTAGGTCATGATCTCATGGTTCGTGTGTTCCAGCCCCATGTTGGGTTCTGTAGTGACGGTGTGAAGCCTGTTTGGGATTCTCTGTCTCTACCCATCCCCCACTTGCGCTCTCATTCTCTTTCTCTCTCTCAAAATAAATAAACTTAAAAAAAAAAAAAAGTAGAAGCTTAGAACTTGGACTTAAGCATAGCCTCTGTATAACAATTGTATCTTTCATTAATAGAGTTTTTTCAGTTTTAAGTTGACATATATCCTACTTGACCCTTACAGTATCTCTTGATAGGTCGGTTAGGGCAAGTGGTACAGTCCCCCCTCTTCTGGTTGAAAGATACGAGTTTCACAGAGGTTGAAATATGAACCCAAGTCTTCATATCCAGTATTCTTTCTACCATGCTGCTTGACACTTAGAGAAAAAAATTGCTGAAAACAAAGAATTTTAAAAATCCTTTTAAGTGCCATATAAAGAAGACTAGGTTTTGTTAATATTACCCTTTGCATGAGAGCATAATCTTTGAATTTAGTAAACTGAAGACTATATTCTGAAGACTGTATTCTGATAAATACATTTTCCCCATCTGGAGAGAAAAATAACTGTTAGAATATTAGTCTTTTGTTTCTACCAAGATCTTTAATAAGTAAGGCATCTCCTTAGAAATTAAAAAAAAAAAATTTAGGGGGAAATAAATTTTTAACTAATTCTATCTTAGACTCTCTTATTACCAAGACCAACAGGAGATTTTTTTTTTTTTTTTTTTGGAACACATGTCTGGCTTGTGCTCTTATATAAGCAATAAGGTTTAGAATTTTTTTTAACTGTGTAATACTCATTTTCTGTCTTCATTTGCCATTGTTTTCTTTACATTGGTCCAGAACTTCTTGCTAATTCCTGTTGTAAAAAAAGAGAATGCTGTGTTTATGTTTATCATCTTTAGTTGATTAACTTTTTTAAAGATTCAGACCATTAACTCTGTAAAGTGTTATTCCTTATCCTGATAATTTATGGCTTTTTGTCTTAATTGAAATTTGTAGACCAGTTTTCTGTTCCAAAAGAGTATTGGCAGCATTTGGAAGCTTGCCACATGTTTAACTCATTATGGTTAAAAATCCTTGCCATTACTGAGGTTTCACAGAAATAAATTGCAGGATTTACTTCAGAAAATTCCATTTAAAAAAGGGGGAAAGATGTACATTTGTACTTGACTTCTCTTCCAAATATTCTTTACTAAGTTTAAGTCCCCTATTTTTTCATTTTAAATTCAGATGGTACTCAAATCGATAGTGCCTTACCATTGCATCATTTTTATTGCAAATATCTTAGTGAAAGGTATTTGAGGCAATGTTCTGGATTGGGCCTGGTCATTCTGTGCATGGTGTGAAATGTGTTGAGTTGTGTATGTGCTTGGCTTTATGCACTAGGCTGTTAGTAACAGGCTGGTGTTGCAGAGGGAGGTGAACACCCTGGCAGGCCAGTCCCAGCCACCACCACCACCACCTCCAAAATGGCCTGGAATGATTTCAAGTGAGCAGTTGAGCTTGGAACTGCACCAGGTGGAAAGGGAAATCGGGAAGAGAACCCGGGAACTGAGTATGGTGAGTGTTACGGGGGGAAAGGGTGGGGCCGGCTGGAGGGGCGGGGGTGTGACCAGAGAGCGTCTGTGTAGTGCTGTCCCAGAACTCAAGCCTCTAGGCTCATCACCCCAGGGCACTCCAGTGAAGGATTAATACTCTGAATAAGTCTTATGAAGATGGGATGCCTCCTGGTTTTATTCATTCCTCTCATTCCCTTTTGGTTTGAGTATATTCTTTGTCTTAGGATTCTGCATTATGAAAAAACTTTCAGGGAAAAAGGTAGTTAATTGGAGGTTATTAAATTACTGTTAAACATACTGACTAGGGAAGCCGAGGGGTTGGTGTTTATGATTTTGCAATACCATTATGTTATAAAAATATGTATTCGCAAAAAAACATTCAGTTTTTATAGCCCTTTAGTTATTGCAGACCTGTGTTTTGTTATGAATGAAATACAGTCTACACATTCCTTCTTGAGGAGTTCTATCCATGGATGTGTTTGAGGTTTGCTTCCTAGCGCACCAATACTGATTTTAGTATATTGTCGAACCGTCCCCCCAGGTTGCATGGGTAATTATTGACTTTTGTTGCATAGTTTTCACATTCCTTCTAAGCAGATGAATAGGTGTTTTATTTTTCTGCTTTCAATAAGTATATTATAGGTAGTTCTTATATTTTGGCTTATCTTTTCTAAGGCATCAGGTTTTCTCATTTCAGGCATTTTCCCCCTTGTTTTCTAGCTTTTTTAGTGAGTAGATGTACTCTGTTGTTAGGTATGTCTCTCAGACTGCCTGTTCCTTTGGTCATTTTATAAAGACTGAATATGATTTATGGATCATCAGTTTATATTATCTATATTTGATCTTCTTTCATTGGCATTATAAAATATAAGGTAATTAAATTTACTTCCTTCTTCTTCCAAGGAGAACCAGTGTTCTCTGGACATGAAAGGCAAATTGAATACAAGTAAGCAAGCAGAAAATGGACAACCAGAACCACAAAGTAAGGTTCCAGCTGAGGACCTTACATTGACATTCAGGTAAAGAAAGGGACATTTTCCGTAGTCTTATATTATTCAGTCCTGACAGAAGTGCTCTCGTAAATATGATTTTAAAATGTCATTATTGGGGCGCCTGGGTGGCTCAGTCGGTTAAGCGTCCAACTTCAGCCAGGTCACGATCTCGCGGTCCGTGAGTTCGAGCCCCGCGTCGGGCTCTGGGCTGATGGCTCAGAGCCTGGAGCCTGTTTCCGATTCTGTGTCTCCCTCTCTCTCTGCCCCTCCCCCGTTCATGCTCTGTCTCTCTCTGTCCCAAAAATAAATAAACGTTGAAAAAAAAATTTTTTTAAATGTCATTATTCTGTATACATTGAGAAAAGAATATTTTTGTAGAAGTTTAGTTATGAAACTTATTCTTACTTATTTTTATGAGTTTTAAAACTTATTTTAGAACAGATCAAAAATTGAATTTTCTGTTAATACCTAACAAATGAAATTTTCTGTTCCCATTTCCTTCTTTCTCCTGTATTATAATTTACTTAAAACCAACGTTCACATTTTGGTGTATACCTTTCCGGTCCTTTTAAAGCATGTAGATATTTAGCTTCTTTCAAATCCACCTTCCACCCTGTCCCTCCCTCCCTTTTTAATGTTTATTTATTTTGAGAGAGAGAGAGAGAGAACCAGCATGGGGGAGAGGCAGAGAGAGAGAGAGAGAGAGAGAGAGAGAGAGAGAGAGAGAATCTCAAGCAGGCTCCATGCTGTCAGCACAGAGCCCAACGCGGGGCTTGAAACCACGAACTGTGAGATCATGACCTGAACCAAAACCAAGAGTGAGAAGGCTGAACCGACTGAGACCCCCAGGCGCCTCTCCTTCGGGTATTTTGGGGGCATTTGCTGCATAGTCCTGAGTTGTCTTCCTGGTGAGAATATAATAATCATTTCTAATCCCTGTTGCTTTCAAGCTTTGGTTTTAGCTATTTAAGTCCATGCATTGCCCTGGGTTCAAAATAATTTCTTATACTAGTAAGCCTGCTGAAGCAGGAGTCAGTACTTTTTCTTAAAGTCCAGATAGTAAATATTTAAAATTTTGAGTCTTATAGTATATGTGGAAACTCTCAGCTCTGCCATTGTAGTGTGAAAGCAGCCACAAACCATACGTGAACAAATGGGCGGGTTGGGTTTCAGTAAAACTGTACTTAGAGGAACAGGCAGGTGGTTAGCCTTAGTTTGTCAGCCTCTGTACTAAAGCATGATACGGAGCTGTAAAAGTTTAAAAGCTAGTTGCATATTTTTCCATACTATTAAAAGAAAGGCCCTATTGGGGCACCTGGGTGGTTCAGTCTTAGTTAAGCTTCTGACTTCAGCTCGGGTCATGATCTCGCAGTTCGTGTGTTTGAGCCCCGCGTCAGGCTCTGTGCTGACAGCTCAGAGCCTGGAGCCTGCTTCGGATTCTGTGTCTCCCTCTCTCTCTGCCCCTCCCCTGCTCGCACTCTGTCCCTCTCTCTCTCAAAAATAAATAAACATTAAAAAAATTTTAAAAAAAGGAAAGGCCCTGTTGATTTTATTCTACTAATCATTTTTGTCTCTCTCCTTAAAATTCTAACTTTTTTTTTTTTTTAATGTTAACAGTGATGTACCAAATGGATCAGCATTGACACAAGAGAATATCAGCCTCCTGTCAAACAAGACCAGCTCTCTGAACCTATCAGAGGACCCTGAGGGAGGAGGTGACAACAATGACTCCCAGAGATCGGGAGTTACTCCCAGTTCTGCTCCCTAAATGATGAAGAATCCTGCTTTTATCTTCTGCTCCTGATCAATTTGTGGGGTAGGGTAGGGAGAACAGATAACTTCTAAACATTTTCTCTGAGAGTGGTCAGAGAAATCCAGGAAAAGTACCGGAGGCAATGTGCACAAACACCACTACTAAAAACAAACCCTGCACATAGTTCACATTAATGCATTTTTTAATTTAAAAAAAAAAGAAAAAGAAAAAGAAAATTAGCAGTATCTGCAAGCAATTCAGATTAAATTTGTTTTTGTTCTGTGAATGAACTTTATTTTAATAACTTTGGACGCCTTGGATCCAGGGCTTAAAAAAAAAAGAAGATATTATATATACACTCTGTTTGATTAATTGTATGATCTTAATGAAGTAGGTTTTTCTTGTATTTTGGTATTATTACATACCCAGTGTATAATTCCTGACCCCCAATCCTTTCCAGCTTTGACAACCCCATAAATTAAAACACACAGAAAGCACCGGCCTGTCTGAGAATTCTGTGGTGCTTGAGAAACAAAGAGACAGTAGTAGACTACTTATTAGAAAATGTGCAGCAAACCAACTTTTCCAAGAGCCATTACTTGAAAGTCATAATTTTCTTTCCCTTTCTGGTTACTAGCTTGATGTGTGTTTTTTCATATGGCACTAAAACTTTCTGTTGTTCAGGAGGGTTTTGTTTCTATTTCAACTTTCCAGAGAGATAATTACCAATTAATTTTTGAAGTCCTTTTCCACATAATGGATCCTTGCATTCTCTTAATCAGAAAGCCAGGCCAGTGTTTTAGAATGATTAGATTTAAATGGAGATTGTTTTAAGAATGAACTGTAATTTATTAGTCCTGGGAGATACATGATTGGTATATTACCTGTATGGAGCTGCTGGTTAGAAATTCGGACCTGTGCTTTTTCAAATTTTAAACTTCTGCTAAAATCCTAGAGTGTTAAAAACAATAATAATAGGAAAATCAAGCATGTTTTAAAACCACAACACTTGAACTGAAAATGAACAGTCACATTATTTCAGTGGATGTTTTTGTTTTGTTTTACTGTCAAAACCCAAAAGTGTAAAATAAAAAAAAAGTCCCTGGCTTTCAAATAGATATGGCAAGGACAGACTGCCAGGATCTTAAGGATGGTTTATGAATTGACTAGCTGTTGCTGTTCAGTATCCTTAGCACCAGTAGGTAATAAGTACCTAAAAGTCAGTTTTCAGAGACTTGACTTTACAATAGTGATGAGATTCTTTATGAAATTATTTAGTTCTGCTGCACATATTCTGATGCCATGTGTCTATACTGAACTAAAACCCTATAAAACATGTTTTGTGGGGATTATTTGATACAGTCACCCTCCCCATCCCTCTGTTTGCCTGATTTTTAAAAAGTTCCCTTCTGGATTATACTACTAAAACAGAAAGCACTGGTTATGTAATAAGTTACTGCATTGCTTTGGTTGGGTAAAAGCAAGAGTTTGTATTTTTCTTGTTTCTTATTTTCTTAACCCTTTACTCCTGCTGAGGTCATAACAACCTCAGTGTAAGCTCTGTGTCCATCATACTGTTAACTGAAACAAATGGGGGAGGGGGGAGGGAAATACAGTCCTGCCATTGCCTACCAGTAGGAGAGTCCAAACAGAACACTCTTTTGAGTAGCAATTATTTAATTTGCCCAGTCAAGGCACCGTGTTTATATACTATTTCACATTGAATTTGATTATGCCCTACAGACCTGGCTGGTCAAGGATTTGATATACACATATTGGCTTGGGATTCGAGCTTTCTTTTTTATTTAAATAAAAATTTATATATATTATATATATATATACATATATACATAGCTATATCTGTATATATATTGGGTATGTTTTAAGGATTTTTTCGCATGAGCGCAGCTGTTGCGACAAAATGACTGATTGGGAGGTAGAAGCACTGAATGAAGATGAGGCATTTCTGCATTTGATATCCATAGTTTCCTTTAAAAAAAAATACACTTGCTTTTTTTGCTTTTTTGTTTGTTTTCTCTTTTGCTTAAAACCCTCTTACACATAAGTGCTTATTTTTTGGGAGAAGGAGAGAAACTGTGTGTGTCTGACAGAGTCCCAAGATTTTTCATTTCTTTGTATAACCATAAAAGGCAACATTCTTGGCCTCCAACCTTCTGTAGGCAGATTTGGGCAGGTTGTATTTCTCCTTTGGACATGTTAGATAATTCCTAAGTTTTAGAAGCAGGTGGTTTATTTGGAACTCAGTGAGTCTGGCACTGGAAGGGAATTTATGAGTATTGATTTTGTTGAGGTTCAGAATAAAAGTAAAAGTCCATTTTGGGTATCCATTGAAACATTTCATAACCCAACTTCTGTTCTTGTTTTTATATCCTTCAGATATACTCCTTGCTTTCACCATTTTGATTTTGTAAGCTAGGCAGGAATAGGCATTAACTTATATAGTATTCCTGCTCTGAATAAAACCTGAAAAGCCACTGTTTTCAGTTGACTCAAAATCGTCTCTTTCACTTTCTAAGGTAATTTCATTGGGGGGGTGGGGGGCTTTGGGGGCCAGGGCAGATCCCTTAAATTGTAGCCTTAATTCTAGCTGCACCTCAGGAAGGGCCCCGCACACTCTGGAGGAAATCTGGTTGGGTAGAAAGGCAGAAGAATGATCCCCTGCCCCATTGTGCCTATGACTTACTTGTTTTAAATTGGTCATTCTGCCTTATCTCATGGAAATTCTTAAAACTTTCCTGGTGTTCACAAACAGTTTTAGGAATTAAATAAAACCTCCAAAGTTTAGATTTTTTTTTCCTTTTCTCTGTGAAACACTTTGTGATAATGATGAGCCTGTAAGGGTATGTGGCCTATTTGGGCAAAACTGCTGGACTCTTTAACTGCTTTTTTGTCAAAACCTGCAAAAGGCACTGATTTTTTTTTTTTTTTTTTTTTTGTCTTATTTTAAAATGTCTGCCTTTAGAGAGAGTAAAGAGATTAAATGAGTCAGATAGGAAATACAGTTTTTATGCTTTCTACTTATTAAAATATTAATTTCTTCTGGAAATGACTTTTATTTGCTTTTCACTGAATTCAGAAGCAAGACTCTGACATCTCAGACGAACATGAGCAATTCTGAAAAGATTAAGGTAGGCGTATAATAAGCATTGTGTTCACTCTTTTTTAGATTACAAAACTAGGATCTTAATTTTTTTAAAACCAGGATATTATTATAGCTAGGAATATAAAAGTACTTTGACTTTTTTTTTTTCAAGGTATCTCTGGAAAAGCGTAGAACTAAGAATAAGGTATCTACATGCAGTTTCCTAACTTATATGTAGTTATTTTGCCTTACTTATAGATATTGTCACAAGATAAGTCCAATAGCCGCCCTGTCTTGGGTAATTTACAGAAGCTGAAGTGACCAAAGATCCATTCTTTGTTACTTTTGTAATCAAAAGAACAGTTAATTATAGCATAGGTTTCTAGTAATAGTATTCACATAAGACACTATTTCTAATGCCAGCTACAAATATTCACCTACTCAGAATGTATACAAAATTATTTGGTATGGCATTAATGTGGCTGATTCCCTTCTCTCATCTTATTTCCCTTCCCTTCTCCTGGTCTTTCTCTTGTATTTATTCTTTTGCCTGAAAGACATAGAATTGATATGATTCTCATTTGCTACCATGAATATGTAACTCCATCAGACTTTCCATAGGTCTTTAGGGTTGGAGCTCAAGGGTTTTTTTTTCCTGGCCCTTTTCTATCTTGCAAATTCCCCCTTGACTTACCCACTGCCCTCCCCAATCTGCAACAGTGACAGTTTGCTGCCTCAAAACAGAGCATTCAAATGAATTCGCTTAGCCAATAACTTCTGTGAAGTTGCCTTTTCTAATGGTGTTATTACTCAGTGATGCACAAATGTGGTATTTGCCCTACTGGTAGGCAAACAAAGGTCTGGTTAAGAATGGTAACCTGCTGTTTTCTTTAAAGGAGAGCCAAAGACTTGTGCTTTACTCTGTTTTGCTTGGGGGGATATAGCCATTTTGATTGTGAAACCTTTTAGTATTTGTGAGTTGATTGTACTGTTAAGTAGATTTATCTAAGTTAACTGTTAAAGGTAGCTGGCCTTATAAAATGTAAAAGTAATGAAAATTCATCAGTTTCTCTAAACCAGTGAATGTCATCTTTTACAATATTGTGTGTAAGCAGTCCCCCTGTTTTTTGATATTATCTTGTCATTGTAGCATCTTGTGTGTTTTGGCTTTTCACTTGTGTCTGAAGGACAATCTGTATCACTATGGTCACGCTGTGGGACTGGGTAAAAAAATTCATGAGCATGTGACTGGTGAGAAATAAACTATAGTCACTGCATGTGAGATTATATTCAGATTTGGAGAAACACAGATTCTTTTCACTAAAAAGTATTTGATTGCTATTAAATCCAAGTGGTGATAGGGATCTTACCATCTTTTTTCCACTTTCTTTCTGCTCATTTTAAAAAATTGAGTAAAGGTTTCATATGTAAAATCTACCTGTAAAAAAGCACCTGTAATGACCTATATTTTATTAAAAAGAAAGACCTGGTTCCGTTTTAAGAGAAATTAATAATCTGCCTGGAAATTAACTGCAGCCTTTACTTAGATTTATACCCTGAAAGAGCCTGATTGTGTTTATTTTTTAGTTGGTGATACATGGTTATAGCGTTGCAAGATGATCTGTTCCCGGAAAAATCAGCCTGTCCTTAAAAATTTTAGCAACTAAACTAAAGCAAATTTCCCTTCCGACATAAGGGAGTGGACACATAAGCAGTTTGCTGGTCTTATCGCTGTACTTGTATTGCTGTTCCTTCTTCATACCGTTCTACCTTGGACAACTATGGCTTTTTGTTTATTTGTTGCTTCAGCTCAGCTTTATGAAATTTTCCTGCTGAAATTACTTATGGGGAGTTATAGGTGAATTGCAGTTAATATATTTTTTAATTCTTAATTCAACTTTTCTGAGCCATTTGAAAAAGAAAGCTGTTTTTGGCAAGGTACTATTATAGTAAATGCCAACTTAAGATTTGGGTTTTAAAATGTTATTGCTTTGACTGCTAAAGATGTTTTCATATATAAAAGATTCTAATTTGATAAGTAATACTAGTTATAATGTTAATAAAGAATAGGACACTGCCACCACCAGGAAGAAGTTACACCTTTTAATAATAAATGTGTTCCCAATAGGTGGATTTTCAATACTGCACTGAACAAAGTAGGTAAAGAGTCCTTTGAAATCCTATTGTGGTAAAAGGACTTAACCTCACCACTGGAATCCTTGTTTTCAGAGCCTCCCAATTTTCAGGCAAACACTGAATTTCCTTTAAATTTGTTTCCTGAACAAAACATCCCTAGAGTAATAACCTTTATTTTCACAAGAAAATAAGACACAATAACCCAAGAGACAGAAGTTAAACCTCAATATAATACTGTGCCCAAAAATGTGTATGTAGAAAAGTAAAATCCTGTGGAGTTAGTCTATCTACTAGATAAGGTGACTTATTTTCTCGTATTGAGGTCTCTCTGTTTCTGGTTGTTTCTGTTTTGTTTTGTTGTCTTTAACGCTTAGGCAGACAGAGCTCACAAGTCTTTGGCATCCTCTTTAGCTTGTACGCTCAGAGTCATCTTATAACTGGAAACTGTCAGGCAGGCCCTGCTCCCACCCCAGCCACTGCATAAAAGGGCCAAGGAAAGGATGGGATGAACTATTGGATAATTGGTTGCCTGCTTGTGGCTGGTCTTTGGTTGGGGCGGGTTTTTGCCTGTTTTTTTTTAAATCACCATTTATTAGTGTAATCTCTCTTCAGTGATTGGCTGCCATTCTTACAATAATATCTAAACAACTCTGTAAAATATTCCTCTAATTTAAGGTATTTTAAGCTTTTCTTTGTCATTTTTACATCCTCTGTTCACCTAAGGCACTGCCCTGAGAGCTATATTTTCCAGGTGTGTGGTTGCCTGCATTTTCTTTATCACCCCCTCCAGAGACCTCCCACACACACTCCCACCTCCTCATCCTTTCTCCTCTTCTCACCTTCTGGAAATGAAAGGAACTTGGGTGGCGGGGGATTTTTTTTTTTTTTTTTTTTTTTTTTTTTTTTTCTTCATTTTATTCACTGATCCAGGGGCTTCGTTGCTTACTTTATGATGATGTGACTTTTTGGAACAAGAGCAATGGAAAAATGAATTAAGATGATGAACAAAATCTTTTACCCACTTAAGCATTTTCCAGTTGTGAGATTCCTCTTTTTGTGTGCTCTCTTTCCCTTGTAACCCCTGCTACCCTTTTCCCGTAACTATGGTCAATTTGGTCTTTAGGCTCATACCAGTCTCCCCGAGACATTCTGCAGTCATTATCACCTTTTTGGGTGGATTTTATTTTGTTTTATTTTGTTTGTTTGTTTGTTTTTAAATAACTTTGTAACATTGATGCATATTTGCTTGGGATAGAGCTTGTGTAATTTACCAATCGTATTGATTGTATGTGATTGTGCCCTGCAGAGGTATATTTAACAAGACAAGAATAATCTAGATTAATAAAGGAGCCCATGAGATTTGAGTCAGGTTATAAATGACTATGAAATCACTTAGTTTTGGATAGTGAGACTTTATATCTCCTGTTTGTATAAATCAGTGCTAGACAAAATACCATTTTTTAAAAGTTCTCTTGCATTCCTGTTTTTTTCCTTGCCTCAGCTCCCTGTTTTTTCTTGCCCGCCTCCACCTACCTGTTCAGAAATAAAAATATTGAGTCTTAAAGTGACAGCTGATTTTTAAATTGGTAATGTTTGTGAAATTTAACTTTTTCCAAATGTTTTCAACTTTTTTTTTAAGTGAAGATAAATGGGTTGGAATTTCACAAGCTATGAATAATCCTTTAGCGTCTAGCAAACTGTGAAATCTTATTTGAAGACTTTATCTCTTGAAAGTTCTTTTGGAATAGGAAAAAGAACCCTGTTTGAAATGGACCATTTTCTTCTCTTTTTAATGTGTTTATATTTCCAGTTTTTAAAGAGCCTTCAAAACAAGTGAGGTGGAAATCCAGAGTAGTCGGAAGATGTTTAGGGCAGCAGAAATCTGGGTCTGAACAAGTACATGTTCATTTGTTGGGTTTTTAAGAGGATTAGGGCCATCTTTTTCAATTTTGTATTATTTGTGTGCATGTTGTTTATATCAAAGATGCCACATTTTGTTAAAACGCTGTTTCCTTTCTTTATAACCTTGGAAACTGACTCAGCCTCATGTTGCTCCTGAGTAGTATTAAAAGCTCCCATGAGATGCAGATAAAAGGGTTATTTTAACAAGTAGAAGGAGGTGATTCACCTTTTGGTTTGTAAATATATGAAAATGTCTACAAGGTCTTTATCTGCTTTCTGTCAGCATTTATATTAAATGATAAATTAATGAGGAGAAACGTGTAGTCTTTTTTGTAAATGAGTCTGTGCCATTTTCTTCTAACCTTGGGATTATCACACCTTTTAAATATTTTTTTAACATGAAGAATAATTATGTAACACGCACAAGTAAACGCATACGTGCAGTAGCCAATTTTCTAGCGATACCACAGAAATTAGTCCAACCTTAATGATTATTTTTGAGAGAGAGCACAAGCAGCGGAGGGACGGGGGAAACAGAGGATTCAAAGCAGGCTCTTTAGTGACCACAGTGAGCTTGATGTGGGGCTCGAACTCACAAACTGTGAGATCATGACCTGAGCCAAAGTCAGGCACCCCAGTAAATGTCTTTTTTTTTTCTTTTAATATTAATTTTTTTATAAACGTCCATACTTTAAGAGAAGAATACTACTCATGACCAGTGAAGGTTATTTACTCCTCCTACTAACAATTAGCAATTAGGTGTCCTTTGTTTGGTACCATACTTGACCTCAAAGGAAGGAACCGTAGTAAAAAAAAAAAGTTCAGGGGTATGAAGGATGGTAACTACTGCAGCCATCCTTGAATGTTACAAAATCTAGAGAGAGAATTCCAGGACCAGCCCTGCCATCTTACCATTTACCTAGGCCTACCCTCCCCACAAGCAATTTTCTGACCCCTTACACTGAGACTCACGTAGATTAACAGGAGTTTGTTTTTTGTATGTATTAGCACGTCATTTACAGTATCCAGCTAATCTGTAATGATCAGTTAGTAAATCCTACTTTCCAACATGGTGGCCCATTGAGTACTTAATAATATGTCCAATACTGAGAAGATAATGCTGCCTTTATCCTCAAGGAGCTTAGACTCCCAATTATGGAAATTGACATGAATATAGTTTAAAAATTGGTAACAATCATCAACAAACCACTAAAATTACCAAAGTATTCAACCACAGTTGTCCTCGGGAGAGCAAGGAGCTGTGAGGATACACACAAAGAAGACTTAACCTTGCTTGGCTGGGTGGCAAAGGCTTTCCTGAGGAAGTTGCGTTGAAGGTAAGACTTTACGAATGGACAGAATGGCAGGTAATGCTGGAGACAAGAGAGTCCTAGTCAGAGAAAACAGGATGTGTGGATTTCTTCTTTCGAAAGAAGAATCTGTGCCCCTGAGACAAAGTGGTGGAGGCAAAAGTAGAGGGAATGAACGGCATGAGAGGAGGCACAGCTGGGTCACAGAGGCCTGCAGACAATGCTGAAGTATTTGGCTTTTATTCTGGAAGGAAATCCAAGGAAAGGTTGCACGCAGGGGAATGAAGGGATTTGATTTGTGCCTCTTTACTCACATTTATTGGATAGCTTCTGTGTTGGTGCTTCTCGGACTTCACGTGCACACGCATTACCTGGTGCTCGTGTTAAAGTGCAGTTACGATTTCAGCAGGTCTGGAGTGGGGCTTGGGGTTATCTAATGTGCTCCCAGGTGATGCCGGTCCTGTTTGGCCAAGGACCACAGTTGTGAGTAGCAAGGTTCTATGTCACAGGCAATTTTAGAAGCAGAAAGACCCAGTTTCTGCAGTCAGACTTGGGGAGTGAATGAGTTGTAAGACATAATTAGCATGACCCGGGGACTGTTTCAAGGAAAATGCCTAGAGCTGGAGAAGCAAGGTGCTTCAGGAAAGCTTTTACATCTGAAGAGTTGATTTGTAAAGGTAGGAAAGGGATTCTAAGGTGAGCAAAGTGGGGAGCAGACGCTGCATCCCGGGAGCGTGTACACACCCCCGTGCGTATGAATGTGGCCTTGCAATGGGAGACAGCTAGGAAAGTTAGTTTGAGGCCAGGCCTTGAAAAGCTTTGCATACAATTCTGAGCCATTTGGATTTTATCTTTTAGCAAGTAAAAATTAGTAAAGATTTTAAGCCAGACTGTGATGTGATCGTTGTGATTTCAAGTGGCAGAGAACCCAGTTGTGAATCGGTTGCCGTCAGTAGAGTTAACAAGAACTAGTACGGGCTGGCCAGCACCAGGATGGGGAATGAAGAGGAGGGAGGAACTTCGCAGAGAGTGTTTAATTGAGCCATAACTTGACAACACATGGTACAAGCATGACTGGCATTCTTAAATGCCCAAACAGGTGCCCTCAAAGTCAGTTGCTTCCCCTGCTTCCCCTGACCAAGCACTAGGTCTAGGTCTATTCCTATATCACCAGCTTAAAGGGGTGGGGGGGGGGAATACCTTTGCAATATCAAAGCTCTTCAAAATAGTTTCAAGGAAAACCTACAGTCATCTCAATTTATCATCCCCTTATCCTTGCAAAGCTAAAACATTCAGGCTATTATGATCTAAAAGGTGCCCTCTGATTTTCCTTCGGCCCGAAGCCTGCCCTCCTCGTCATCTAACTGATTGGGCTTTTCGTTACCCTGACAAGCTAGGGAAACTGCTGAACTCTGGGACAGACTTAGGCCGTGATGCAGGTGGCCTCTCCAGAGTGGGCCGGCCTGTTGGCTGTAACTGAACCGCTCGGGCTTTCCCTTCAGCACCATTCCCTGGTTAGCTGAACTTCGGTAGGGACACAAGATGCGATTCCGTTCCATGTGGGAACAGCCTGTGCCCAACCAGCATCTGTCGCTTTTTAGCACTAGCCATCAGGAAAGGGTCTGAAACCCACTGTGTGTGTCCTGATGGAATAAAAGCTACCAAGCCACATTCATCCCTAGACCCTCATTTCCACCTCACCCCTCAAATGGATTTGGATAGATTTGCTAAAGCAGCCCTTGGCAGAGGTGGGTAAGAGATGTCAGTCACATGATTGACCTGTACTTATCAAAACACACACCCTTGGCCTTAGCTTTACTGTCAGTTTCTTCCTGCTGCTTCTGGGTTTGTCCAACCCACCCCCTTTCTCCAGAGAACTTTCCCCCATACCTCTTCCTCTGCTCTCTTGCCTTTTCCTCTTCTCTATTTTTCTTTCCCCACCTACAACTTCCGGAACTGAAGTAAGACAATGAACTTTAACTCCATGTGACTCTCTCCCAAGAATACCCTCACCCAGTATTTCTGAGTTTACACAAGGTGTCAGTTCTGCTGGATAATTAAGCATTTTTAATAACCTTTACATTTAAAGTATTTTTCTGTCAATAAGTAGACAAAACTACTCTGAACCTGGGTTTCTTCAAACTCAAATATTTATTTGAGTAGCTGGTACATTGAAGACCCAGTGGCATGTGCACTGGGCATGTTCAATAAATATTTGTTGCTTTGATTTGGTGTCCCTGAAACTAAAGCTGAACTTTCTAACAGTTGTGAGAACTTGAGCAAATTCCAATGAGATGCTTTGAGAATCTTACCTAAAAACTGCCAAATGATAATGCAGGATTATTTTGATGAACTTTATTTCACCCTTTGTTAAAATAGCATACTAGAAACTAGAAACCCGGGGGAGTTGGAGATGGCTCTGTTTTTCCAAAAATGGAAAGATGTTTTGCCAAATTTCCATGGAAGAGTTAAGCTGTGAGTTACTCAGTAACCGACGGCAGGAGCTCAGCTCTACTGTTTGCTCTCCACCAAGGTCTTACTCTTGGAGCCAAAGGGAAGAGTAAAACAGGGCGGGGACATGAGAGAATGAACAGCGAGGATCAGCTAATTACCTGCTCAGGAGCTGTTTCTGAGCCTAAAGGCAAGGCTAGGGAAAGGGGAATTTGTTCATTTTGTTACTGAACTTGAAGGCAGCATTCACATTTTTTTAAGTGTGTTATTTGAGAGAGAGAATGCGCACAAGTGGGGCAGGAGCAGAGAGAGGGAGATAGGATCCAAAGCAGGCTCCACCCTGTCAGTGCAGAGCCTGGTGCGAGGCTCAAACTCCTGAACCATAAACCATGAGATCACAACCTGAGCCGAAGTCCAACACTTAACCGACTGAGCCATCCAGGTGCCCCTGAACTTTAAGGGAGTGTTTAAAAAAAGAGAGGGTGACTGAATGCTATATTCTTTCCTCTCTGTGGCCCCTAACACAGCAAAGCACAGAGAGGCCCTGGTTACCACTTGGAAAATGAAGTCTGCCTCCAATTGCAGAAATGGTTAGAAATTACCAGGAAAATTTTGATTTAAACATATTTGTATATATCTAAATATAAACAATTGTTAAAACATGACAGAATATTGACGATTCTGTGGGTGGGAGGGGGAAACCCAGATTTGTTTGCCCAACTTTTTTTCCCTTTCCTCATCAAACCAGTCTGAGATGAACTAAGAGGAAAGGGGTTTCGGGGTCATGAAAATCTAGACAGTAAAAAGGCAAGGGGTGCTGTATGAGACCCAGCGACTACGCTGATGTTAAAGACACCCAAGACCAATTGAAAATCTCGTTTGAGGGGGCGCCTGACTTCAGCTCAGGTCACGATCTCACGGCGTGTGGGTTCGAGCCCTGCATTTGGGCTCTGCTGACAGCTCAGAGCCTGGAGCCTGCTTCGGATTTTGTGTGTGTGTGTCTCTCTCTCTGCCTCTCCCCAGCTTGTGCTCACTTTCTCTTGATAATAAATTTTTAAAAATTGTGTTTTAATTATTAAAAAAAAGAAAATCTTGTTTGGAATGTGCATCAGAGACAAATGCTTTCTAATAAAATATGTGTAACCAAGAAAGAAGGTGGAAGTCCTTGGGTTCATTCCTGCTCCTGGATTTGGAGGGAATCATAGACAAACTTTATAGAGAATATCCACAGGAGGAGAACCAGGTGGTGACATATAACCCCTGCCCCAAGAACAACAATTGTACGCTGAGTTTTAATTTGGAGAGACAGACATTTTCTTCATATGTACCTTATAGGAGCACAAACCCATGACACAGGCACACAAAGGGTCTGAATCTCAACTTTGCTAGCTTTGTAATTTGGGTCAAGTTCTTAACCCTTGTGAATAGCAGTTTTCTTATCTGTTAACTAGGCATAATAATATCTTCCTGGTATAGCTGACAAATGAATTATATAAGCTAATGCCTGTAAAGCACTTAGCATAGATCCTGGTGTATAGTGTTTTAAAGTGGCACCCATTCTGATGGTCATATTCAAAGATTTAAAGGATTTTACCTAAGCTAATGCAAAGTAATGGTTACATTATAGACCATGGATTATTATACAGCCATTAGAAATTTTTTACCAGGCAGGGTGCACCTGAACACCTCTGTTCCACCTGTAGACACTGAACTGGGCGTCTCTCACTCTCCTTTTCTCCTTTGTTAGGAGCCCAGGGCTCATCCAGCTTCTAGATCTTCTCTGGTGCTGCCACCACCTTCATCGTGGCCTGGTTCTCCCCTCTCCCCAAGTCTCCATGGAATAAACACTGACACCCTTACTGCTCACAAAGTCCAGACTTGTATGAATAAGTGATACACGGGCATGTTAAAACGTAGAACGCTAGGGGCACCTGGGTGGCTCAGTCAGTTAAGCATTTGGCTGTTGATTTCGGCTCAGGTCATGATCTCATGGTTCATTGGTTCGAGCCCAGCGTTGGTCTCTGTGCTGACAGTGCAGAGCCTGCTTGGGATTCTCTCTCTCTCCCCCTCTCTCCCTCAAAATAAATAAATTTTAAAAAGAGAAAGTAGAATATGAGTAAGGAAGTCTTGCTTCTTCCCCTGACTATCCACCCCTCATCCATATCATCTGCACTTTGTGATACAAAAGTAGCATACTAAACACTGACCTGCAGCTTGTTTTCTTTCCCACGTAATTATCCTGGAGATCTTCCATATCGGTTCAGAAAAAGGATCTTTATTCTTTTTGACAGTGGCATAATCTTCCAGTGGGGATATACCTTGGTTTATTTAACTAGTCCCCTATAGGTGGAAGTTGTTTCTCATCTTTTGCTATTGTTACCCATCGGTTACAGTTAGTAATCTCACTGACACCCACGCAGATGTATCTGTAGGATACATGGTATTTTTGACATGTATTGTCAAATTTCCCTTCAAAGTTACAGGATTCTGAAAAAAAACACCCAAAGTTACAGCATTCTGCACTCACTCCCCTTAGCAATGGGTACAAGGACCTATGTCCTCACACCCCAGCAGAAGAATGTGCCAGCTTAGTCTCTTTTAATTCTAATCATTTTCAGTGATAATCCTTTTCAGGGAATCAGATGAGAAATAACTGGGAAAGTACAGTGTTTAAAAAGTCTTGCAAAAGAATCGTGAGGGATAGTAAAATTAGCAGGTGAAAGTTTGATGAAAAACAATATTTATACACTTTCAAGTTATCTGCCCACAAGATACTTATTTAACAGAAAAGGGAGGGAAGCCTGGGTGCCTCCATTGGTTAAAGCGTCCGACTTCAGCTCAGGTCACGATCTCACGGTTCGTGAGTTTGAGACCCACGTTGGTCTCTGTGCTGACACTCTGGAGCCTGGAGCTGCTAAGAATTCTGTGTCTCCCTCTCTCTCTCTGCCCCTCCCCTGCCCATGCTCTGTCTTTCTCAAAAATATACATTAAAAATAATAATAATAAAAATGTAAAATTGCAGTTTTATTGACAGAGAAAGAAAGTTGGCAGACACCATTGTAACCAAGTGATCAAAGTTAACATCACACCTGAAATGGAACAAATTCACATCATGTGTCTCCTGATATGATGCAGCGAGAAGGACACAATATCACTCTGTAGTATGCCTGCCCCCTAAAAGAGTATAACTCGAATCTAATCCTGAGGAAACCTCAGACAATACACAAATTGAGAGACATCGTTCAAAAATATTTGGCTTGTACTCTTAAAAAAATGACAAAAGAGAGCAACTTTTCCAAACTAGAAGACACTAGAAACATGACACATTTTCAGCTAGATCCACCATCTTACAGTAATTTGCCAAAATGACCAACACAAAGGGGAAGAGTAGAGTCACCCACTATATGTTCTGTAGGAAACGAACATGAGGTTCTGGGAAACATTGGGTTGTTCCTTTGGCCACATATAGGCAACTCTACAAGAAAGATGATATTGTAGACATCAAGGGGATAGGCACTGTGCTAAAAGGAATGCCTCATGAATGGTAACATGGCAAACCTGGAAAAGTCCACAATGTTACCCAGTGTGCTGTTGGCATTGTTGTAGACAAGTTAAGGGCAAGATTCTTGCCAAGAGAATTAATGTATGTATTGAACATATTAAGCATTCTAAGTGCCGAGATTGCTCCCTGAAGCGTGAAGGAAAATCATTAGAAAAAGAAAGAAGCCAGATAAGACAGAGAGAAAGGTACTTGGGTTTAACTGAAGCACCAGCCTGCTCCACCCAGAGCACACTGGGAGAACCAAAGGAGTCTGAGCTGATGGAACCAATCCTCTGTGAACTCATGGCAGGATAGATGTAGAAAAACAGAAGACCTCTGGGCTGTAAAAAAGACATGACAACTAAATGCAATGTGTGATCCTAGAAAAGGAGAACAAAATGGAGGTGGGAGGCACTAAATCAATGTCTCCCAAAGCGTGGGGACTTCCAGGGCTCCTTCATGTATATGTGAAGTCTAACTTTTAATATATAATTAAAAATTTTTTTAATGCTTTGTTTTATTTTTGGGAGAGAGAGCATAAGCAGGAGAGTGGCAGAGAGAGAGGGAAATAGAGGATCCGAAGCAGCTCCAGGCTCTGCTCTCACAGCAGCGAGCCCAATGTGGGGCTCAAACTCACAAACCACAAGATCATGGCCCAAGCCGAAGTCAGATGCTCAACCGACTGAGCCATCCAGGTGGCCCTTAACATATAATTTTTAATAATATTTAGGTGTTATTTAGCAAGATTACAAGGGGATCCTGAGGGCAAAAGTTGAGTAGGACAATTGGCAAGCTTAAAATATGGCTTATAGGTTTGAATATAATACTACATCATCATCAGCTTTTCTGCCTTTGATCACTGTACTGTGGTCTGGTAAGTAAATCCTTGTTTTTAGAAACTTCACACTATTTAGGGATAAAGGGACATTAGATCTGCAACTTACTCCCAACTAGCACAGAAAAATAATAATATGTATTACATATATAATATATGAATTCCTATGAGTATACCACCCTCAATCTTTAATCACACAAAAGGAGGCATACTTATCCTGTGAGTACTGTTGCAGCAATCCTTATGGTACTGTTTTTGGCCATTTAGGAAGAGGAAAATAAAAATACACCTGCTCTTTATCCCCCTTAGTTTGAATTCATTTAATCTCCCCAATAACTAAAATAAGTAAAAATAACAATATATACAAAGAAATAGGATTTGGTTTCTTTGCTTTTAAAGAAGTATTTCAAGGGTGCCTGGCTGGCTCGGTTGGTAGGACATGTGACTCTTGATCTCGGGGTATGAGTTCAAGCCCCACGCTGGATGTAGATTACTTTAAAATAAAATCTTTAAAAAATAAATATTTCAGCAGTAGCTTGTGTGTTTTTTTACCTGCCTCATACTTTGTCTCCTGATCCCCCAGTGGGATCAATTACTCCCTTGTGAGTCCTCGTCTGCGTCACGGACATGTTGGCTCTTAGAATCCTGAAGACAGTACTTGTTTCAGAACACGCTCCCCTCTGACTAGATATTATGGACTCTTTCTCCTAAAAGAGAGCTGTGAAAGAGAGCATATTACACTGAGCAGGTGGAAAGCTAGAAGTTTCTGGACATTCGATTTGACTAGTTATATTCACCTATTTTCTGTCTCCTCGTTTCGATAACCAGAGGGAAAAGAAATTCCTGAAAACAAACTTCTCCTCAGGCATTTTCTGACCAAGTTTGAATTTGTGAACATTCCTCCTTTTCCTTTTCTGCAAAGATAAAGAAGAGAGTGAAGGAGTATGGGTAAGAAAGGTGGGCCTTGCCTTCCCTCGACCTGACTGAACTTTAAAACTTCTCTACTAATTAAACAACACGGGCCGGTACACTTTGCTTAACCCTGGAAGCTGGTCATCAGCCTTTGACCTCAGTTTTCCCCTCACCAGTTCCCTCCCCCACCCGAGCTTCTGGAACCTCAGTCAGATTTAGAGGAAAGAACCAGTTTTCAGAGGGATTGCCTCAGAACACACTATCTCCACTCGCCCGGCCCCGTGGAAGATTAGCAACCATGTTTTCCAATGAGATAGGAACTGTAGCTGCTGGAAAAAGGTAAGAGAGGCGAGTTTTCTCTTTCGCATGCCCTCATTGGGTTTTCTGACTTTTGAAGGGTGGCCTCGACACCTTTGAGAAAACCCGGCCCTCTCCCTGGGTAGTTACAAAAAAAGATGTGTTTGGAAGACGTCATGCCAAGTGCCCTCCCTCCCACTCCCTCTTGGGGTAAGCCACACCTTGGGCTCTTAGCTCAAGAAACCAGGCATGTCTTCCCTGTGTCACAACTGTGGCAGCGCCAGCCCTCACAGCAACCGGGAGACGCTCGGGGGAAATTCCCAGGCCCCCAGACAGCTGAAAAGAGGGCAAATTCAACCTATTTAACCTGTGAGGACCTCCTAACTCCTTTTTTCCTTCTCCTCCAGCTTGGTTGCCTCCCCCCCCCCCCCACTCCAAGATCTCAGTGACCTTTGGCTGAAGGATAGCAGCTCTGTCCCCTTGCCTCACGGCGAGGTCCCCTCCTCCCTCGATATCACACACATTCCCCTACTGACCCGGGTTGTTCTGGGGGCTGGAAGTGAGGCCAGGGCACACCGTATTGGTGATTCTTTCCCCCACGAACAAAGCTCCCAGATCCCCCTCAGCCTCCACTTGTATTTCCAAACGTAGCTGAGGGACCAAACAGGAAACAAAAGGCGAGCAAGATAGGGAGATGCATGGCAGGGGTCTCTGTCTCTGCTTCTTCACCCCGCCTCCTAAATCACCCTGAGCGGCTCCCATCTTCTCTCTCACTCCGTGCCTCGATTCTTAAAGGGCCGCAGAGTTTGCCTCGTCTCACGCAAGAAGCCAAGTCCCCCTCGGCGGTCCCCAGCTTCCGCAGCCCAACACTTGCCAGCAGGCCACCTCAGGGAGTCCTCTCAGCACTGTGTGCGTGTCTTTTTCTGCCTGGGGAAGGCTCAATACCCACATGGACTCCCAAGTCAACCAGAGGAAGCCCCTGGTCTTTCTACAAAAATATTACAAGAGTTTATGCCTTGGTTTGCTTAACCGAGTGTTCCAATTTTCCTAGTTTGCCAGTCTCGTGATCTCACTTTTTTTGTTTTTAAGTTAAGATTAATTTCATTTGCTTTTAGTGAACCCCTGTTGGCAACTATGAAAATTTCCAGGCGGAGAAATGATGAGGGCCTGAACTGAGGGCCACTCCCTGGCAGTGAGAGAGCCAGGGAACAGAATTAATGGAATCCAGGGTCTGACTAAAGAGGGTTTTCGAGGGAGGAATCCAGAGAGCCCGCCAGCTTTCTGGGTTGGATGTCAGCATGCACGAGGGGCCCATTTGTTGCTTTGGAGGATGTAGAAGGAGAAGCAGGTGGGCGGGTGAAAGTTGCAAGTGCAGTTTGGTCGTTTTTCACTAAGGAATCTTCGGGCCGTCCGGGAGGAATTGTCCAGCAACCGATCGGTCTGGAGCTCCTTGGGAGGTTAGGGCTGGAGCTAGAGGCCTGGGGAGGCTCCAGCACACAGATGGTGCTTTGCCCTGTTCATTCCCTCTCACCCCGTTGTATGACTGAAATCTCTGCTGCATCAGTCAAGATCCTTCCAATCTCTCAACATCCAGGTGACATTCAAGCCATTTCTGAGGCCTTTCCTTAACAGCTTCTGCCAATGGCTCCTCCCGCCGCCCTAAGTCTTCACTGGACACTGAAGTCCCCTGCCTGTCACATGTGCATGCCCCATCTCACCAATGGAAGCTTTGCATTCTTTATTTCTCCCAGCCTTGGGCACACGGTACTTTATAACCATCAGTCGCTTCAATAGTTGATTTTAATTTCAGCATGACTGTGTCCAGGCGAGTAGAACTATCCTCTTGCAAGGAGTCCAGGACCGGGCTTGTCCTGGGCCTTTGTACTTTGCAAAGGTTTTGGCCCTTCTCCTGGCCAGGTGGGCTGGAATCCCGTGCTTCACTGGGGCAAGTCTGTGATGGGCAGTGGGGATAGTTCTCCCAGCCCAGCTTAACTCAGCTTTCTGTCTCCCTATAGGAGGATATGTCTTCTCTCCTTGCTCATTGGCCTCTGGGGCTGCGTGACCTGTCACTGGAGCCCCGTGGAGGACATCTGCACAGCCAAGCCTCGGGACATTCCTGTGAATCCCATGTGCATCTACCGTTCCCCAGAGAAGAAGGCAATTGAGGATGAGGGCTCAGAGCAGAAGATCCCCGAGGCCACCAACCGGCGGGTTTGGGAACTGTCCAAGGCCAATTCCCGCTTCGCCACTGCCTTCTATCAGCACCTGGCCGACTCCAAGAATGACAATGACAACATCTTCCTATCGCCCCTGAGTATCTCCACAGCTTTTGCTATGACCAAGCTGGGTGCCTGTGACAATACCCTCAAGCAGCTGATGGAGGTACAATCCGAAGTCTTTCTGCCTCATTACCGGACACGCAAGAAAACACGTATTGGTCCGGAGACCGTTAGAGACTCTCTTTGTGTCTTTACCCTTCCTCCTCCCTCCCCTTCCTTTGTTCTCCTTTTATTCACATACTCATTTAGAAAACAGGGGCCGTTCCAGGCGCTGTGGCTGTGCTCGAAGGAGCTCACAACTGAGGTGGCTGTAGATAGGGGACTAACCAGTGTTGTGTTCACCACCATGTTAGCCAGGCTTCTCCACCATTTTCTTTTGGTTTCTACAGGTTTTTAAGTTTGATACCATCTCCGAGAAAACATCTGATCAGGTGCACTTTTTCTTCGCCAAACTGAACTGCCGACTCTATCGAAAAGCCAACAAATCCTCTGAGCTAGTATCAGCCAACCGTCTCTTTGGAGACAAATCCCTTACCTTCAACGAGACCTATCAGGACATCAGTGAGGTGGTATATGGGGCCAAGCTCCAGCCCCTGGACTTCAAGGTGAGTTGCAGATGTCATCCCTGACCTCAGAGTTCTTTCTCTCCACTCAGCTTGAGAGGACAGGGAGGCAGGATCCAGGATCCAAACTAACACAGCTCTGCTAGTTGAAGGCAGGCTGGGGGTTGGGGAACGACCGAAAGTCAGAACCTCTGGAATATATCTTCTTGCTTGAAACCTGAGAAATCAGTGGTATCTATGGCTTAGATTGCAGTAGTTGCTCTGAGAAAGTGGTATAAATAATAAATTCTTCATTTTGTCCACCAGGACCAAAAAGTATTCTGCAGATGCCAGTCCTACAAGGCTCCTTATTTAATTTTTGAAAGTTACCATGGTCAAATAAAATTGGTGTATGGTGCGTGTTGTATTCTCCTCTTGGAGATTCATGAAGTGCCTATTAGGTCTTCTGAGAAGTCTAGCAACAAAGAAATCTATTGGTTCTATTCAATCAGCATCTCTCAATTTTTTTTTTTTTTTTGGACCACATGGGCATCCTCTTTGCCCCTCATCCCTGCATGACTCATTAGTTTCCCACAGAGCATATAGAGAAAATAACATTTTGTTTTCTTTTTCCCACACTATTTTCTTCTTTTCTGTTCCTTTATCCCTGTTTCTCTTTCTTTCTCTTTCTTCTGTTAATATTTACTAACCATGTGGAAGATTCCTGGCATTACACTAGACATGTGAGTCTCCCCAACCTGAGTTAGAGTGATCGCTTGGCCAAACGGTGGGAAAGGGCAGAGGGCTGATGAATAAAATAAACTGCTGTGTGGGGAAGTGGAGAAGCCCACTGAAACACGGGTGAGTAGGTTTGTTTCCTATCCTCCTCAGGAAAATCCAGAGCAGTCCAGAATGACCATCAACAAATGGGTATCCAATAAGACCGAAGGGCGTATCACTGATGTCGTTCCCCCAGAAGCCATCGACGAGCTCACTGCACTGGTGCTGGTCAACACCATTTACTTCAAGGTACTCAAAGTGCCCCTGAACAGACAGGCCCAAAGAACTTGCTCTTGTCCTCCAGCTCACTTTCTTTCACACCACGGGGCATTAGGTAGATCTTCTCTGAGAAATGGTCGACACGTGGCCTGGGAAGAAATACAGATTTACTGACAGTCTAGAACCACGTCTAAGGCCGTGGCCGCTGGTCTGAAGTCCAGGAGTGCCTGGTAGTGTCTCCGGACCCAAGGAAGCCATGCATACACTCACAAACTTAGCTGGTCCAGCTGCAAAGCGTGCATGGTGATGAACTCTCATATCCATGTGACCATTTTTTTGCTATCCATTTAACACCATTTTGAAATCTGGAACAACATGACAGACTCTATTGACAGTCCTCAGGGCTGAGATTTTCTCCATCATGTGGAGCACCTTCCAGAGTGACTCAAAGTTCCCCTTGCCTGAAGCTTCAGAACCTCTAGGCTCACCTCAAACTTTGCAGAGGCCCTGTGATTTGATCGTGCAGAGGCTTTTATCTTTCTCAGAGAACCAAGAGTTCTAAAGACTGTTTCGACTTCATATATTTAGAAAGGGGAATGAGGGAATAAACAGATCACTGGTACTTGGGAGTGTCACAAGTTTCAGACAGGTGGATTTGCGGCACATTTGCCCATCCTGGGCTGTGCTCCACGTGCATTCTTACCCCCGCACGGGGCCCAGGAGGTTAGTCGGTCACTGCTGTTGCCAACCACTTTGTCTCTTGGGGCCTCCCTCTCCCCAAGAGTGGAGTAGGTTGTATTTACACAATGTGTACTGCCCTCTAAAGTTTACAGAACACTTTGCTATTTATTAGCCCTCTTTATTCTCACAAGATCATAAATGAGACCTTGGGCCTCTCAGATTACTTAGTTTAAATCCTGGCTCTTCCATTTCTGCTGTGTGAACTCAGTTGAGTTACCTGAGACCATCCTATGCCTTGACTACTGCATCTATAAAATGGTAATAATGATACACCTACCTCACAGGGTTACTGAGGGGACTGAACAAGCAAATGCATGTAAAACACTGGCACACGGTAAGCACCCTGCAGATATGAGCAATCGCCAGCTCCTAACTTTACAAATGAGGACCCACCACTCAAAGAGTTAAATGACATGTCCCCAAATCAATGAGCCAGAAAATGACAAAGAATGATAATCACAGCTCAGAAATTTCAGAGGGGTGTCTTGAATCCCAGGGACCCTCCCTCTTTGAGTAGGAAGTTAGCCAGGACTCACCCTCTGCCTGGCAGGGTTCCTGAATGCTATCCCCCACCCCACCCCCAAACCCACCAGGTTATTATCTGCGTTTGGCCTTTATTTATCAGGGGTGGAGTCTAGCATTTTGGAGGATGGCCTTTGAGAAAGAGGCTGCTGGGAGGCAGAAAGCAAAAGGCAATAAGATTTAAACTCAAAAAGATGCTTGTGGAGAGGCCGGTAAGTTGTTCTTGGTTTTAGTTTTTATTTTTCTAGTTATAAAAGCAAAGGAAGAGCCACTGCAGAAAATCTGGGAAATACAGAAAAGTTTACAGAAAAAAACACTCATAATTCCATCATTCCGACATAGTCATTGTTATCCTTTTCATGCATATCCCTCTAATCTTTTCTCCTAATAATTCTGCTAACATATTTGCAGGAGAAAATAATGTGACAATTTCCCATGTCAATATTCTCCTACTGATGTCTTTGGTCTTCCTGCTTTGTGACTCTCTCCCGCCTGGTGTCTCCTCCCAGGGCCTGTGGAAGTCGAAGTTCAGCCCTGAGAACACAAGGAAGGAACTGTTCTACAAGGCTGATGGGGAGTCGTGTTCGGCGTCCATGATGTACCAGGAAGGCAAGTTCCACTACCGGCGAGTGGCAGAAGGCACCCAGGTGCTCGAGCTGCCCTTCAAGGGCGATGACATCACCATGGTGCTCATCCTGCCCAAGCCCGAGAAGAGCCTGGCCAAGGTGGAGCAGGAGCTCACCCCGGAGGTGCTGCAGGAATGGCTGGATGAGACAGCGGAGACCCTGCTGGTGGTCCACATGCCCCGCTTCCGCATCGAGGACAGCTTCAGCGTGAAGGAGCAGCTGCAAGACATGGGCCTCGTGGACCTGTTCAGCCCTGAGAAGTCCAAGCTCCCAGGTGAGCCTAGGAAGGACGTTCCTCTTCCCTCTGCTCCCCTCCCCCAAGGCAGTCTGGGCCAAGGTGAAAGAACTGGGGAAAGAGCAGAAAAGAGCAATGGGTGAGGACACCTGGACTCTCATCCCAGTTCCACTACTAACTCAGGGAGCCCCCTTCCTTCCCAAGGTCTGCTTCCTCTTCTGTAGACCGGGGAGTTTGCACTTGGCTCTCCATGGGCCCAGCTGACACAGGAATCCTTTGAGTCTGTGACTGATACGGGGGATTGGCCAGGTGGTAAAGAACTTGAAAAGACATCGGAATTCAAAGCAAAGATCTGATTCAGAGCTGGGGACATCTTGGGCCCAGCAAATAGGCATTAAGAGCCCTTCACCTGATATTCCAAAGGGCTCATGAGTTTTCCTTGAGATCACTTGGACAACAGATGTGGCCAGACTTCTCTAGCTGTGAGACTTCAGTAACAGTGTTCTGTTGTTTTGGTTCCTCCAATCCACCATTCTTTAAAAATATGGTTTAAAATATCTTTTTAGAAAAGAGGTTAACAATGTCAGGTAATTGGGTTTGCCTTTAAGGGGCTGTCTTTAAATGAGGTCTAACCAGGGGCACCTGGCTGGCTCAGTCTGAAAAGCATGTAACTCTTGATCTTGGGGTTGTGTGAGCCCATGGTGGGTACAGAAATTACTTAAATAAGTAAAACCTGGAAAAAATTTCAAACTAGATCTGACCAACTTGCCTCTTGAAAACATTGCCAGAGTGGAAAGAAAGACATTCCTACTAGGTGGAGTGAGTTTTTCTTTAAGAACAGAGTCCCCTGCTACCTTCCAAAAGCTGAAGCATAAGATTAAATTCGCAGAAGTCGGGCTGAACAAGCCCAAAGTACTTTTTATTATTAATATGTATTTGTTTAGGGAGTATCATTAGGTGACAGTTCAGGATTTCTATTAAAAAAAAAAAGCAAACCAAAGGACCTCTTATTCAAACTGAATTTCTGTGTGTTGAAACCAACCTTCCCCCTTTTCGTAGAACATTCTCTGGTCTTCCTTCTAGGTATTGTTGCAGAAGGCCGGAGTGACCTCTACGTCTCAGATGCATTCCATAAGGCCTTTCTTGAGGTGAGTATACCTCCCTTTGCTCTCTCTTCTTATGCTGTTTCTTTATTCCCATGCTGCTTTATTTTTTAGTACATTGATAAGTCGTGCGATTTGTAACTTTGGAGTTCTTACACCACTTGGCCTTCTGGTCTGACACGAACAGCAGAACACGACTGTAGAAAAAGGCATGTTTCCGGGGTCCTTCAAACCCCAAATCTGTAGCCCCCCCCCCCCCCCATCCATGAGGCCTCCACAATACAGCCCTCCCCTGAAGCCCTCGTGGTCCAATTGTTCCACACTCCCTCCTGCTACTTCTGAAGCAGGTCAAACAGGAACACACACATTTAGGGGAGGGTGACACAGGAAGAGAAGCCAACAGAGGCTACTGAGTTCAGAGAAGGAGAACCAGGAGAGTCTGGGCTCATGGAAACCCAGGGAGGAGCTTTAAGAAAACAGAAAGTTATCTGGTAACAAGATTGAAGAGTGATGACAGGTTACCATTCCCCGAGGAATTTAGACAGGACAGTGGGGCACATGCCTGATCGTAATCAGTGAAGAGCAAACGGAGGGTAATGAGGAGCTGATGAGTATGGGCCATATCCTAGAGTGTGTTCCAGAAAACTAGAGCTCTAGACTACCTGGCAAAACACGAAGTTAGGTGGTCAAATAAATGCATATCCTCTTCTTGGGAAATTAATGCACGCTGGCATTTTGGCATCTAAGGAGTTCCATGGTGAAAAAAATGGTTCAGTATTGCTTAACCTACCAGAAGGGAGGTGGGTGGGGGAATGAGTGAAACGGGTGATGGGGATTAAGGACGGCACTTGTCATGAGGAGCACCAGGTGATGTGTGGAATTGTTGAATCACTATATTGTATGCTTGAAACTAATATAACACTGTGTGTTAAATAGCTGGAATTGGAATAAAAACTTAAAAAAATATACTGCTGAACCTAGTGTTTCCCCAAGTCAGGTGCCCATGGAACTCTTTACTAGAGGAATAGCTATGTAAAGCCTTTAGAAATTCTGGTTCTCAAATACTGAACTATGGATCAGTAGCATTAGTTAAGTGGGGAGCTTGACTCTTGGAGAATCTAGGATAGGGCCCGAGAATCAGCATATTTACAAAGGTCCTCAAGAGATTTTAATCCACAACTAAGTTTGGGAATCACTGTCCTTTGTGGGAACCAGGCTAAGAGGCAAATGAGATGGCCAATTAGAGAAGGTCACAGGATTGAGGAAATCACAAAGAAAGAAGGGTATAGTCAAAGAGAAAGGTTTCAGAGCCTGATACTAGTAAATACAGTTGCAGAGTCCAAGCTCAGTGGGAAAGTGTAGTTAGACGGAAAGTGGAGAGATCAAAGAACAGAAGGAAGTCAGAGTAATTGTATTAAGAGGAAATGCAATAGCTTGAAAAACAGAAGGTTAAGTCTGAGAGGATAGTGTCATTATTGTGATTTCACAGGTAATTCTGAGAGACGGCAAGTTCAAGGTGTGGCCATGGGGCCGGTTTGCTTAACTAGAGTGAAGGCAATGCTCATTGAGGCTGAGGGATGAAAAGTGGGAAGTTAGGGTGTTGAACGGGCCTCCTACCAAGGGATTTTAACTGCGTCAAATGCTAGCAGGAGGGTGGACAGAAAGGCTATGAGCTACGTGCCAAAATCTGCAATGTGGGGACATAATCCATGGGACAATAGATGTCAGTGACCTACAGGACAATAGCAAGAGCCGAGGGCTATATCTTAAACGTATTGAGATCAGAAGTGGGGATTTTACGCGAGTACCGGACTCATGGTTTTGGAAGCACAAATGACAGTATGGACACCCTCTTCCATATGGATTATGAAGGGAAGAGCACTTAGGAAGACCGCAAGGGAAGCTATCCTCAGTATTTTAACTATGATTGCAAATCCTCTTCTAAGGACCCTAAAGAGAAGAGGTCGAGTCAGACACCCTTGAGGGCTCGGAGTTACCAGTAGGAAGAAGCAGAGGTCTGCGTTCATTTTATCCTCCATAGCCCACTAAACAACGGTACCAGGTTCCTCCGTAGCTCTTGGAACAAAGTTGCTTTCCTTGAAAACCTTGGGAAGCCAATATACAGGACCCCAACCGATTGGAGATCTCCTGGGAAGCCATTAAAAACCAGTCTGTGATTTGAGTAAGAAGATCCTGGTGTTGCAAAAGCTCCAGTCTGCTCATAAATCTAGTCCTAGAATGATCATGAAATAGCACAGGAAGATGGAAGGAAGTAGGGAAGAAGAGTGACAGGGAGAGACTATCTTCCACCAGCTCCACAAAGCTCAGGGATCTGACATGCTTTCATTAAGAGGCAGGGACAGAGTTTTAGTGAGATCCTGGGTCACCAAGCAGAATTTTCTGAAAGTATCTCTCTGGTAATTCTAATTAGCAAGTCAGAATACCAGTGTGTCAGACTGTTACTCCAAAAAACATCCCTCTCCTCAGCCAGAAATGGGCCAACCTTGCGGGCATCCACATTCCTGGTCCAGGAGTTCTCTGAGTGGAACCCTTGCCTGTAGCATACAGCTCAAGGCTTGGAGGAACACAAGTGCTTATTACATCAATGTTCATTGGATGAAAGAATGAGTAAAAGTAGGGTTCTGGTGGGAACGCAACCTGACCCGAGTGTACTTTTCACTGGAAAACAAATAGCATTTTGAGGAACTGATGTGTCTGTGGATGACTGACCTGCCTGTGATGAACTGTAGCTAATGGAGAGGTTTTGTTTCCTACGTGGCCTGCAGGTAAATGAGGAAGGCAGCGAAGCAGCGGCAAGTACTGTCATTGGGATCGCAGGCCGTTCGCTGAACCCCAACAGGGTGACCTTCAAGGCCAACAGGCCCTTCCTGGTTCTTATAAGGGAAGTTGCTCTGAACACCATTATCTTCATGGGCAGAGTAGCCAACCCTTGTGTTAACTAAAGTGATCTTACTTTTTGCACCTCTTCCTGTTTTGGTTTGTGATAGAAGCAAAAAATAAATACAACTCCTCCCGATTATGAATGGACTCTGCCACCTGAAATGAAGACAAGGAAAGGAGAAGTGGATATTCTTTTGGGCGAGTGGGAAAGTGAGTGCTTTCGATTGTTCTCTACCAGTGAGCACATCTGGGTCAAGAAAGTGAAGGAGGGAAATATGTCACTGCTGCGTCTTGAAAGATGGCAGGCGTCCTGAAAGGGCAGGGGGAGCCTGAAATGTCAGTATTCCCAACATGCTAAAAAAAGAAAAAACAAATCCATAAATTTTAAACGAACATATCTCTATATACAGAGAAACCAGATATTCAGATCTGAGTATTAAACCATTTAATTCTCAAACCACTCACATGCATAATGTTCTTTTACACAGTGTTAAAATAAAGAGGAAAATGTATTTTTATACAAACAGAATTTCAAGTATACATTAATAGACTTTTCAAATTACTAACCAAGTTGCTAAGATTTCATTCACATTGTTCTTAAAGCTGTTCAACGAGAAAGCTTTTGCTAAACTGCTTTAAATATGTTTATATAAACCCATATCTTCACTCTTTTTCTGAATCTCCCTCCCCCCAACCCCAGTCTCTGCCCACCCTCCAGCCCTCCCCCCTCCCCCGACACAACAGGGCTTCTGGGGCTCTAGGAGACATGCAACCCCACCCAGGACTATTGGCTTGTCATCAGGGGAAGGGCAGAATCCACAGGAGGAGAGACTGAGAACACCTGTCAAACTGAGAGAACATATCTAATACTTAGAAATGACACAAATCAGAATCACAGCTTACAGCCTCTGTGTTTTCACTTGACTTCTGGAAAAAAAAAAAAAAAAAAAAATCTCAGCCTCCCAGAAAACAACCTAGAAGTTTCTTACAATTTGGTAGCTGAGAAAATAACTTAATATTGGGTATTTTCTCCCAGGGAAACTTCTACAATCAGGGTAGGCATTTTAAACTTTTCCATTTTGGTGGTTTCTTTTTCCCTGTGGCAGGGGGTGGGAACAGTGAAAGAATGGGTGTGATTTGTGTTTACATGAAGGAATTTGGTTGTCTCACAGGGTCTGGTAGGAGTTCTCCCTCCTCAACTCTCCTCCTGAAGTAATCTGGCTTCAGGGCCGGGAACAGCCACTCTCCTTAGGAATTAAAGTGCATTTGTTCAGTGAGAGGGGGGTGAGGGGAGGTGTGGTTTACACTTAAGTGATAATGATTAAAAGAGGGTGGGGTGAGGGGAAAATCCTATTCCTATATATAGGTATTTATAATTAAGGTCATAATGAGAACAGATACTTTCTAAGGAAATAAGATGCACAGACCCAGTCCAGCGCTCTCAGAGGTGGAAGACAGCTAGCCTGGCCCACTGACTTTTCCGAGGCATCTTTATTAATGGAGTAATAGCTTCAGATGAAAAGACACAAACCTCAAATGTTTGTTTTCTCAAAGGGAAAAAACAGACTGGTAGGTTCTTACACTTTAAAACCCTACCTCACTCCCTTTCAGGGATAACAACATGTTAGAAATTGATTGTCGGTTTTAATATGAATCTTTGATTAGCAAGTTGTGAAAAAATGTTACATAAGTTTGCTGCTTACAAATACGGTAGCCTTTAAAAACTCCGGAAGAGGGGGCATGTGGATCCTTGCTATCAGTATCAGTCGAGGGGAAGTGAAAGTCTCCTATGGTCTCTTTAATAGCTACCACCAGAAATCTTATTTTCTGGCTATTTTCCTTTAAATACTTTACTATTTCTTGGGGGACAAACCCCAGAGTTTTCCAAAGAGAAGTAAATGCTACATTATTAGCTGTATGAAGAAGTGATGGGCTCAAGATGAGAAGAGGGAAATGGTCCTGGGTTCTGGCCTCTGAGTCCAGTGTGATCTGCTTTTCACAGTGACCAGTGGGAAGGCACAGTGCCAGGGACAGGTAGATGGGGGACAGCTGTCACCCACCATATAAGCACCATAGAGAACAGGTGGACAGATTTCTTTCAGACCATGTCCATCTGAAGGAAACCAAATTTCAGCCACCTTGACTTTCTAGCTTTGAACGCTCAGCTTCTCTTCCCCTCGCAGGGGCAGAGCATGAGTGGGCCCCACCCTGAATTACTAGGAGTCGGGAAATCTAAGTGCTCTCCCAAGTGTACTTCTCCCTTTACTCACTTATGCTGACATGCCCAAAATGGAGAGTTCTGGTTTTAAGATTTCTTAGAGGAGAGGCCATCGGCTCCTGACTGAATCGGCAGATGGACTTAAGTCCCGCCATTAGATCACAAAGTCCTGCAGTGGGCTAAAACTGCGAACAGAGACCGGGGCAGATACGAAGTTAACGGACTGAGAACACATTCCCATAGCTTGAGAATGTTTTTCTTTTGTTGAGAGTAGGGGGATGGGGCCGAGTGGTGAAACTGTAGTCAGACTAGCATTTGTGTAGCCGTTTCAGAAAGGACTCCTTAAAAGTTGAAGAGGAACCAGCAAGCCAATCCAGTAGGGCAGAGAACTTGACCGAACTTCATAGTCCATAGAGAATTCCTGATAGGGAATTTGTTTCATTCCTTGCTTAAAACATAAAACAAATTTCTATATATTTTTTACCATTACTTCCCCATCCTCCTCCTCTAACCCCCCCCCCCGCCCTCCCCCCACAGAAATCTTAAAATCCAGTGCGGTATGATTTGCATGAATTTCAACAATGTTTCACAGTACTCCACAATGCTCTTCACCATGAAACCCTAATGTGCTACTCTCTGGATGCATGCAAGTCCCAAAGGCTGCTGTTTGTCTGTTCCACCCCATATCAGGAAGCCTTCAGAAATTTTCTAAGGCATAGGAGGCATTTTCTCTGAAAGACACTGCAACATTTACATGCTAAGCAAATAGCTGAGCCTCAGTGTTATTTCAATGAAATGTCATAGCTTGATGCTAATTCAGTCCTCTGCACTTATCCAGTCTTTCCTTCTTGAACACACCACCTATTTGAAATTTAAAATATCAATTATTGTAGGCATTATATGAATGAAAATTTCTATGGTGCCCAGAATTCTCTCAGAAGAGAGACTACTATATCTGTGTGCTCTTAAACACAAATTTCTGTCACGAATGAGAAATCACTTGGTAGCTAGTCATTTTGAACGCGGTGGCAGGAGGACTGGGGTTGGGGGGGGGACGGTGGAGGGAGAGTGTCTCACTTTTAAGGTAATCAAACAGTTCTCCCCTTCCCATTACCAGGCGTGAAGTTGCCATGGGCAGGCATGTTTACTACCTGGGGTGGGAACAAAGAAAAGTATGGAACTTCATTTGGGAATTACTGGGTTAGGTCCTTGACATCCTGGAATAAAGAGGCTAAAATGACTCATTTCACATTTCATCTAAAATTCAGAAATATTTAAGCCTTAGCTAGTGCATTTCATTCACAAAAAAAACAAGGAAAAGTGAAAGTCACTTTACACTGAAATCCCACTTAGAAGACAGGCTAAGAGACAAATTATCAAATGTACCACCATCACCCCCAGGAAGGACCCTTCTCTTTTTCCATTAACTTTAATAATGCTACCTGTTTATTTTACAACTAGAAATCATCCTAGGCAGGTTGGGCTTGGCCCTTTCAATAAATTCAAGTGCTCTATTTTAGCTATCAGAGTTGAGAAATCTCCACTCAAATCACATATGCAAAGAAAAGAGGATTCTAGAGACCAGAGCTTGAAATCGTTTTGCTTACTTCTGCATACTTTGTTTTTGGTAAAGAGACAAAACTGGATGGATGCAAAATCTCTCCCCAGAATTACTCTGAGGACAAATGGATGATCCATTTTACCACCTGAGCGTTGGCCCACTTTAAACTCAGAGCCATGCGTGGGATATCAGTAAAGGTATCTTATGACAAAAAAGAACCAGACTGAGGTGATCCTGCCGGAGGCCACTCAAGATTACCTGGCCAATGATTCTCAACCTTGGCTGCCCATTAGAATCATCTGGGGAGCTTTTAAAGCCCATGTTGCACAGCAGACTGATTAAACTCAGTAATTTTTTAGATGCCCCAGGTAAGCCCAAAGTGCTGCCAAGGTGGGGAACTACTAGTTTGGGTCAGCTGGCTCTGTAATAAAAAGCATGCAGGCCGGTGATCACTCAAGCCAGAGGGAAGAAAGGTCAGACTCCGTGCCTCCTCTCAGATTCGCAGAATTAACACGCACCCCAAAGAAATTACCTAGGCATTGTTCACCTTTTTGTTTTGCTTTTAAATACATCACTTTGGCTGTAACAGGTCACACAGTCAACAGTAAATTATGGATTTAGGTAAGTCTGCACTTAATTATGTGTTACGGCAAAAGAGCTGGCTGGGGACAGGCCTAGGACAGACTTGGCACAAACAAAAGAGAAGCCAGGGGGAAGAATCTTCCTAAGCAGGAGTTAATTCCTGAGTCTAGGATATGAGCATGGCTTACAGGCTGACGATTATTCTACAGTTAGAATAACAGTAGCCGGGCAGAATCTCCTGCCCGCGGTCCTGTCCCTGTGCCTTAATAAAAACACATGCTGCGCACACACACAAAAGAAAGAAAAGCAACAGCTGTGGTGAGTAGATTCACGTGATTCTACTGTCTCCTCTCCCTTCAGTACTCCCGCTGTTTTCGGGCAGAGGTGACTGGGTCAATTGTCACCTAGGAGGAACGCCCGGCTCATTATCTGCAATTTCACACGGCATCCTCTCATCGCCTGCTCTACCCAGTCACCAGGAAAGCAAACACTTACCAGCAAGTACCTAAACACAGAGGCCAACCTCCAAAAATCTGAAAACAGATCACTCTCTCCTTCTCACTCTTAACCTGAAAATCCCTGTGTCGACATCACAACCAGCCAGTGTAGAGTGAAAAGGTGGCGAGCATTCCGGGATAGCTGTTAAAGGGCCGACGGTCCTTCCTAGGCTGTAACACATGTTCAAAATGTAGGCCAACCGCCACGGCTCAGTGTGCTCACGCCCCGGACAGTCAGGTGAATGTTACGACTGGATTTAAAGATCAGGCGGTGTGCCTAGTGACAATTTACTGCTGAAACTGAATTTCCTGACACCCACAGCATTCAAGGGAGGCCATCGTGATCGGTACCACAGTATAGGCATTAAAAACAGGAATATCTCTTTGGAGTGACTGAAAGCAAAACAAGCCATCCAAAACCCACCTCCTGCAAACCTCTCTGTCAAGATATTGGCAGAAGGCTCACCATCGGGAAAATAGGGTTAATTATCTAGGTTCCCAGTAATGGGCTGCAATGGCAATTAAACACACACACACACACACACACACACACACACACACCCTCAGGATTCAAACAAAAATGTTTACATCATCGAAAGGAGTTTGGTGCGTTTCTTAAAAAAACAGAAAGATTCCACGTGCACCGGCTGTTCTTGCAAAATAGAAGCCAGGAGAGAAAAGCACTAAATCAGAGTATTCAGACACTGTTTGGTTTGGGCAACAAAGCTGAACATGAACATCTGCCCATGACAAGGGGGACGGTGATACTGCAAACCCTAGATTTTGTGTCCGGCTTTCCTTTGCTTGCTACAAAAAGCACACTCTTTCTTCAGCCAAGTGCTCAGAGGTAGAGTTGCTGAAGCGAGTACAGAAGAGAATGAGGTGGACAGTGGCTGAGGAATCCAGCGTCCTGCCCAGAGGGCTCCAGGGCAATATTGGAATATGCTCAGTCTTTAATGGGAGGTAGACTACATCCTACATTGACTTCTCTGCCTTCACCAGACACCTTTTTCTCACATACACACGTAAAATCACACACACGTAGCTGGCAGCTCGCAATAAAATTACAACTTGCACACCCACCCCAACAGCTACTTGCAATCGAAATTCGATATTCAACCCCAGCTCTTCTTAGTAGATGCAAGCCAACTTTGTTCTTTCGAGGTCCCTCGTTTCGCCAGGCTTTTTAGACATACGTTTCACTTTAACACCTACATCTTTTTTTGTCTCTAAACAACAGCTACACTAAGTGGGTGCAATGTGTTATAACATCTTTATAAATAGAAAGTGCAAGAAATAACTTCCTTAGCCAAAATACAAAGCGACAAAGGGCTCTCATAGCCTACTGTGCCAAGAATGTGATTTTCAGAATCAATGATACAACTAACAAATGCTTCTAATGCTACCAGGGTCATAGTGGATGAGTAAATATATTTATAAACATACATTTATGAAAAAAGATATTACGAAAATAGCCAAACTTCCCACAAAAGTTATTTGCATGAACTATCTTTAGTATACCACTTTGTGTTCAATGCACATGCATATACAATTGCATTATATTAGTGTTATTTTTATTGGGCCAGTTTTCCAAAAAGAAAACAGGCTCAGTTTTTAAAACTTCAAGTTACATGATTTAAAATCATTTTTGTAAAAATATTAGAAATACCATATAAATTTTAAATCTCTCTGCTATCGGACGATAGCTATGCTAGACGTAGGTTTGTCACACTCTTAGTGACCTCTGCTTGCGCATCTTGGCTTCCAGAGGAAACACATTTTACGTTTTGTTCCCTGTGTCGTATTTCTGGGCTTTTGCAGTAGTTCTTGGAGAACCACTACAGTTAGGATTCTATTCCTTTGTAGGAAACTCAGTAGATCATCTTCCAGTACGTCACAAACGCCTGCTTTAAAGATATAGCAGAGAGCAGAAATCAGAACCCTAAGGAATTTCTACTCCCAATGGGTTGTTGTGACTGGCTCGAAATGGTTTGACCTGCAACGCAGACAACAAAGAATATGCTGGCAGTCTCCAGGTTCCCCTTCTTCTGACTTTGTTCTCTTCCGCAAATCCAGACCGCGGCGCTAAATTTTTGTGCCACCACCAGATGACTTAAGAGTGACAGAGAATCTGGAGGAGGGCCCAAAGAGCCATAAAATACAGAACGAGAAACTTCTCTGCAGATCATCATGAGATATTTCATTCCCTGGGAATATATTTTCAAAGACTTCTCTGACACCCAAAGCAGACTTTGACGTACATCAGAGTAGAAATGGGGATCAAAAAAGAAAACGTGAAGGCTCATTGACTTTTATTCACTGAAATATGCCCCAGTCCTTACATGATAAAATCTAGTCTTGATGCCTAAACGCCTCGAACGTTTTGTCCCTGGTTCTCCAACTACAAATGCCAACATTTTTTCTTTCTCTTCCAAGCATTTTGTAAAGCCCTAAATTAAGTCTTCAGCCCTGAGTACCTTTTCCTGTATTTGCAATTCCTGAGGCCTGACCTAGGAAGAGACCTTTTTATGATACTTCGGGATAACTAGCAAGAAGCCCTCGCAGCTAATCCTCCAGGAGTCCACTGCACTTGGAATGGATGGATAATCCCAAATCTTTCTTCTCTTAGAAAGCTTGGTTTGGGGATGATCATTTTCAGAGCAGGATTTATTCTCTGCCCATATTTCTTCTGTCACGGCAATAGTCTAATGAGTGTAAGCCAGCAAGAGTTTAAATATAAAGCACCCTAAATCTGACAAAAATCCTAACAGTTCAATGATCTGTTATCTTAGATGAGAGGTTGATGGCAACTCTTGATTTTAAAGGATCAACAACATAAAAAATTGGGCAGTGAATTTTCTCCTAAGAAAGGTAATAAAAATGGGATGCACTTACTTATTCATCTTCTAGCACAAAACTGTGCCCGAGGTGGTGTGGTGGCAGTAAAGAGAGGCCTAGGGTGGGTAGGCAGAACTTGAAATGATCTCAAGAATGTGACCATGTAGCCACTCCATAGAAACCCCTGGAGAAAGAGATTTAGTAGCCATACGAATTTTCCATACCATGGGAGTTTGTGCCTATTTATAAACGTAAATACAGCTGACATCTCTAACAAACAAGCTTCTTTCTCTAACAGTAAGCTTTTTACTCTTTCTGGAGTACTTCTGGCTCAGTATGTACAGTTACTGCAGCTTCACAGGAAAAAAACAACAAACTAACAAATGCTCACAACTTGGAACTTGGAACAAAAGAAAAACAACATGGACATTTTGCTGTAAGATCAATGAAACTTGGTGGGTGGGTAGCTAATGAAACCTGTGCTTAGGTATTTGTCTTATTCTCCCTCTAGCTCCTTTACTGACCCGTGGCAGACGAAATAAGTGGTTTCTACGGCATGGACAACTAGCCCAAATGAACGAACGCAGAAAATTCAAGACAAATCAAAAACCCAAGGCCACCTATGAAAGACTGAAGTGGCCCCAAATCCTTGACAGACACACATGCCATCAGGTGGTATGTGCTCTTCCCTTGAATCCAGGCTGACCAGTGACTTCGCTGACCAATGTATGGTGGTGACTCTGCGGGCAGCTCTGGGCCTGGCCTAGGGAGGAGTGGCACTTTCTGCCCAGGCTCTTACAGGCCTGAGCTGCCATTTAATAAGTGTGACCGCCCTGATGGAGAGACCACATGGAAAGTCCCTGAGACTCCAGGGAGGGAGAGGAGGCCCGTGAGCCCAGACTACTGCCCTCCCTGCCAAAGTGTCAGACATGCGAATGAGATCATCTTGGAAACTCCAGGCCAGTCCAACTACCTGCTGAACACCACCAGGTGACCCGAGTCATCGCCACAGGGAGAAAGAGAATTGCCTGGATGAGACTTTCCTGAATTTCTGATTCACAACATCACAAGATCTATAAAATTGTTGTTTTAAGTCACTATAGTTTAGTTTGTTACAAAGCTAGGCAGTGGAAATGCTACCTTCCAATTTCTCCCTTGGTAGTAACTTGAACTGATTCACAACCAGACCTATCAAATGGGTGATTCCTATCAAACGGGCAATATCTCCAAAAATATTCACCATCAGCATCTGTTCAGAGACCAACTGCATTATCTTTTGAAGCAATCTTCCAATCATGCTTTCTTGAAAATTTACTAAAAGTAGTACTGTTACTGGCTATTATTTATTCCAGTTCACCTCAACTCTTTGTAAGTAAACAGAGTCAATATGATGTGGTGGAGACAGTCTGGGCTTTGGAATCAAGCCTGGTAAATATCGGTTTTGCAATTTATCCACTGTGTAACCTTGTGTTCGTCAGCTTCTTCATCTATAAATTGTGGTATAATGACACCTCTTAAAGGCAACATAGTCTATTAGAGTGTTAACTCCAGTGTTAGACTGCCTGGGTCAACCTCTCTGTGCCTCAGTTTCTTCCTCTCTAAAGCGAGGGTAATAAGTGTCCATCCTATTGGGACCGCCACCAGGATTACATGAGTTAACAATATGAAGCACACGGACCTGCGCCTGGCACACAGTAAGCATTCAAAATCTCAGCTAGTTTTAGTTCTACTGTTACTACGTCAGAGGATTATTTTGAGGACTAACTGCCATTATGCCACTAAAGCACTTAGTACAGTTAATTCTGTCCCCCTCTTTTTGATCTCTGTGATGAAAAGTGCAGGCTTTTAAAAAGCATACATCCAGACTCTAACCAAGTGGATTTAGGACTCTCAAGTATAGGAAGCCACATCTAAACTATGTCTAAAATCAATTTTGTTGTATGAATTCCAAGCACACTGGTACCAATAAATACTTAATCTTTACTTTGTGGACCAGACTCTCCTGTATGCTACTTCTCACTTAAGGTATGTGATTTCACAGAATAGGAAACATTTTCCCATGAGATACTCTGACTTTTGGCATTATGGATTAATTCAGATTCTAAGATTCACAGTATACTAAATTGTATTGTTGTCCATAGAAGATGCTGTATGTGTATCTGTCTTAACTGGATGGGGAGTTCTAGCCTCCTCAGGAGGACTTACTGAGTAGACGTGAAAGAAGTAAGCATTAGAAAAGTTTTATTTTTCATGAACTGCTCTGCCTTTATAACTTAGCTTTGCTATTTAAAGCTTCCACTATTTGAGCTAGTAGGCCCTTAACTGTTAAGATGGGAAATATCTACTAAGTAGATAACAGGGAAGATGTGAGATAAGAAATTTATTCATGTATGTATTCTCTGTAAAGGCGATAGACATTTCAAGTAATAATTGCCTTCTAAGTCATTGCTGTTCCTTGCAGTTGAGGGAAAAGGTAGGCTGCCTGTACAACAAAACTGGATAGTCTGTACAAATGTTTTCCAGGTTTTGATATCACAGTTGTTATCAATAATTATACCCTTTGGAATGTAACTGAGTCAGGTGTCTTAAAGTACTCATAGTACCTATCCAACTTTGGCTTGTCCTGAGCAAGAAAACCTCCTTACTGCAAAATAAAAAGACTGGCTCTGGGAAAAGCACTACTTAAAAATGAGAGGATTGAAAACAGAAACAGACTCTAGAAAGCAAAGAAGGTAAAACAGAAGACTAATAATTATCAAAGATCTCGCTAGTGCTGGGCAAACTCAATTGTTCTGCAACGCATTCATACAGAAATGGCAGCTACTCCCCAGGCCTCACAGAAAGCTGCACGCAGAGGACGCATCGGGCTGTCTATGGCCAATGTTCTGTATGCCAGAAGGATCAGAATCGCAAATTAATCAGAAAAGCAACACTCCAAAATCTCTAAGACGAGGGCAGAGCTCAGCTAGGCAAACATCCTTACAGGTAAGGATTATCTACTACTCATAGAACATTTCATATAAAACTTATGAATATCAAACGGGGAAAAACAACTTGAAGAAGGACTAGGAAGGAGGTGCCCTACAGGAGCTTAGGTCACTCACCCAAACTCTGTATGTATGGGTGGGGTTGCCGACAAAGTACAAGTGAAACTCACTGCATTGTGTCAGCCCAGCCTAGAACATTTTGTTCAGATAAATTTAACTCAGAAGTCTATGCATGGTGTCCATATGGGGAACAATTATATTCTCCTCCTGCAAGGAATTCTGTTTATAATCATCCTAGCATTTTCCATTTTTGCACATCTGGCATAAATAAGCTTTTTGTGAACAGTAAGAATGAACATTCGGAAGCAAATAAATAATAGCCCAGTATATATTTAGAAACATCATAGACAGTAACAGACATCGGAAGATAGGGCTAAGAGGAATTTGAAATCTTCAAAGATTTCATTGTTTTAAAACATTCATTGGGGGAAAAAGAAAAGGAAGGGAAGAACATTGGGCTTTTTACTACTCCACATGGAACAGAGTGAGTTTATTTGAGGAAATCAAAATGAAGATTTGTAGACAGGGAAAGGGTAGGGGTTTCTAATCTAGAAGGACAGTATTTTGGGTAAGAATCAAACCACTTATTCATAACAGAAGTTAATTTTTAATATTAGTGGAAATAAATTCATTCTTGTCATCATTATGCAAACCAGTTCAAGTTAACTCAGAGGAATGGCAAAACTTACTTATAAAAACATTAATTTTTTTACAGTATTTTATGTAAACATGGTACTCATTTAACCCTACATTATTATGCATGGGAATTATATTTTTAAATTACTTTGTTACATCTGTAACTACCATCCTAAACTTTGATCTACCTGCACCTTTAAGGCAAGGACAGATCATAAGGCTATTCTAAATGCTTTTAAAGCAATGGGAATCATTAAGAAGGAACACAAACAGGGTTCTGAGAAAAAGGTCTAGGAAAAGATGGTAAGCTCTTTCAAGGAACTGATGCATATATGGCAACAAGAATTTAAAACCTCAACCAAACTATTACAAAGACAAAATGGCAGGAGTGACAAAATTCTGGAGTTAGCAAACTTTTCTGTCAAGTGACAAATAGTAAATTTTCAGGTTTTGCTGGCCATGTGGTCTCTGCCACAAGCACCCAACTTTGTCATTACAGTAGCAAGTGGCCATAAACAATACGTGAAGAACAGGTATTCCGTATCACTTTATACAGTCAGATGGCCTCAGGATTTGGCCCTGGAGGCTGCGGTTTACTGATCTAATTCACAAATGCTAGGAATATGCTAAGGGGCATCCTCTCAAACTCAGGGATTTACCTGACTTAATAGCTTGGTGTCCCTTTTCTAAATCTCAACAACTACAATACTTCAATATTTTGCACACTTTCCCAAATGGCATAAGAGCCCCGTTTTCAAAAATGAGTTCAATAAGAACTTCTCGATTATGCCTTAAACGAGTAAGTAAAGAGAATGGCATTTGAGAAAGAGAGAAAAGACAAACAAACAAACAAACAAACAAACGTGTCTGTTGTATCTGAAAAAAGAAAAACTTCCAGGAGTCCAACTCCTTTCTGATTAAATGCCTTCCACTATGATTAAGAAGACTGTTGCCTCTGTTCAGTTTAATTTCCTTTCCATTAACCGTTGTTTTAATTTTTTAAAATTAGATCTTCCAGTCAAACAAAATAGAATTTTTACCAGTTAAAAGAAACAAAATTAGTGTCAAGTAACAACTAAATTTTTTTAGAAGTTATTTCTTGACCAAAGACTATTCTGCTATTAAGGATGAAGTGCACTGTTCCACCAGACCACTTCCAGCCAAGGCCAGATTTCAGCTATGGAGCTGGGAAGATAATAGTTTATTTCTACTGTCGTAACATCTTTGGAAACCCTGTTTTACTGATGTAGAGGGAACTGGAAACATCTAAAAATACCAAAAAATAGAATAACCAGAAAACTTTCCTTAACTGCTATCTCCCTTCGCTTCCAACCTTATCATTTAGGAATGAATTTATTTTTACTTATTCAAGATTCGATTCAACCGTCTGGTACAATGATGGCTTGGGGGTAGTTGGCAAATTACATAAAATAAAACTCAACTCAGTTCAGAGGTAAATATGGTTCTGAGTAAAGAGAGAACAAGTCATTAGAAAGAGCCTTTCTGCCTAAGCACAGTGTTCCTGTTCATGCCAATGCTATATTTATCCTGGTATCCGAGTTCAGAGAGAATAAAAGGTACCTCTTAGAACAAAGGCAGATTAAGACACTGCCATCTCTCTTCTTCTGCTGAGAATATTGGGTAGCTCCTTTGCTATCAAGTGCCATTCAATGAATGGAAACAGTCCCAGTGTTTGCTATTTTCATGGCATTAAAGTACTTACTGATGATTTAGCTCTCAATGCTAATGCAGTTCCCTTCACAAGGTGACACGTGCAAGTTAAGATTTGGTAATGAGTTTTCAGCATTAGCTACAGTCCATCTAGTACATCCTTAAGAGAGGTATCCTCTGTGCACACACCGATACAGCTATTCATTAATGCAGATAGAACACTACTACTACTATGACCCTACAGTGATGTTAACTAAGAACTAGGACAATGTCACAGTGAACCTGGATAAGAATCTTGGACAGTTATGTAGAATGCTAATACCTTTTCTAGCTAACACAGAAATTGCTTTCAGAAACTTTACTTCGTTTAAAAGCTAGCCTGGCTTGAATGTTCATGAATTCCATGGCTCCGGGCTAGGCCAATGAGGTGAGGACCAGCCAACACGACTGTGCTGATGTGGTCCTAGAAGACCAGGTAGCACTCTATTCACAGTATCAATTCAGCAACATCTATTACAAGTGGATGAGAACGGAAGGGAACCCAACAAACACTCCCAGCATTTCCACATCTACTAGATAGTCTCTATTTCGTTTAAAATGCTTGTTGCTAATCCTGGATGGAGTACTGACAAACGCTGCCAACTTTCTCTTTACAAACATTACTGCAGTTCACCTTTACAATTTGGTCATAGTTTAAAAAGCTCCATTTTCTCACAGAAAACCTAAGAAACTAACAAAGCATAAAGAACTTTCCAACATACTACTTCTCAAAAGTAGGATGGACTTAACATTTTTTTGGTAGGCTTAAAAGCTCCATCTACAGCAGCATATTCTGTACTTCTCACCTTCCTGCCTATTTAGTAATGGCAAACTGTTCATGGACAGACGTGATTACCAGCTAAAATGTTTCACTAGAGATTTTAGTCTAATTTCAAATCCACTTTTATGCCCACAGGGCATAGCTGGTCCCTAAGGTGGCCCTATCATTCTGTTGCCCAACTAAAGAGGAGAATGCTCTAGTCTACATCTCCTAAGGACAAAGCTTCAACGTATCATTTAAGGGAAGGCTCTCATCAAATGGTAGCATCATAGCATTCCTATTAAAAGACACATTGCTACGTTTTTCCAGAAGAGAAAATAACCGCTCTCTAGCAATATGGTGCAGCTTTATGTGTATATACAATTATCAGATTGTTTGTGAGTTACTCTTTGCATTCTAACTTCCTATCATCAGAGAAACGCCATTCCGTTCCACCCACCTTTCCACATACCACAAAGCATTCTCAGAAAGGGAGCACACACTAACATTCTCACAGATGGCTCACCAGTGCAGGCATGACCAGCCCCTCCCCGAATCTCTTTTACAATCATTCTGTGCCTCTGCACCAAGATAATTTCTTAAACCACTGCATATTTCAATACTCTTAAAAATTTAATGATTAAGAGAAGCTATATATTTTTCTCTTTCCTATTTGCATCTACTTGCCTGCATCCCTTAATAATCCTCCTTCATTCTCTGAATGCAAGACAGGGCATCTAAAACTCTACATGTTTGCTAAAGTTTTTCTGACTCTCAATGCTGGATGAAGAATCTCAGAAATCCCCAGAATTACCAAAAAGGTCCCTTGAAGTTTTAAAAATCTTAGGAATGATTAAGTAACCAAACCTGATCAAATTGATCCCTTGATAAATTTATTGCAACATGATTGTGCCTGATGTTTTCTGGTAAATGCCCTGTAGTGTATTATTAAAAAGCAAAGCTCTTGGAGTCACCAGCAAATTTGCTGATGGTTGGTTTATGAATTACTAGGTTTGCAGACGCGAGACATGGATTTAGTGAGGTTCTTCTATTGGCCTGAAAATATAAACTATTACATACGTAGAAGGAAATGGAATTGTGGTTGCAATAAGAACCATAGTGCTGGATTTCCTCAACCACAATATTGCAGAAAAAATGTGTTTAAAACTTCATATAAAAGTTATCAAATATGGAGACCTGTAGATTTAAAAATACAGTCCAGGCTCATTTCACTAGAAAGTGACATTTCTGATGTAGAATATTGCTGTTCTGTGAAGGTAGGAGCCAGAGAGACTGGATGAAACTTTGGTAGTCAGCCTAACATATTAATTCATCTGGACTAGAGCCATTTCCTAACACCCAAAGATATTTAAGCACTATGGTTTACAAACACCAATCAGGAAGTTGCAGTACTCTGCGCCATTGGACATTTGCACAAAACCTCACTTCCTTCCCCGCTCCCCTCTTCCCCAACATGAAACTCAAGCCATCAAATGTAGCAGAACCTACTGCAAACACTTTGTTGCTCATTTCCCTTCCAGTTGCCTAGAGAGCTTCAGGTGATGCTGCCCACGAGAACACCGCTCCAAGATGGCTGCTTACATGAAACAATCAGGCAAAGTGTCAGATGCCTAATCAGGGCAAAGAGAAGGTCTAACTTTTCAAATCAGTAACAACCACCAGGATTCTTTTTTTTTTTTTTTTTTTTTTTCCTTGAAATGTGAAACTGCATGTTCTGGCAGGGAAGGAAGAGGAGAAATTCCTCCTTCTTGTCACCGTCGCGATTACTTCCTTCTCTCTCACTTCCTTCTCTCTCGTGGCTGGCTGGTTCAGATGACCAAGGCTCCTGCTGTGTTTTAGATCTGGGCAATTACAGCCACCAGGATGATATGGACCAAAGTACAGTGTTCAAACATGACTGGTAGATAAATGACCATTTATCACTGTTTTTTAAAAAAATTTTTTTTCTTATAAAGTTAACAAACCAAGGCTGTTGATCCCTGAATTAGAAAGTTGATTTACTTGATTATTTCCCAAAGTATGAGGTGGGAAGGAGGAGGGGAAGAGCCTCTCGTGCTTCTGCGTATGTTGCTGATCCTCTAGTTTGGCAACATCTTGGGAGTATCTTCCGATCTAGTGATGTGGCGTTTTGTGAATCTAAGTACCAGCCCGTGGCCCTCATGCTGGCTGCTTACGGCCCAAAGGGGAAGAGGGTCTGCCCCCTCCCCCTCCACGTTTCAATCTGGCCCAGTGGTGGACACAGAGCCCTGGGCAGTTTCCCCAGGAGCAACTGTCTCCTCTTGTGAAGGTGACTCTTCCTCAGCTTGTCCTCGAGATGTGACAGTTGTTTCAGGGGAGATGCTGTGAGGCCCCTCCAGGGGAATACAGCCAGGGTGGTTTTTGCGAAAGTGCTGATTCAAGATGGCCTGGAAGGGGAAGCTTTTGCCACATACGTGACAGTGGAAGGGCTTGTTGCCTGTGTGCTTGCGGATATGATACTCCAGCTGATCCTTCCGGGTGTACTTCTTGCCACACATGCGGCAGACAAATGGTGTGATTCCCATGTGCAGGCGCATGTGGCGGTCCAGGCTCCCCTTCTGATTGAAAGATTTGGCGCAGTAGATGCAGGTGAGACGGGGGTTGTAACGGAACCACCGCTCAGATACTTCTTGCTCTCGGAGATACTCCACATAGCCACTTACTCCCATCATTGCGGACTCTTCTACCTGTGTCCAGTGAGGAAAGCAAGAACACATACGTGTAAGGATACATATTGAAAGAAATCAAATCTATTTTTACCTCTCATACCAGGCAACATGCTTATTTTTAGGAGAGACCCAAACAGGAAATGAATTACTACAAAAAAGTACAGATGTTAATATAATAATTAAAAGAACAATCTGAGGACACTCTATTCCATTACTTTAAAAGAGCAAGATGGGGGGCGCCGGGTTTCTCAGTCAGTTAAGAGTCCTACTCTTTTTTTTTTTTTTGTTTATTTATTTTTGAGAGAGACAGACAGTGTGCAAGCAGGGGAGGGGCAGAGAGAGAGGGAGACACAGAATCCGAAGCAGGCTCCAGGCTGCAAGCTGTCAGCACAGAGCCCGATGTGGGGCTCGAACTCACGAACAATGAGATCATGACCTGAGCCGAAGTCAGATACTCAACCGACTGAGCCACCCAGGAGCCCCAAGAGTCCTACTCTTGATTTCAGCTCAGGTCATGATCTCCTGATTCATGGGACTGAGCCCCATGTCGGGCTCCCTGCTATCAGCACAGAGCCTGCTTGGGATTCTCCCTCTTTCTCTGCCCCTCCCCTCAAAAAAGGGGCTCTCTCTCAAAAAAGAAATAAATATTAAAAAAAACAAACATATAGGAGGCAATTACAGTTGTTTGGCAGAGGCTAAAGTACCAATGCAAAAGTTGACTCTGCATTAATTGGAAGAAGACTCCTCTAGCTAGCAATTGGTTTTGTGTCCTTTTCTTTAATTTCTCAAAATGTGTTTTGTCTCCTTTCACATATGTAAACAGACAGTGCCTTCAGCATTTCCAACAGAAGCAGTTCTCAGCAGGTTTGGGAAGCAGTACGTGAAGCCAAGCGTTGAATAGTAACACTGAGGTTTTAGATGATTTCTGATTTGTCTTCTATGATGTTTCCTTCTGCTTCATTTCCCTGGATAATCAAAACTGAACTCACATAAAGGACTAGGGATTATCCCACCAAAAGTTCCTGGGTGACCATGGACAAAGCACAGAGTAACTTCTCTAAGGCTTAGTTTTCTCATCCACAAAATTAAAAGGTGCCAGCTCTGCCGAATTCTCATGAGAATCAAACACAATAAAGGTACCTTGAAATATTTTGAATGCATGTTATTATCCTGTATAGCAATTAAGGATACTGAAACGTGGATTCAAATCTGCATCCTACTTATTGTATGACCATGAGCAAGTTATTTACTCTATGTGTCAGTTTCTTCATCTGTAAAATGAATATAATAGCATCTACCTAGTAGGTTGCAATGAGCATGAATGAGTTAATTCAACGAAGCGCTTACTATAGCCAAGTAAATGTTAACTATTATTAAACATTACAAACTCACAATATTATTCATAATCTTGAGGGAATAGGCTCTGAAAAAACCCGCCTAACTTTTAAGTAATGTCATACCAGTATTGTCCATATGCAAATGTCATACCAGTATTGTCCATATGCAAAGTCAATGTAGTTTAGTTACCTGTGAGATCTTTTTACATTATCTTTTAAAATGTATTTAATTTTTAAATCCTTTGAATTAAAACGTGGGGTTTGAACTCACGACCCTGAGATCAAGACCTGCGCTGATATCAAGACTCAGACACTTAACCAACTGAGCCACCTGGGCGCCCCTCCTTAAGGTTCTTTTTAAGTGAAGTATTCCATATAACGAATACATTTCATATAAATGAACGATTTCCATATTGTCTAAAATTCCATCTAGATACTTGACATGGTCTTCAAATATGTTCACCATCTTAACTGTGAATTACTAATCAGACTCAAAGAACTGAAAGGACTTTATTTTTTTTTTTAATTTTTTAACGTTTTTTTATTTATTTTTGAGACAGAGAGAGAGACAGAGCATGAATGGGGGAGGGTCAGAGAGAGGGAGACACAGAATCTGAAACAGGCTCCAGGCTCCGCGCTGTCAGCACAGAGCCCGACGCGGGGCTTGAACTCACGGACCGTGAGATCATGACCTGAGCCGAAGTCGGCCGCTCAACCGACTGAGCCACCCAGGCGCCCCTGAAAGGACTTTAAAAAGTCATCTATTTGGTTCATTTTTATTTGAATATCTGCAAAACTGGAAATTTCACAGGCAACCAAATAACCCCCTATTTAGGAGATGCCTCTTTACTTATCACCTACTAAGTAACCTTAGTTACTCAAAATTAGTGATAAAACATCTTCTATTTATTGGCCACCTAAAAAGGCCAATGAAGATTAGAAGATTAGAAAATGAGAACTCTGTCCTCAAGGAAATTTCAAAGTAGAAGGACACATAAAATTCATGCAACTAGAAAAAGAATAATTTTTATGAGTCAGTACGGAGTTGGGAAAAATTATACCATATCATCTGTAAATGCTACCGTGGTTTAAGGAGAGATCAAAGAGGCCTGGGCTAGTTAGGGCACATGGAACCAGGAGCTGGGTCTTGGGGGAGCCCAGACACCTGGGAAGAACAGAGTATCCCAGACTGAAGTACAGAGACAGGAGTAAGTTTGATGTGGTTCTGACATACAGAGAAGGTCTGATGAATGCTGATGAGTGGTGGAAGAAGCCAGGTTAAAAAGATTATAATTACTTGGAGAATTAAGCCAAGTATTTTCACCTTCATGTGGCAGACAAAGGAAAAAGCCACAGGATGTTTTTAAGTAAAGAAGTAACCATAGCAGTTTAATCATTCCTGTCATCAGGAAGCTCTTCCAAGTTTATCAGAATTTGTTCTTACTGTAATGTAACTGTAATGTAAGCCCCTGTCTTGTTTCGGTTCTCTATGGCAGGGAAAAATAACTGTGGTGGAGACTCACCATAATGAACTTCCACACATATTAAGGTGTATATTAACTCATCTCTTAATATCATCTCCAGACAATATTACTTATCTGCCGCGACTTTATAGCCTGTACCTTCTGCTTTGTTCAGGCAAACACCCTTGCAGAGTTCCCATATTTATCCCTATCCCATCTACATAAGAATAAGTTATCTCTACTTAATTAAGAAAAAATTTTTAATGTTCATTTATTTATTCTTAGAGAGAACGTGAGCAGGGGAGGGGCAGAGACAGAGGGAGAGAGAGAATCTCAAGCAGGCTCTGCACTGTCACTGCAGAGCCCGAGGTGGGGCTCGAACCCATGAACTGTGAGATCATGACCTGAACCAAAATAAAAAATCAGATGTTTAACCGACGGAGCCACCCAGGTGCCCCTCTAGCCGCTTATTTAAAAAGTGCATTTCATCTCTCTGAGTAACACTTTCCTGAGGAGACACTGATTCTAGCAGTTGCCTGTTAGCGCTTCTGTTCCCACAGCACTGCTCCAGAAGCCTCGGCTCTGTGACTTGTCCCTGCTTTGTGTTCTTGTTAGTCTGCCTTACCCACCCGGAAAGTGCGTGGTCTGTCTCACGCAGCACGTATTTGCACAATAGTGACTGCATCTTACCTGAGAGGTGAAGAGAAAAGGGGTCCTAATTATATGAGTAAAGTTACTTTTCCTCCAAGCTCCTAACATTTTTTTAAAAAAACTTTTTCAAATGTTTTCTATTTATTTTTGAAAGAGAGACAGAGAGACAGAGTACGAGTGGGGGAAGAGCAGAGGGAGAGGGGGACACAGAATCTGAAGCAGACTCCAGGCTCCGAGCTGTCAGCACAGAGCCGACACGGGGCTTGAACACACAAATTGCAAGATCATGACCTGAGCTGAAGTCAGAAGCTCAACTAACTGAGCCATCCAGGCACCTCACATTTTCTCTAACATCTTACTGAAACTAAAAAATTCTTGAAGCGCCTAGGTAGCTCAGGGGCTTGAGCGTCCGACTCTAGATTTCGGCCCAGGTCATCATCTCACGGTTTGTAAGCCTGAGCCCTGAGTCAGACTCTGTGCGAAGAACGAGTAGCCTGCTTGGAATTCTCTCTCTCCGCCCCTCCCCCCTACCTCTCTCTCCAAATGAATAAACATTAAAAAGAAATAAAAAACTAAAAAATTCTAATACTTACATTCCTTTTCTGGTACCCTCACATGGTAACATGCAAGTAAATATAGTTTCTAACAAGGCTTACTGTTACTATACTATGTACACAATACACATCCAATGGCTTAAGTAAAAATCAAACAAGATATTATCATACAACGCAAATGCTAAAAACGTTAGCTACCCAATCTTAATCCACCAGTGTTTCCTTTATTTATTTATTAATGTTTATTTCTGAGACAGAGAGAGACAGAGCATGAGCAGGGGAGGGGCAGAGAGAGAGGGAGACAGAGAATCTGAAGCAGGCTCCAAGCTCCGAGCTGTCAGCACAGAGCCCGATGCGGGGCTCGAACTCACAGACTGTGAGATCATGACCTGAGCCGAAGTCGGATGCTTAACCAACTGAGCCACCCAGGCGCCCCCACCAGTGTTTCCTTTTAAAGGGCAAAGGTATTTACAATTTATTGTGTTCCACTCTGTGAGTTCACAATCTTTTTAAAAATCAATCTTCAGTGATAGACACTTGTGAGAACAAACAAAAATATCAACCAACTACTTCAACTACTTGCTAAGGAGTTGCAAAGAAGATGGAAAACATTATTCCTATCCTTTCTAGAACATTTTAGTCTCACAGAAGATTCAGGAGGAAAAAAAATGAAAAGACACAACCATACAAAAAAAGCAATCACACACAAAAGTGCATAAGCAATTTATTTACAAATACGTAATACTATATAAATCAGTAATTACGTAGTGTTATGCCCACAGAGTATAAAATCAGACTCTCTCCATCCCAAGTCTTAAATTACCTGCATGTAGTTTCCAGGGGTTATTTTATATTACTCTCAGGAATACAGACTGGTTCCTGTAACCAGGGAAGAGTCCCACAATCTTTTCTACTTCTCAAACTCTGCTGACACCAAAAGTGTATTTCCTGCATGCCCACAAGTAAGAAAGAAACAAGTAATCGAATACAGTATTTATTTAACGAGGTCACTGTTACCTTTCCTGTACCTTTCCTTTCTTATTCGTTATATTCTGTTCACACACCGTGGCAGTTTCTTCAACCACTGAGCAATCCTAACCCCACTACATACCTGGGAGCTGGGCTGCTTAGGCTCATCCATTCTCCCAGGAGACTCACTTCTGGCTCTGTGTCTCTCCGTCAAGGGAACAACACTGCCGGAGGGGCTAAATCTGTTGGAAGAGGAGCAAAAAGGGGATAGTAGAAAAATAGCGTCAAGGAACTTAAAAAATGATGACATCTACCCCTTTTTATCCCATGGCTGAGGAAGGGGGAACAAACAGAACAACAGATTTCTAAGAAATACTTTCATATAGTAAATATCAGATCTTAAGGTTAAAAGAGGTCTGCCCTAGTAAATTTAAGAAATACAAAATGGCATAGCAGAGAGACCACATGGCCCGGTGACACTAAGGCTAAATACAAGCTTCTGTCCTTGAGGACCGGGAGACCATAAAAGCATAAATTAAAACTGGGTCTATGATTTTGTTTCTTCTATGTAACTATTAGGTTTTTGGTTGCTCCCTCACCCACGCCCCATGGTAACTTGTTACAGATCTCAGACTGCTGATACAGATCATGGAAGTTGAAAATCTCTGCATCCAAAGCTATTACTTCTGATGCAGTTCTAACACTGGACAAAGGGTGCTAACACAGGGGAATAATAAGTACTGTCCTCAAGGATACTTTAACTGTTAAGGACCGGAGGAGAAAAGACCACCTACAGGAGATATAGGATATGCCCTCTGAATTTCTGTGACACATAATGCCTCTTTTAAGGCCAGATGTGAACCAAAGTAATAGCTTCTTTAGTTTTCATCGTTCATGCAATTTTAATTTATTTTTAAGAGTGGGGAAAAAAACAAATATTACCAATCGAAGTTGGTAATATTTCTTTCAACTGAGGCTTTCTTTCCATTTACTTAGATTAAAATTGTTACTTCCACTCCCCAAAAAATGTTCTGACAATTACAATATGTTAGAAAAAAAAGTGAAGCATAGGGCATAGTAGCACTGGTGGAAAAAAAGAGACTCTCAGGCTTGTGGTAGCAGCAGTCATTGATGAAAGAAAACAGGGAAAGGTATTATCACATGACAAATGAAAAAAAAAAAGAGAAGAAAAGAAAAGAAAAACTATCCAAAAAGCCCTTCTTTGAAATTACTGTGATTACACTAATTTAAAAAGAACGATCACTGCTGGTACCCTACTTCCTCTAACTGTGGTAGACGGGGGCAAAGAAAAGTGAACAGTGCTACAAAGGAAAGTCAAAGTCCCCCAGGCCACCTACCTGTGTGATAACATACCAAGGAAGGGCACTGCTGCCAGGCTCCCAGCTGATGATCAGCTCCCTGCCTGGAAATCCGAGGAGGCCCTGGCAATTACTGATCCTAGCGTGGCTGCAGCTGCTATTCTGATTCATGGAAGTGTCTAACTTTACCATAGTTCTCACAACACTGTGAATACTTCAGGACTAGGAGCTTCCTGCTTTAAAGAAATAAGAACGCAAGTCTTTTGGCACACCTCCGGTTTCCTCAACTTATTTTGGCTAAGAACATCAAGTAAGGAAGACATACTCTGTGCCACACAGAGGGCCTGAGTTAGTGACGTCTGCACGACAGCCGTTTAGACGAACAAAGAAAACAAACCGTACCTGTCAATTTCACTGCTTGTTGGCCGAGCCACCTTGGCTCCTGAAGATCCCAGAGTGTAATTTTCCTGCCCCACAGAACCATGGCCGGTGGTGTCAATCACCATGGCTGTGACTTCCTCGGCGCTACTCCCGTCTTCTCCGGAAGGCTGATTCTCAGTCCCAAGCCACTCCTCCAGGTTTTCCGTTTTGATGTGTACTGCCCCAAGAACTCTAACTTCATCATCACTCCGGGCCCCCCGGTCTGCTACTCCCGTCTCCACGTACCACTGTCCTGCTCGGTTGATTCGAAGAATGGGCTCCCGGCTCTCTACATCAGAACTCTGTTCAATTATCTGAGGGCTGGTGGACTCCTCAGGAGGACTGAGCTCCCTGATATCCAACACAGCACTAACCTGACCTCGCCGGTTTCCCTTTGCAGTATTATGTCGTGGGCTAAGGGAACGGTTTAGATTCGGTGTCACCCTGTGAGACTCCGGAGGCCTTTCTGGATGCTTTGTCCTCGTTTGACTCAATTCTGCTTCAACCTCTGCCACATTAATTTTGAAGTGAATCCCCTCCAGGATCTGTGTACATTTGTCTATAATATGCTGCATCTGCAGAAAACTGGCAGCTGTCAGGTAGCTGATGATATCTGCCAGTTGCAGGCATATCCGCCCCGTATAACAGAAAGAAAGGAGCTGCTCAAAAACAGTAGGGTTCTTGATGACTGAAATGGAGACAGTACTCATCTCATTCAAGGACATGTGATCCCGGAAATAGGGTGAACTGGCAGCCAGGACCACTTTGTGAGCCCGAAAAGCCTGTCCCTGCACGTTGACCACAATATCACAGAGACGGCCCTGCATGCGCAGCTGGTTTAGATGGCTCAGGACAGAGTTGCTGAAGTCAGGGATCTCCAGTTGTATGTTCCCACCTTTCTCCATGGTCGTGCCTGAGGGTGTAGGCAGGCATTCAACCCTGCTGAAAGAGGAAACCAAGTTCATTAATAATTTGAATTTCACTCCTGCCATGCTCTCCAATTCAAATCTACTGAAAAATATTTTTTGGTAAAATTTCAAAATCTCCAAGTAAAAAGAGACAACTTCCCTTATGTTTGGATATGGAAACAAGATACCCTTAACAACCCAAATGTGACTGCTAGACTTCTACAAAGTCTACCTAAGATCATACTCCCCTTACTAATAAGCTATGCAGCATCAAAACATAAGTTTAACAGAAGGGGGAAAACCAGTTGTGACAGCTCTTTTTTTTTCTTCTTTAATCACGAAGTATTCATACACTGAATACAAAATCCTTTGATAACTTTTCTTTGAAGGAGGAAAGAAATCAGCTCTTTGAATAAATGTAATTACACACTAATGGATTGATCCCTCTTGCTAATATTTTACTACATGCTGTAGAAGTTATGTTTATTATTTAGAAGGTGACTCATATCCCACATGAATGTATGTAAGCCATTATTTCGAAGCTTGAGAGTCAGAGCCCTCACAAAAAGGCTTGGGTTTAGGACTCTGAAGCAAGGTCTTGGTTAGGAAACATGCCACAGCCGTGTCAGAACTCAGTGAAGATGCAGAGAAGCTGAAGATGTTCAACCTCAGAATTAAGAAAGGGTAGGTACACTGCTTCTATCTAAATTCAAAGCTGGGAATTTCAGGGTGGTGATGATGCTGATTCTGAAATGTAATTCCCCAAAGCTGGTAGAAAATAGAGCATTTATCAAATGGCCAATATTTTTACATCAAAGTTTTTCTTTAAACAGCTGAAAACATTATACCTATAACTGCATCCAATAGCCTTCAATGGTTGACACTAGTTTGTGTAAATCTCAACAGGAAGACGCTGACTTGAGCCCAACATGTTTCCATTTCTCTGTAACTTTATAAGACATTACATAGTTAGCTAAAATCTAAAATTTCAGAACTGATCCTGACAAGCTCACAGTATTGCCCCGCACTTACAACACAATCAGTAAATAGGGAAGTGTATACACTGCTTTTAAGAACCAACTTTAGCCAACCTGACCTTTTTCCAAAGCGTTTTTGTTTGTTTTGAAACTTTTAATCCAATAAGAGCCTCTGTCGATGCCATCATGAATTCAGATGTGTTTATTTTGGAGCCTACACCAGCGCCTTTTTTGTTTGCTCTTTCCGGCAATTCCCCAGTGAGGAGGAAGCCCCTGGAGTAAGGTCTCTCTCTACCGTCGGCACTGGAAGGGTGAGAGCTGTAAGAGGGAGAATCGGGAACGCCATGGGGTTGGCCACTCCGGTATTTGAGTGGCTTTAGTCTGCTATAGGAAGCGTGGGTAGTGGGAAACTGACAGAAGGGCGAAATGTCACCGAGGAGCGGGGGGAGGAGAGGGGAGCAAGGCTTGGGGCCGGGGAGCGAGCAATCAGGTGAGGGCAGAGCACCGGGAAGGGGGCGGCGCCCCGGGACCCCGTCCAGGCGGTGAGCGTAGGCGGGCGGGGAGCAGCCCAGAGGTGGGTGTGTGTATCTGGGTGTGTCCGGGCTGCGGTGGGGGAGGGGGCCGCCCATCCCGGGGTCCTGAGGGAGGGGCCCGGCGAGGGGGCGGGTCCGGCAGCTCAGCCCGGCCCGGGGCCAAGGGGGTGGAAGGTCTCCGGTGCCTTGAGGGTGGGGTGAAGGGGAGTGGCTGAGCGCCCCAGGAGCAGGCTGCGGCGGAGCCCGGACAAGGCGGTCCCGGTGCAGGGCAGCGGGACCGGTGTGCGGGGCCCGAGCCCAGTCAAGGAGCAGCACCTACCTCCGGGGGTGGAAATGGGCCGGAATGGGCCGGAACACCGTCCCGGAAGTGAAACCCCCCACCCCCTCCCCCGGAGCGGGCGACGTGCCGGAAGGAAATCACTCACCCTTACACCGCCCCCCTTCCCCTCCCCCAGCGCTTTCCGTCCCTCGCGCCCCCTCCCCTCTCTTCCTTCTCAGTCGGTCGGAGGGCGGGAGCCTTGAGTCACGCGGGCTGTCGTGTCACCGCCCACAATGGCGGGTGGGGCGGGGCCAAGGGGCGGGCTAAGAGGAAGGAGGTGTGGCTGCAGGAGGAGGAAGAGATGACGGGTGGAGACGGGGAGGAGCTGAAGCCGGCGAGGGTGCGTCATGACGTCATGAAAAAGCGTCCTTATATACTGGCACCTGGCCCCCATCTCGGTCTTTCGAGGCTGGGAATTGGCCGTTGGTATGTATATGATCATTTTGCTTAATGGCTTGTTGGCTCGAGGCCTTCAGCTCTTGGTAGTTAAAGTCATCTTAAACTAACTGGTATTTGTAGTCCGGTCGCGGGCCTTTGGAGGGTTCCCAAGATGAAGATGATAGAAGATTAACGTTTTGGGTGCGGGCGCGGCCTAAATCCTACCGCTCGGGCAGAATTGCGGAAAAACCCGTGGGCTCGCGTTCCCTGCCTGTGATGAAGCCTGCGTTGGTAGGGACATCTGAGACTGTTGATGAACGCCAACGGCTCTGATGGCGGCGCGTGCCGAGTCACCCGAGTGGGATTTTGTTAATCTCGGCCAGGGCCTCCTTCGGCCTTTTGCTCAGGAAAGCCGGCAGTTGGGGTAGTCCACGTGCTTCTCTGAATGGCTGCGTTCCGCAGTGCACCATTATTTACTTAAGTGGTTTCCAGCTTTAACTTTTTGCACTGCTCCTTTTGTAAACTATTAAGTGCGCTCTTTGTAGTCGTGAAATTATGGGTGGTGTAAACGATATGTGGTATAGGTGATAGGAAAAGAAATATGCTTAGGCTGTAGAACAAATGATTAATTTCAAAGTTTGTTTGGGAAGAGCGAGCAAGCCGGGGGGGGGGGCGGGGGGCAGAGAGGGAGAGAAAATGCCAACCAGACTTAGCACTGTCAGCGCAGAGCCCAACGCAGGGCTCTAAGCGTAAACGGTGAGATATGACCTGAGCAGAAATCAAGAGTTGGATGCTCAAGGACTGAGCCACCCGGGGGCCCCAGAACAAAATGGTTATTTTTAAGAATCCTAATCTTTTCCCTAGAAATGGTGCTGGGCACGAATGCAAAGTGGCTTTTGATGGCTTCTGATAGGCAGGTAAGAAACGGGTTAATACAGTGGAAAGGAATCAGATCTCCTTGGAGGTGGGGTCTTTTGTTAAGCCTGTGATGGTTTAAGAGTAGTGGACAGAAGGGATTTCTGAAAAATCCTATTCTGAGGCTTAACCATACCTAAAACCTTGATAGTTACTTTGGCTGCGCAGTATGTTTAATCGGATGCTCTTTGTTTTCTAGTTCTGTGCCAAAGGGGTGAAAACGGCTGCAAAGGTAAGTTACTGAAATTCCCTCACCAAGGAAAGTTAGGTTGAAAGTCCACTAAATGTGCTACAATGATGACATTATATTTGCTACTCTTGACTGTGAGAATGACGAGAGTTACTACCACCATTACACTTAACTGAGGCACACAAAAGGTGATTTAGAGAACTTGGAGATTGACACTACTTTTACATGAAGCTGTTTCTTCCTAGGTCCTAAAGTTCAAGTTGCACATGCTACCCATGGGCAAACAGGTGAGGAACCTTTTAGATAGTCCGTGTTTACCCAGTCCTTTTCAATTCTTTTTTTTACATCTGAATGCCTACACTCTGGTATTCTGTATGAAATGCTTACAACCTGAAACAGATACTATGATGGTTGCATAGTTCAGCAGATTGGATCATGAAGAGATAGCTATCTATCTGATGTATCGAAGTTGATAGGAAAATTGGTTTGCTGTTAATAGCATAAGCAAAATGTCATTAACCTAGTTTCCTTCCTTTTTTTGTAGGCGCTAAAGGGAGTTGGCTGGAAATTGAGGAGGTGAGCAGAATTGTAATGGAGCTAAATGTTGGTAACAGGGCAAACATCACAGTACAGCTAATGGCTGTTTAGAGTGCCTTATGCACAGAAAGCACTCCTACCACCAAGTGCTTGAATGCGTTGCTGAATGCAGTAAATACATGCCAGACCCTTGTCCTGTTACCATTGGTTAGGACACTCATGATTTGTAAAAAGCAGCCTGGATGATGATAAGCAAATACTGACTGAACATGAAGGTCTTAATTAGCTCTACCTGATTTCAGGCATTTTTGACGTTGTAGGGAGAAAATTCATCTTTTGCCTCTTGTGAAACTGTCTTTATTTCTTAGGTGGACTTGAGTCTCAGTCATGTTTGGAGCAACGATTTATTTTGGTAAGTATTAAGCATTTTAGTAAGCTCAAAACTTAACTGAGTGCTGATGAAATAGAATGCCTAACTACCAAGTTAACTAGTTTACTGTGGCTACTTAGTGGGTGCATGTTGAGCATGCTGTGAATGGGGTTTTTGAAATGATGTTGACCAAATGTCTGACCTGAAGTGAGCATGTAGACAAATTTAACACTGAAGAACCCTGTGACAAATAACTCTGAGAAAAATTCGGTGATAATTAACATTTTAACGAAGTGTCTTGTTTTTTTCTAGGTTACTGGCCACTATCCTGGATGGCTTGCTTGGGGTAAGACAAAACAGTTCTTTGGTTGCTGAAATGTGCTATAATGTGTTAAGTGTGTCCTGGTGTTTCAAGGAAGATTCAGCCATTGTGAAGTGCATTTAAATTTTTTTTTTTTTTATTTTTTGGTCAGGTGCTGATTTTGAAGAACTTTTTATATAAAGGTATGTATTCTCTAAACCTTTTTTGGTTAACAAGCAAGATACTGTTAGTGATGATTTTTGAAATTAAAAACAGATGGGAATCTCTCTGAAAAAGAGTGAAGATTTCTTAAACGCTGAAACAGTATTTGGAAAAGTTGAGAAATCCACTTGTTACTACCTGTTAACTAAATTTGACGAAATTTTCTGCAGGTGTGAAGAGTTAGTGGCTCACGAGGCCCGGAATGAGGAGTTTTAAGCCAAGGTATAGTCGTTTCAAGTTGGGTGTCTATATGAAGTGGTTTAAAGCCGATACAGTGATGAGAACATAGTTCAGCAGACTTGACAGTGATGAGCAACATTGTCTTTCGCTCCTATCTGACGTATCTGGCTGCAGCAACCCTATCCATACCCTTGAAAACGAGCCATTTATTCTACCACAGGAAACGTTCAGGGTTGGGGTAACTAGTGGCTATATACAAATGTTTTTTTTTTAGTTTATTTTGAGGGGTGGGGGAGGAGCAGAGAGGGAGACAGAATCCACTCTGTGCAGAGTCCAGTGCAGGGCTCCATCTCCCTGACTTCATGACCTGAGTCGGACATTTAATTAACTGAGCCCACCAGGCACCCCAAATGTTTCAATTTTACGATTTCACATTTTGAGGAGCACAGGTAAAGTTTTTGCCGGGAAATTGTAATTTTTTAATAAGCTTCATGTTTTAAAGCAGTTTCAATATTGACAACAAAATTGAACGTAGGATCCCATACATCTGGTCTTCACACCTTCCTCAACATTCAGCACTAGAGTGAGACTTTGGCTACAATTATGAATATACAATGAGACCATTATCGCCCAAGTCCACAGCTTACATTAAGGTTCATTCGTGTTACACGTTGTATGGGCTTGGACAATGTGATACATCCACCATTGTCTGTGTAGAATAGGTTTGCTGCCCTAAATGTTACTTTTCAGAAAGTTAAAAATGGGGAAAACCAGTACAAATTTTAAATGGCTTTTTCCCCCCCCAACATTTACAAACAGGCAGACTGTCAACCTGAACATTAAGAGGTAAGTTGGTCTGTGGTATATGTGATAAGTTAGCATGTAACCAGTGATGTAATGATTCTGCCAAATGAAACCGAATGATATCACTCATAAAACCGTTCCATTTTTGTTTCTGAGGTTACTAGCAAACATCATGTGGGGTGGTTTTTGTTTTTTTCACCATGATTAACCTGCCATCATTGCTTTAAGGGCATTTGTGAGGGCAGCGATCCAGTTATGAGAGCAGCTTGCTAGTTGAAAGGTGAGACTTTAAAAACCTTAGTACTGTTGTCTTAATCCAGAATACATGATGATCTCACTCCAACTTGAACTCTCTCACTGATCACTTGATGATTATAAAAGATCTGATATTCTGTGTATTCAGAATACAATTAGAATTAAAACATAAAAATGTGTCTAAAAGTTGCTGCTTTGTCCTTCCAGCACCTGGATGGATGCCCACGGGATAGAAGATCAAGCTTTTCAATATCAATAAATTTTTATAAACCATCTGATCAAGAGTGCTGATTTCAATTTAATGGGATGAAGGAAGGAAAATTATATCTTTGTAATTAAGACCCTGTGACATTAGCTTAAAACAGTTGACATTGAGATGTATTTTATAGGATACCTTGGGCTTGAAGGTGCAGAAAAATAAACTACAGCCCTTTTCAGGTGTAGAATGCAGAATGGTGGCATGATCTGAAGGATGAGCTGTGTATTGTGCAGAAATTTTCTAAGGGGCTGAATGTGAAATCCTGTGCCAAAATGCTTGCTATTAAGCACGATGGTGGTGGGTCTCTGCAAGTGTTGATAGATGGTGCAAGGGAAGTAACCTGGTTATCGCCCCCCACCACATATTAAAAGAAAGCTTAAAAATGGGACAAATACTATGGTCACAGCGGTTAAGAAATAGGAGTGCTGACTTTGCAAGTCAGAATCTCACATTGACCACGGATTGCCTATTGTATTCTGTAAATTAGTGAAACTGCTTGGCCTCTGGCAACATAAGAGCCCAGATACTAAAAATCTGAAATCACATTAATTTACTACTTGAAGTGTGTGGGGACATTTGTTTTGCAATTTAGGACTTTAAACAGGATTTAGGATTTTAACAAGATATTGCAGGGGTGCCTGGGCAGCTCAGTGCCCCATATCTAAGGTTACCTCCCTTGGCCCTTCCCCAACTTGCACATTCTCTTCTCTAAAACACGGAGGATGTTGCATGCATTTATTTGGATGACAAGATGGTCACTCCAAATGTTTGGGTCTGTTGGAGGTGAATTTTCGTGCTTTCAGAGTGAGGAAATTCTGTTAAGCACTTTCCTATAGTCACATTGACATCACTTCAATCTTTTAAATTCCTTCTACAGGAAAGGTTAGATAATCCATGGTTCATTATTGCTTTTGGTACCAGTGGCCACCCCAGTGTCTCCCAACAGGCTCTGAGAGGCCCTCTGAAGCAGGAACCATCACTTGGCTTCAGCTCTCCCCCTTTTCATTCTTACCACCGGTGGTGACCTTTCTTGGCATTACGTATTCTTAGTTTCCTTTAGGAGAATGTAAACTCCGTGAAAGGGATTTAAATCTTGTTTGTTGCAGTATTTCCAAGCTTGTCATTCAGGCAGTCAGTGTTAGATGGATTAGGTCAGTCTTTTAGAAATTTAGTGGGTGCCAAAAGATCCTCACAGTGAAATTGGCCTCTTCTATCATAGGCTATGACTTGGGTGACTACAAGTAGATGAGTTCATGGCTGGTTGAATTCTTCTGAAATGACTAACGCAATCTAAAAAGACATCTCTAGTGTATTAGAAGCCCAATCTCATTTAATAAGCCTGAGTGAGGGAAGAGAAAAATAGTAAGTTTTGAATGTTACTATACGTTAAAGGTGTTTTATTGCACATAAACGGCCTTAAAGGATCAAGTTATCAGAGGCCGTACAGTAAGTGGTAGTGCTAAGAACATATAGTAGCATATCTTAACTGACAACGAGTACACTGAGGATAATTATCTTGGACGACTGGAAGGGAGGGCCAAAACCACTACAGGCAGGAATATTAAAAGTCTTGTTGCCTTCTGGTCTGAAAAGTCTTAATACATAATATACTTAGGGTCAGGGGAGAGCTAGCTTGAAAGATTGGGAAAGACGTGGAGGTTAATGGAACACAAGACACCGTGATCTCCAAAAGTGGGGCTGGGCTGATTTAAAAAGATGGGCACCTACCTGGGTGTCTCAGTTGAGCTTCTGACTTGATTTTTGCTCAGGTCGTGGTATCCAGCTTTGTGTGGCTCTGTACTGAGTGGATCCTGATTCTCCCTCTGCCCCTCTAAACAAAATTGTCACAGCAAAAACCCTAATGTGACCTTAGCCTCTGGCACTGAGTGGGAGTTAGTACTACTCAAATTACGAGGTGCCCTCCAATGGTTGGAACCCATAATCCTATAACCCGTCACAGTGCTTCTACACTGAGGCAGGTGAGGGATGGGTTGTGTAGAGTACTGTACTGTTCCTGGTAACTCGAGTTTGAATAACATACCTACATTTATGCTTATATTTGATTTGGTTCCCTGAAAGTTACACCCATTACTAAGAGCCCATGTAAGTTACTGAGTGTAATGGAAATAACCCATTAGTTGACTCCACCCTACCCGAAAGCAGTTCCAGTTTAGTACATGATGTTTTGCTGACTGCATATCCTGCCAAGCACATGAAGAATGGATCCCCATGCAGTTATGCTCTCAAGCTAGAAAGTTGGGTTCCAGGATTCCAAACTAGTGCTTATTTATCCTTCAGATGTTGCAGCTTTTAGGTAGATACACTTTTTTCATCTTTCAAAAAGCTGTACGGTAATTTTTTTTTAATTTTTTTTTTAACGTTTATTTTTGAGACCGAGACAGAGCATGAACAGGGGAGGGTCAGAGAGAGGGAGACACAGAATCTGAAACAGGCTCCAGGCTCTGAGCTGTCAGCACAGAGCCCGACGCGGGGCTCGAACTCACGGACCGTGAGATCATGACCTGAGCCAAAGTCGGCCGCCTAACCGACTGAGCCACCCAGGCGCCCCTTTATGTATTTTAAAGGTATCCTCATGCTCCTGAGCTTGGTTGGAAGTGATAAACTGTGCTTCCTTCTTCTCTCTTATTCCTGGTGTAAAGCTATGGAAAGCGTTAGTGTACCGTGCTGCACAGGTGAAAAAGCTGAGACTGGACTTGTGTTCTAGTGACCTAATCATCCCAAGCCATTGTCTGAAAGGTTAATGCTAGCAGAAACAGACCCATAAATACAGAGAACAAACTAATGGTTGTCAGAGTGGAGAGGGAGTGGGGGATACAGACTTCCAGTTATGGAATGAATAAATAAGTCAGGGATGGAAGGGACAGCATAAGGAGTCTAGTCTATGGTGTTGTAATAGCGCTGTGTGGTGATAGATGGTAGCCACGCCTGTGGGGAGCCCACTACGACATACAAAGAAGTTGAATAACTATGTTGTGTAACACTGTCAATTATACTTCATTAAATTTTTAATAAAAAAAATTAATGAAAATGAATTAACATGTAAAAAAAAATTAAAAGGTCAACGCTTGCTAAGAGTTAAGCTACCATAAGCTGCCAGCATGCCCTCCCCTGCCTGTATTAGTCGATCATTTAATTTACTCAAGAGAGGTTTTTTGAACATCTATTATATGCCAAGTAGTGCTGGGAATAGGCATTAGAAAGAACAATACAGACAAAAAAATCCCTGCCCTCGTGGAGCTCATATCCTACTGGGGCAAACAAACTAAAATACACAAAATACAGTATATCAGGGAATGTGGTTAATAATCTAGTACTACAGAGGAAAAATAAAGCAGGGAAAGGAGGGCAGAGCATGCTGGTGGGCAGCAGGAGCTCATTCAAATATGGTGGTTAGGGAAATCTTCACCAAAAAAGGAAGTATTTAGCAAAGGCTTGAGGTATTAGGAACTAAACAGTGCACTTCTCTGGAGAAAAGCTGCTAGGTGACAGCTGGGGCAAAGTCCTGGACGTGGGCTCATGACTGGGGAACACCAGGAAAAGCAAGGACACCGGTGTGGGTGGTAGAGAGGGAGCTCAGGAGGAGATGGTCAGTAGATAGCAGGTGGCAAGTCATGGAGGGCTTTGGGGGCCACTGTAAGGACTCTGGCTTTTCTCTAAGATGGGAAACAACTGGAGGGTTTTGAGCAGAGGAGTGATGGGACCCTTACTGAGACTGCTGAAGGATAAGGACGCAAGGGTAGGAAGCTTTTGCTGGATCCTTTTTAAAGGATCAGATGCTGGATATATTTTGAAGATAGAGCTGACCTTTGAGACAAAAGTTTCTCCCGATTCGCTTTTTTAAAAGAAGTTTATTTTTAGTAATCTCTACACCCAACATGGGGTTGAACTCATGACCCTGAAATTAAGAGTCGCATGCTCTTCTCATGTACCAGTCAGCCACCCCACCAGATTCACTTTCTTGATCTGACCATAAAACTGAGGACTAGTATGTGTTTTTGTTTTTAATTTTTTTAATGTTTATTTAAAAAAAGTTATTTCTTTTTTAGTCTTTATTTTCGAGAGAGAGAGCACGAGTTGGGGAGGAGCAGAGAGGGAGACACAGAATCTGAAGCAGGCTCTAGGCTCCAAGCTGTCAGCACAGAGCCAGATGTGGGGCTCTAACTCATGAACCGTGAGATGGTGAGCCGAGCCAAAGTCAGATGCTTAACCAACTGAGCCACCCAGGTGCCCCTAACACTTATTTTTGAGAGACAGGAGAAAGAGCACGAGCTGGGGAGGGGCAGAGAGAGGGAGACACAGAATCCGAAGCAGGCTCCAGGCTCTGAGCTGTCACCACAGAGCCCGACATGGGGCTTGAACCCACAAACTGAGATCATGACCTGAGGTGAGGTTGGTGCTTAACCGACCGAGCCAGCCAGGCACCCTGGACTAGTAGTATATGTTTACAAGATGACTTTGGAATGTCTGGGAAAAGGAATGTTACATATAATAAAACCACCTTTATGTGGCACTCACTATAGTCAGGGATATACGTCAAGGACTCAACTGGGTACCTTCATACACAACACTTGAGGAAAGGATCTGTGCCTCTGTGTAACTAAAACGGAATAAGTTGTTAAAAATTTATTTTACTATTTCCAGGCTCGTGTAATTTTTATGGTAACACAATGTGGCCCTATTCATTTTTAGAGTGTAGATATCAGTTGGCATGGTAGAAAAGACAGGCACCTGATGGCAAAAATAATGTTTCTGATAACGGAAAAAGGTCCCTAAAGAAATGTATTCTAAATGTAATGGAAGTTTTTCATATCTTGCTTTACTTTGGACTTGCTGCCTTTCTTCCAGGCATTAAATCCAAGACTCTGGTATGGTCAAACTCAGCCCTACTACATACAAAACAATTAAGGACAGGTCTTGCAATGAGGCTTCTGCCCTTGACTTTCTTATAATCTCAGGCAAACTGGAATTATAAACCATGGATTCTCGATTCCATCTTTAAATGACTGTGACAGGGGGGTGCCTGGGTGGCTCAGTTCGTTGAGCGTCCGACTTCAGCTCAGGTCACGATCTCACGGTCCGTGAGTTCGAGCCCCGCGTCGGGCTCTGGGCTGATGGCTCAGAGCCTGGAGCCTGCTTCCGATTCTGTGTCTCCTTCTCTCTCTGCCCCTCCCCCATTCATGCTCTGTCTCTCTCTGTCTCAAAAATAAATAAAAATGTTAAAAAAAAATTAAAAAAAAATAAATGACTGACAGGTCATGACTTAAATGTGTGTGTGTCCCCAGGTATTTGCTATCTTAGTAATTGTTTCCATATATACAAAAGTCTCTGAACTTTCACTGTTTCTACCAATACCTGTTCATCACTCTAGCTTTACCATCCTTCCTGACATCTAGTGAGAAGATGCCCTCACCTTGTCCTTCCTCAGGTACAGGCAGCAGTGTTTGGCTACTCCTGGATCTTTGTTTTTCCATAGAAATTTTACAATCTGCTCTTCAAGACCCATCTACTCCCCCAAAAGAGAAAGGTGTCCTGTTGGGATCTGAATTGGATTTTTTTTTTTTTTTTGTATATTTAAAAGATTATTCTTTAGAATGTTACAGTAAGATAGATGATAAACTGCATATATGTGAAGTGTGTAATTTGCTGAGTTTTGTGAAAGGATGAACAGGCCTGTGGCTACAGATTTACAGCACTCGTCCTCGGAAGAGGAAAAGAAAAAACGTGAAACGAAATGGCTAGTTCAAAGACCAAATTCCTATATTATGGATGTAAAATGTCCAGGTTGCTCCAAGATTATCACGGTTCTCAGCCATGCTCAGACTGTGGCTCTCTGTGGAGGCCCTTCAGCAGTGTCATGCCAGCCCACAGGAGGAAAGGCCAGACTCACAGAGGGGTGTTCATTTAGAAGAAAGCAACACTAATGATCCACACAACCTCTTGAATTTGTGTTAAGTCACAGAAAGCCTTATTAGTTCAGTAATTCCAGTTAATCTACCAAAATACTGGAATTATGTTTAATTTTGTAAGGTATACAACAGTGATCTATTTTGGTGTCTTTTTCAATAAAGTTTTGATTATGGGCAAAAAAATATTTAACAAATCTTAATTGCTACCATAGTGAAAGAGCTCTATAGAGCATTCTGAGGTTCTTAATAACTTTTGAAGATTGTAAGTGGTCCTGAGACCAAAAAAATTGAGGACTGCTGTTCTAGGTTAAGAAGCAGGGGCCTACAGAGGTTAAATGGCTGGGTAAGGCTGCATAACTAGAGAATGGTAAAGCGGGAATTAAACTCAGGTTTGTCTAACTCACACAGGCTCTTTCTTTTTTTTAATTTTTTTTTGATGTTTGTTTATTTTTGAGAGAGAGAGAGAGAGCACAGGCGGGGGAGGGGGAAAAGAAAAGGGGGTGTGGGGGGGAGACACAGAATCCGAAGCAGGCTCTAGGTTCCCAGCTGTCAACACAGAGCCTGATGTGGGGCTTGAACTCACAAACCGTGAGATAATGACCTGAGCCGAAGTTGGAGGCTTAACCAACTGAGCCACCCAGGTGCCCCTCATGCAGGCTCTTTCTAACTAAGTTCACTGTCTTAGGAGTGACTCAGACATGCACTATCGCATGACAACAATTATGTATGCAGTTATTATACAGCTGTGCCATCAGGTATTTTTACTGTGTACCTGGTTATTTCTTGTGTTACAAAGTAACTTGCTTTCCTCAAAATAAGAAAAAAGTATCCTTAAGGCAGTATTTTGAGGAATGGTTTATACTTAAAAAAACAGTAGCAAGAAATGTGATCAGCCGTTACAGACTTCTGGTTCTTTGGAGAAGGGAATACTGGACAAGACAGAGCAGCTGTATCGACACACTATTTTATTCAACCAAAGCCCAAGAGCATAAAGTAATACCATCAGACTCATCATCTGCCAAACCTCTCCCTGATGAGGAGAAATTGTTCATAAGACAAGGCTCTCTTGAAGCCAATAATAACCATTGATGTTGTAGCTGGCACTTGCGTATCTTGTTTTTAAAATTGGCACCACAGGATAAATCTAAATTCCCTACGAAGGTGGGGAGGTAGGATTTGAAATACAGCATCCAGTTTACAATCAGATTGTGCATTTTAAAATCCTACTTGTGTTGTTTTCAATCTTATCATTAAGTAGTTCCTTAGTTTTTTGAGAAAAGACTTAATTTAAAATTTTACCCCACCTCAATGATAAAGATCTAAAAGAGTGACATTTCCCTGGATTTCAGAATAAGCATTATGTTTTCTTCTTGAAAGGCAAGACTGAAGAAAAGCTGAGTGATGTCCAAAATGACTAGGTCTCAGATAACAATACAGGATTGTTTGACTTCTGAGGACAGGGGGCCCTTGGTATTTGCAGCCGAGAAAATACCCTCTGGATTTCAGGTGTCTTCTGTAACTCTCATTTCCAGGATAGAAAGACAACATTTTGGTCAGAATTAGGCTTTACACAGTCAATAGTGAGTTTGTTACATTTATCTCATGGGGGATAAATGGATGTGAACTGCACTTTCCCACCTCTTAAAAGGAATTTCTGGAACTTCACTGAGAAAGGGTAGGCAGACTTGGACACCCTTTCTCACCAAGACAGCCCTGCCAACAAGAATTTTCTCTCTCCAGAGCACACTCGCAGATGGGGAGATAGGGTTCAAGGACAAACTTTAGAGAAAAGCTCCACCTAACAGTGAATCACTTTCTGCAGCTGTGAAGAACATTCACACTCTTGATCTACTGGGCATCACAGATTAGGCCTGGAAGTGAAGATGATTTTATTTTCCAAACAGAAACAACCATCGGATTGCACTGTTTTTAGAGCACTAAGAAAAATAGGCAGGGATAGAAGACTGATACTTGATACTTAACTTTTTTTTTTTTAATGTTGTACTTATTTCTGAGAGAGAGAGAGAGAGAGAGAGACAGAATCCAAGTGAGGGAGGGGCAGAGAGAGAGGGAGACACAGAATCTGTAGCAGGCTCCAGGCTCTGAGCTGTCAGCATAGAGCTCGATGTGGGGCTTACAAACCGTGAGATCATGATCTGAGCTGGAGTCAGATGCTTAACCGACTGAGTCACCCAGGCACCCCAATACTTGGTACTTATAAATCAAAAGAATGTCAAGGCAAAAGTGAAGATAAAGTAGAAAAGAACATTTTCATTAATCAAGGCCTTGTTCTCATTTCATACTTATTAAATAATTAAAAGCTTTTATTTATGTCACAGAATGTATAAGAAAATTACAATAGCCTCTGTGTTTACTTTTCTATATATTCGAAGTTGGCCTAAGGTCAATATTTTCAATTACTTATGATTAAGGAGAAGTGTTATTCAGGGATTAAAAATAATTACTATTTTTAAAGATTTTTTTTTTTTAAGTAATCTCTACATCCAACATGGGGCTCAAACCTATAACCATGAGATCAAGAGTTGCATGCTCTTCTGACTGAGCCAGCTGGGTACCCCAATAATTATATTTAAAAATAGAAACATAAATAGAGTACTGATTAATAAAATTACTGGTTTTTTATGCTATAGATAATCAGTTTTATTTAATCTTAGACTATAAAATACATAGATGTATCTGTATCTGTTCACAGATAAATAGTCCCATTTTCTTACATTTGTGTAATGCTTCATAGTTTTTCAAAGCATTTTCACTCACAATACCTCCACGTACATCCTCTCCTCTGGTTCTGGCAAGAAGAGCCTTGTGAGGGAGCCAGGGCAAGTAGTGTTCCCATTTCATACAAGCAGGAAAGGAGGCTAAATGATGTTTCTGTAACTTGTTCAAGGTGAAACATTAAGATTCTGTGATTTCCATTTCAGTGATTTTTTTTTTTTTTTTGCATTGTATCCTGCTGCTTCTCACTATATTATGCTGAGAGTCAACATGTCACTATCTAGCTTAATTTACAGGATTCTCTTGATAAGGCTGGTTGAACTGACCCCTCCATCAAAAGGGACTAAAGGGGCAAGCATTTCCCCACGTTTCACATGGTCTGATTATCTTTGTCTTCAGTGGACAACTAACTATCCAGGTATGAAAAACATGATTAAGAAACACTAAGCTGTTCAATTCTCCAAGAAAGGGCCATCTTTACACCTCACCAAGTCAGAAACTACAAAAGAAGTCCCAAACAAAAAAATCCTAATAATGCATGTTATCAAGTAAAAATTGGATACCTTCTGTTTCTTTACTGTGGTAAAGAATGTTGTCTGGGTTCCTTCCACCTAAAGACCCACTTATCAGACCTGTGGCAGAACTCCACATCTGATTTCAGCCTTGGGGAAGCAAAGAGGACAAAGCTGAAAAGCTCAGCTTTCTGGATGATATGGCTGATTCAATGAGCTCTTTTCTGCTTCTGAGTCTGCTGGCCAGGAGACCTGGATATGATAGGGCTTCAGTTCCTCAGGAGGGAGAGAATCTGGGGCATTGCTCATGAGGTCATACCCCCGGAAGGATTTGGGGAAGGCTATGACATCTCTGATGCTTGGTGCTCCAGTGACAAGGCATATCAGTCTGTCCAAACCTGGAAGTAAAATATCAAAGTTAACAGATGAGAATGTAACCTAAGGTTAAGTGACTAAGTTTTTCTTTTAAAAAAAAAATTTTTTTTTTTTTAACGTTTATTTATTTTTGAGACAGAGAGAGACAAAGCATGAACGGGGGAGGGTCAGAGAGAGGGAGACACAGAATCTGAAACAGGCTCCAGGCTCTGAGCTGTCAGCCCAGAGCCCGACGCGGGGCTCAAACTCATGGACCGCGAGATCATGACCTGGGCCGAAGTTGGCCGCTTAACCGACTGAGCCACCCAGGCACCCCAATCACTAAGTTTTTCTACAAAGGTTGTAGAGAACTATTTTTTAGAATTTTTTAAATGTTTATTTATTTTTGAGAGATAGAGCATGAGAAGGGGAGGGGCAGAGAAGGAGAGGGAGACTCAGAATCCAAAGTAGGCTCTGGGCTCTGAGCTGCCAGCACAGAGCCCAATGCGGGGCTTGAACTCATGAACCATGAGCTTATGACCTGAGCCGAAGTCAGAGGCTTAACTGACTGAGCCACCCAGGTGTCCCTGTTATAGAGAACTTTTAAATAAGAATTAAAAAAAAATTATTTACTTTAATTTAATTTTATTTTATTTTGGAGAGAGCACAGTTTTATTTTATTTTGGAGGGAAGTTGGGGGGAGCAGAGGATCTGATGTGGGCTCTGCACTGACAGGCTGAAGGCAGAGAGCCTGATGTGGGGCTTGAACTCATGAACCGTGAGATCATGACCTGAGCTGAAGTTGGGACATTCAACCGACTGAGCCACCCAAGTGCCCCTAAATAAGAATCTTTAACAAGTTGTGGCCAAGCATAGTTCCCTGCCTTTTTAGGGAACTTTTGTTTGAGAGGTTCTTTTCTCATTCTAGAAAAGTGCTCAGGATGAATATTGACATGCTCAAATTAAGTCACAGCAATTAGTCCTTAGCAACGGTTTTCTAAAGGTTGACAAAAATCAGATGCTGTGCAGGGCACTGCAAGAACACAGATGGAAGTCCTTGCTGTCGAGGGCCTACAATCTAGGTGAGCTTCTGAGAATTTCTCACACTCTTTCTTGCTTGATAAAACAAAGTAACCATGGCAGAGAGCACTGGCATATTCCTACTTTCACACAAGCTGAATAGAATGAGCAGTGCTTTCCAGATTCCTATGAATGTGCCTGTGAGACCCCAGGCATTTGAGAAATATTGACTTAAGACTGAAGTTCTATTCGATTAAAAAAAATCTTTCAAATGCAAATTATCAGTCAAGTTTTATCTTTAACTGGTAAAATACACTTTAAGTATATATGAATGAAATGAAAATACAGATTTAAATTCTTATAATATTCTTGGGCTTGCACCCTATCCTTTTTACCCCCTCTCCTCCTCCGCCCCTGCCTGTAAACTAAGCCCAAATTTGAGACATAGGATTATGGAATGAAATTTAGCTTGTAAAAGGATAGATTGTTTACCTAAGGCAATTCCTCCATGAGGGGGCGCCCCAAAATCTAAAGCCTGGAGTAGGTGGGAGAGCAATTTCACATCTTCCTGAAATTCAAAACATAATTCAATGTGAACACACACTGAGGGTCCATCGAATGCCGCACAGTAAGCTTAGGTGCTAAAGGGAAAATAAAGCTAAGTTAAAAAAATACCTTAAGAGGTTGACAGTTTAGCAAGAGACTATGACAAGTCACAGATATTAAAACATGTAGAGACATGCCTGGCACTCAGTGCCAGGGCCCGCAGTCACAGATTATACTGATAACGTAAACAGAATAACACCAATTCAGGACATGGAGATGTGAGCCCAGAAAGGTAGGGTGAGAGCAAGAAACTGTCCTATCACAGGGCCAGGGGAGGAGAACATTAGTAAGAGGGGAATGGTGTCAAACACACCTGGGAGGTAGGACAGCTTGGTGGCCAAGAACAGGCCACTGGGTTTGGTGGCTCTGCAAGTTAACTCATGTGGGTCAATGTGTGTAGATATGTTGAAAGTGTATCTGACAATGGTTCTCTCACCAGGCTACACATCAGAAACAGGTGGGGACCTTTTAAGGAACAGATGCCAAAGTCTCACACTTAGAGCTTTTTATTTAATTGGTCTGGTGTGGACTGGTGGGCTGGTTTTTTATTCTTGACACTTTGCCGTTGATTCCGTTCTCATGTGCAGCAGGGCTGAGAACCACTGGTGGGAGGGAAGAAGCAGAAGCGGTGAATTCTCCATGGACTCATTTAAGAAGCTTAACAATGAAAGGAAGAAAATCAGCTGGGAAACTGATGGCTGGATGCCTTGAGTTGGGAGGAGAAAAGTTAAGGGACCTCACCATGACCTTAAAGCTAATGGGGAGCTCTCCCAGAGAGAGAGGGAGACACAGAATCCGAAGCAGGCTCCAGGCTCTGAGCTGTCAGCACAGAGCCCAACACAGGCCTTGAACCCATGAACTGTGAGATCATGACCTGAGCCAAAGTCAGATACTCAACTGAGTGAGCCACCCAGGCTATCCTAAAAACATTTTTTTTCCCAAAGTTTATTTATTTATTTTGGGGGGAGTGAGAGAGAGAGAGAGAGAGAGAGAGAGAGAGAGAGAGAGAGAGAGGGCAAGTGAGCAGAGGAGGGACAGAGAAAGGGAGGGTGAGAGAATCCAAAGCAGGCTTTGCACTGATGCTGTGGAGCCTGATATAAGGCTTGAACTCACAAACTGTGAGATCATGACCTGAGCTGAAATCAAGAGTCTGTTGCTTGACTAACTGAGCCACCCAGATACCCCCTAAAAACATTTTTTTAATGTTTATTTTTTTTATTGTGAGAGAGAGGGAGCACACGCGCATATGTGTGCATGTGGAGGAGGGGTAGAGAGAGAAGGAGGGAGAGAATCCCAGAATCCCAAGTGGGCTCTGTGCTATGGGGCTTGAACTCATGAAACCGTGAGATCATGACCTGAGCCAAGATCAAGAGTCAGACACTTAACCAATAGAGCCACCCAGTCACTCATCTTTAAAATGGGCAGAATAAGGGTATATCTCAAAAAGTAATTGTGAGGATTAAATGTATCAATGCAGATAAAGTACCTACTGCCTCGCACATATAGTAAGCACTAATAAACAGCTTTTATTATCATTTACTTTTCAAAGTCTTCAGTAAAAGTAGAGAGACAAGCCAACACTATTCTGTAACTACTGAATCCTTCATTCATAAAATTAAAAAAAACAACACAAACATTCTTGAAGGCAGCTATACTCACCACTATACCACCAACACCAGCTAAAACAGCAAATATTTTAGTTAAACCAAAAAAAAAAGCAGGTTAAGAGATGATGTCACCTTTAGCAGTGTTGCCAGAATGTAACGCTGGAGCTCTGCATCATGTATTCGGATAGAACCACCTCCTATCTCATTGCCATTTAAAACCAAGTCATAGTGTTGGCTACGGACCTAGAAGATTCACAGAGTCTTTATGTTAGAGAAAATTTCTAATTTTCTGTTCTACACGTTGAAGATGCTACAGCAATTTAGAGACAATGTATTAACTGTGGGCTTGAACCCGACAATTTTTTCCGAGGTTTCCAGAACCGGGTCAGACTGTGAAATCTGAACTTCTTTGCCCTTGTTTCCACATTTCCTTTTAAACTGGAAGTACCGATACGGTACCTGTTTGGGTTCAGTGTGTAAGAGGTGGATGTCGCTGGGGTGGGGAGCAGTAAATGGGTGGTGGGCTGACTCCAGCTCGCCAGGATTTTCCTCCTTGGGGAGGAAGAGTGGGAAATCCACAACCCAAAGGAAAGAGAACAGAGCTGGGTCACGGAGCACCAATCCTCTTGCTTCTAGAAGGTCAGCACATTCCAGTCGTAGTTTTCCCAAAACAGAGCACTGGGAACAGAAAACACAACCACTGAGTTAACTGCAGTGACAGAGTAGACAGCAGATGACACAACCTGGACTCTGTAGTCAGGCTATCCTCTGGGAAGGGATCAGGAAATGAACAGATGACACTCTGGGGCACCTGGGTCCAACTTCGGCTCAAGTCATGATCTCATGGTCTATGAGTTGGAGCCCCGCATCAGGCCCTGTGCTGACAGCTCGGAGCCTGGAGCCTGCTAAGGATTCTGTGTCTCCTTCTCTCTCTGTCCCTCCCCCGCCCTCAAAAATAAATAAACATTAAAAACAAAATAAAAAAAAAATAGATGACACACTCTGAGCCTCTCAGGAGACACAGCTCTGAGGATGATCTGACCGCAATGTGGTTGAGAATGTCAGACTCAGCCGACTGAGTAGGATTTGATGACAAAGTGATTGAGAGCACAGGTACCCGAGCTTGACTGACTTGGGTGTGTCTCAGTTTGCCTACTAACTTCCCTACAGCTTTTTCTATAGTAAAATGGAGATAAATGTACCTACTCCGAAAGCCGTCGTGAAGACTGAGACAAGGCATGGAAGGTGCAATACGACTGGCAGCTATTGTGTTGTCTTCCTTACCGCTCCTGAAGGGTCGTGTGAGGCTCTGATGAGCGCCTGGCACACAGCTGATGGCCAATACATGTTGGCTATTATTAGAGGGGCAGTACAGATTAGAGGTTAGTTTAAGAGTGTGACTTTTGGAACCGGACTTTGTGGGTTAGAGCTCTGGGTCCTCCACTTCCTAGTTGCGTGTGAGCAGATTTTTAACTTCTGTGCCTCAGGTCTCCTATCTTGGAATGGTAGCCATATCAGTCCTTCTCTCAGTAGGGCTGGCATGAGGATTAAATGAGTTAATATGCACAAAGTACTGAGAACAGTGCTGAGAAAATGGGAAGTGCTTCCTGAGTGCTAACTCTGATAAGCAGAACTTCCCTGAAAAAGGCCTGTCAGGACAAACCGTGCCTGGAGACATGCACAGGCGACACTTTATAGCCTCTTCATCTTACGTTTAAATATCCACACAGGGTACTTGCACTGTGACATATTCAGAATGCTAATGCTATTCCACCTAAGTCTGGTTTCTAGTTCTTTCAAGAAATCTAGTTCATTCAAGGAATTAGAATGATACCTTCCTGAGAGAAGAATGCCAGTAGTTTCACTCCATACTAGGAGAGAGTAGAATGGTCAAATGAGTCTGCAGCAGGATTTCTGTATAATACAAAATCCCACAATCTGTAATAAAGTGGACATTCCCTAGCAAGTTTAACAGTGATGTTCATGTCTAGTATTCTAAAATAATGTTGAGGGGGCGCCTGGGGGGTTCAGTCAGTCGAGGGTCCGACTCTTGAACTCTGGTCACATAGGGTTGTGGGATCGAGTCCTGCATTGGGCTCTGCACTGAGTGTGGAGCCTGCTTAAGATTCTTCCTCTTTCTCTTTCTCTTTCTTCCTCTCTCTTTCTCTCTCCCTCCCTGCCCCTTTTCCCTCTGCCCCAACTCACACTTGGTCTAAAATAAGAAACAAAAACCAAAAAAACCCCAAACAAAAATAATGTTGATTAATTAATTCATTGAAAAATGATGGCGGCATCAAAACAGATTTGTAATTAAATACCTTTCTTCACTCCACTATTGCAAGGGAGGGGAAGGAGAGTGGGTTACATTTATTTATTAAAAAAAATTTTTTTTAGATCTTATTTAATTCTTATTTACTCATTCATTCAGAGTAATCTCTACCCTCAACGTGGGGCTCGAACTCATGACCCTGAGATCAAGAGTCAGATGTTCTTCAGATGGAGCGAGCTAGGCACCCTGACAGTGGGGTACATTTAGCACTGAAACTGAACTCTGAAACTTCTCCTTTGGAAGGAAACAAGGGTATGTATGGTGCAAATACAAATTAGAAGAATGAACTTGATAAAGTACTAATCAGACACCAATGCTATAAAGGAATCATACTTTAGTGCAAGAATGAATTTATATTACACTTGACCTTTCCAGTATATTTTCAACATTCATGCTTGACTTCTATTCCATACTTGTGTATGTTTTTACATAGTCTCTATGGCCAAATCCAGTCTTACACAGATCTCCTTAAGCACAGAGATTTAGCCAGAGTGTGGTGGCACACAATACCCCCGGCTGCTGCTCCTGAGGAAGAGGGTCCTGCCCTGACCAAGCAGGGCCAGAGATGTCTGCCAGCCCAGTAGCCTTCCAGCATCTCATCTGTCCCTCCACAGGTTCAAAAGTTTGGGATTCCCAAATCTTCCTAATCTGCAACATCTCGAAAATGAAAATATTTTCCACAGTGAAGATCGATGGCCCTTTACCTAAGTGGCCTTCCTAATCTAACCTGTGTGAACAATGCTAATGGAGGCTGGTAGCTGGTGAAACACACTCTAGTTTTGATACAGTATGGTAAGTGCCGAAAACATTTATTAATATAAAAACTCATGCAGAGCAGCTCCACTTATTGAAATGAACACTTTTAAGTATGTATTATACATGCAGGAGAAAAGAGGCATCGTTCAGCATCAACAGCACAGACATTTAGAGGTAGTGCTCCTTACTGCTTTCCTGTGCTCTCCGGCCGTGAGCAGGACCACACCGTCCTCTTGGATCTCCATCAGTCTGATTAGTTCTGATCTTTGCTCCTCCATTATGGACTTAGCAACTGGAGAATTCCAGTTTCTATTGGCTTTTGGGAATACAGGTAAGACTTCCTGTGATAAAGAAAAAGACTTACATTTTTTTTTTTAAAGTGGGGTTGATTTACTTTTCCTGTAGTATATAAAGATTTCTTGTTCCCCACAGAACTGAAGATGGTCTTCATTCCCTCCCTCAACCCCTTCGAAATGATACTAAATGAATTACAAAAGGAATCTCAACATAATGAAAAAATGAAAGGGGATATAAGGTGGGGAAATACTGCAGATTTGTGGCAGGCTGCAAGGGAACAGAATAGGAAGGATCAAAGCAGCAAGACACAGGAAGCTCTGGCCTGGAGAAAAATGGAGCGGCCTCAGCACAAGAAGGAACTGATTTTAGCAGAAGCCTAGAGAGGCTCAGGACTCTTAGGAAGCTTTGGTTTCCCAGGGTAATGGGCAACGACTCTGCTGCTCCCACTAAACTGATCCTACCCATTCACAAAGCTCTTCCGAGGACCCCGTGCTCCCAAACAGCTTTAAAAAAAATCTTTTTAAGTAACCTCTATACCCAATGTGAGGCTTGAACTCATGACCTCCGAGATCACGCTTGTGAGTTCAAGCCCTGCATCGGGCTCTGTGCTGATGGTGTGAAGCCTGCTTGGGATTCTCTCTCTCCCTCTCTACCCATGCACACTCTCTTTTTCTTTCTTTCTTTCTTTCTCTCTTTCTTTCTTTCTTTCTTTCTTTCTTTCTTTCTTTCTCTCTTTCTCTCTCTCTCTCTGCCCTTTCTTTTTCTTTCTTTCTTTCTCTCTCCCTCTCTCTGCCCATGCACACTCTCTTTCTTTCTTTCACTTTCACATGCACACTCTCCTTTCTTTCTTTCTTTCTTTCTTTCTTTCTTTCTTTCTTTCTTTCTCTTTCTCTCTCCCTCTCTCTCTGCCCATGCACACTCTCTTTCTTTCTTTCTCTTTCTTTCTCTCTCTCTCTCTCTCTCTCCCTCTCTCTCTGCCCATGCACACTCTTTCCCTTTCTTTCTTTTTCTTTCTTTCTTTCTCTCTCTCTCTCTCTCTGTCTCTCAAAATAAATAAATAAACTTTAAAAAAAAAAAAAAAAAAAGGACCTGAAAGGAAAGAGATAATTTAGGGACCAAAGGAGTAAGGCCTGAATCCTCAAAGGCAGTGAAAAATATACTTTACCAATAAAAGCAGAATAAAGTATGATGGAAAAAACCAAGAAACAGCCACTGGGACATAAAAATGATTGGTTACAAAGAATTCAACAGAAGAGTTGAAGAGATCTCTCAAATGAAAAGGACAAAGAGAATGAAGGGAAAGGACACAGAAAAAAAAAGAGATGTACAATTTACAAAAGGAGGTCCGAATAGAAATCAAAGAAATTCCAAAAAGACTACAGAGAATGATGAAGTCAAAACAATTAGTACTAGAAGAATTTTCCACAGATGACAGACATGAGCCATCACATTGGCTTTTAGAGTACAACACACTGAATGCAAAATGACCCAAAGGTACACAAACTGAAATTTCAGAACATGAACAATCAGGAGGCTGAATGCTTCCAAAGGAAAACTATCAGGTTTGCTACAAAGGAATAAATTCATATAAGCATCAGGCTTCTCATCAGTAACAACAGGTACAAGAGAAAAAAACAATGCCTTCAACAAGCTAAGGCTTGCTGGGTAATACAGTAGCCAGCACTCACAGGTACCTATTGAGATTAATTGAAATGAAATGAAATGAATTCAGCTCCTCAGGTATACCAGTCACATTTCAAGCACTGGATACCTATGCTGGCTAATGGCTACCATATTGGATGATGCAGATACAAAACATTTCCACCATCACAGAAAGTTCTGTTGGACAGCACTACTCTAAAGGGATATGACTGCGAATTCAGGATTTTATCCCAAAGTCAAATCAGCAATCAAATGTGAGGTTTTGAACATAAAGACATTCTTGGACCAGCAAGTTTATCTCTTGCCGGCCTTCCTGGAAGTTACTTGAGAATCTACCTCAGCACAAATAAGAAAGAGGAAGATCTGGGATCCAGGGAAAGTGGCTTCAACTCAGAAGCAGGATGAAGAAAAGGTCAGAAAGACAGCTGTGCAGAAGGTACAGAGTAGTTAGGTGTGGCTTGTGTATGGGAGCTGTGTCTCTCATGCAGGAAGTTAACAGATAAAGTTCAAAATGGAGAAGTAAAAAAAAAAGGCAGTATGTAGATACATATCTAAAAATGGAAGCACTCTGGTTGGAGTGGGTCTGAAGTGGCATGAGCTAGAGCAAACACTTATTGCATCTCATTGTTAATCCTTCTTTACCATTTGTGTTTTTACCTATGTGCATGTAGCATATTGCTAATTCATACACATATTACAAATGTAAGCCAAGTTAGAATATATTAATAATATGAAAAAAACAGGGGACCTGGGTGGCTCAGTCAGTTGAGCATCCAACTTTGGCTCAGGTCATGATTTCATGGTTCATGAGTTCGAGCCCCACATCGGGCTTGCTGCTGTCATCACGGAGCCCGCTCCAGATTCTCTGTCCCCTATCCTCTCTCTGCCCCTCCCCTGATCACACGCATGTTCTCTCTCTCAAAAATAAATAAACACTTAAAAACAAATAAATAAGTAAATAAATACATTGAAAAAACAGAAGCAGTGCCCATTTCTTCTATAAAAATCCAGGAAGTTAGAAAAGTAAAAAAGAAAAGAGGAAAAGAGAAGAAGAGGAAAAGCAGAAAATTTAATAAGAGTTCTATCAACTAAAGGCTACTGATCCTGTGGTTTCTAGATACAGATTTCAAACACTGGAAAGATAAAAGTGAAGAAACAAAATTGGGAGATCTAGAATTGCCAATTTTGAATTTTTTCAAGGGCATAAAACAAACCTAAAACATTATCTACTAGTACCTCATTTCATAAAAGAAAAAAAAACTTCTACGTCAAAGAACAACGAGATGTAATGGATCATTCTTTAAACTCATTTAACTTTATGAAAAGCTTTTTATATTATTCTGACTTTTGTCATTTTGCCTTGACCTATTTTGGAAATCATTATCCTAATCTTTTTCTTTCTTATTGAAAAATCCCTTTAAGCCTGAGGTATGATATGGCGGTGGGAGGGGTGGGGAGTCCATTTTCAATACTCAAATACTGTGAGTTTTTGTTTTGTGTGTTAGGTAGGCTTCCGGCACAGTGCAGAGACAAATGTGGGGCTTGAACTCATGACCCTGAGATCAAGACCTGAGCTGAGATTGAGAGTCAGCTGCTCAATTGACTGAGCCATCCAGGTGCCCCACAAATACTGTGTTTTTACATGGTTATGAGCAGTGTTTATATAATTCTGTATTTTCCTTTTCATACAAATCATTACAACATGAACATAACCTCCATACTACAAACTCTTTGGAGACAAAGTTTTAAAAAACAACTCTAGGGGCACTTGGGTGACTCAGTTGGTTAAGAATTCAATTTTTGGGGGGCGCCTGGGTGGCGCAGTCGGTTAAGCGTCCAACTTCAGCCAGGTCACGATCTCGTGGTCCGTGAGTTCGAGCCCCGCATCAGGCTCTGGGCTGATGGCTCAGAACCTGGAGCCTGTTTCCGATTCTGTGTCTCCCTCTCTCTCTGCTCCTCCCCCGTTCATGCTCTGTCTCTCTCTGTCCCAAAAATAAATAAACGTTGAAAAAAAAAATTAAAAAAAAAAAAAAGAATTCAATTCTTGGTTTTGGCTCAGGTCATGATCTCACGGTTCTTGAGTTTGAACCCCACATTGGGCTCTGCGCGGACAGCTCGGAGCCTGCTTGGGACTCTCTCCCCTCTCTCTCTGCCCTACCCCACTCGTGATTTCTCTCTCTCAAAATAAATGAACTTAAAAATAAAAAGCAATTTTAATTCCTTTGCGTTTACTTTATTTAATCATTCCCATATAATTTCATTTTATTCCTATTATAAATGATACTATGATGAACATAGTCTTCTCGTATTTAGAATGTTTTCTGTAAAGCATATCACAGAAAACCAATGACCCAAAGAGCATGATTTTTTTTAAAGTTACTGATTCTGAAAGGGCTGAGGCCATCAACAGGTCCAGTGACAAGATAAGAAGGCCCATCCCCCACTCCCGGTCCTCCATAGTTCAGTCCTACCATTCACCAAGCCAAGAACACACACGTGTCTGTCAAAGGTGTATTCTGGATTTTAAAACGGGTATGGGAAGAGCAATGAATGCAGGCTTTCTTTCAAACCTTGGGCATACGGGGCTCTAATCTACTCCTAACTGAATTAAAATTCCATATTTATTAAATTTTTTTTAATGTTTATTTATTTTTGAGAGAGAGAGAGAGACAGAGCATGAGTGGGGGAGTGACAGAGACAGAGGGAGACACAGAATCTGCAGCAGGCTCCAGGCTCTGAGCTGTCAGCACAGAGCCCGATGTGGGGCTCGAACCCACGAGCCGTGAGATCATGACCTGAGCCAAAGTCAGATGCCCAACCGACGGAGCCACCCAGGTGCCCTAAATTCCACATTTATTTTAAAAACTATGGTTGAACTTTCACATTTTGATTAATGGTGAATTGGGATTAGATTAACTTTAGTAATAAAAAGACAATAATAAAAAGACAAAAAATGTTCTGAAGTAACAAGACCTCAAAACTAATGACTGTATAAGAGCTCTAACAATTATTAAAAATATTGGATCCCTAAAAGAGAAAAAAACTGTTGCAATTAAATCCTTACCTGATTAAAATGGTCAGCTGCCAATTTTCTAAGAGATTCAATGTCCTTCCTTTTTAAGTATTTCTGATGAAAGAAAATCAAAGTAAGCTTACAATATGACGGCTTCATAAACATGTCTATGATATCAAATGGGATACAAATATATTTTGTGTCCTTCCATCGCAATAGTAGGATTCAACAGAAGTTTAGTTTCTGCTTCCAAGGGACAAAATTTTAAAGCTTGTAACAGGGCCTATTAATATTCCCCCCCGCCCCCCCTAATTATGCAGGCCTCACTGGAAATGGCTGTGAATGTATTCCACAGAAGATCCTGTGTGTGTGATATGGAGGGTAAATGTTCAAAACGAATCTTTACAACTGAATTGTGTAAGAAAAAATAACTTTCAGATCAAAAAGAGGACTCAGAATTTGCTTATTTCAGGTCTTAAAATGCCTTTTATATCTTACTTTTTCTAAATCATCTAAATCATCAAGCTTTCTAAGTGAGACGCTCTGACCATCATCATAACTAATATTCTTGGGGCACTAGACTAGGTATGGGAGACACAAAAAGGTGGAGACATGGTTCACAACCCCACACTTCTTATAATATGCATGGGGAAGACCGGGCATACACAAATCGAGGCAAACAATAACAATACACAATATATATTACACTGAGCTTACCTGGACACATTCATTATGTCTAGAGTATGGACACAAATTACTTTCCACTAAACGTGAGGTGAATAAAAAGTAATGAGACTGAATTCTCATTCCCATTTTGAATACACTAATATGCTCCAGTATACAAATGAGTAGTCTTTCAAACTAGTAATTTTCTTCAAAGTACTTCTGGAACCCCTCTTATTAAATTACGTTCAGCACAGGTGGGCTAACTCCAGAAAACAGACGTGTCTCATCGCTTCAGGGTCAGTGTTCGCCTAGACCAACCATTCCTTCTCCTGCCCTTGTTTTTCGTCTTTTGCTTTTCACAGCATCACTTCTTTTCTCCTCCCCTGTCTGAACGCAGACAAGACCAGAGCCCTGGGAAGACTGAGAACCAACATGCAAGTGCTGGAGCTGATAGGGGCTGGGAGCCTTTGGATAAACTGAGGCTGGAGGCAGGGTATGAACACGATTTCATGCTCATCACTGGTGGGAATGAGCCCAGATGAAGTAGAGGAGTACTTTACAGCATTTTTTAAAAGGAAGGAAAAAACCTCTAGATCTGGAGTGTAAACTCATACTCACAAGGTTTTATTCTCCACTTACAATTTTGGGGACACTATTAGACTTCATATGAAAATATATATTCTTATGAAAAGAATTGTTCTTCTTGAAGTTTAAATGTGCCACTGTTGAACATATCTACTTCCCAAATATACGCTCTAGAGAAACAGAACTGTACATGACTTACTGCTCCTTCAGAGATACATATGGCCTTGACCGTTCCTTGGGGTTTACTAAGTGCATCTTGAAGAAATCCAACCTTTGTGTTTCTGAACACATCACTAATATCTACAATCTATAAAATGGGCAACAAAAAAGGGTAAGTAAAAAGTGAAGTGATTTTTATCTCAAAAACGTTTACAAACAAGATTCTAAAGAACCCAGTAGATCTTATTAACATTTATAGAGTGCATTCATAGTGTTTACCATGCATTGGGCACCATGACAAGGGTTAATATTCTAATGTATTATTCATTATTATTAATTGATTTAATCAGTACAACAGATTCTAAGATAGGTATTCTCATTATTCCCATGTAACATATGAGGAAACCAAGGCACAGAGAGGACACTAAATCAGCCAAGATGACACAGCTGGTGGGTGGCAGAGCCAGAATTTAACCTAATAAGTCTGACTTAACAGGGGCACCTGGGTGGCTCAGTCGAGTGAACATCCAACTCTTAATCTCAGCTCAAAATCACGGTTGATGATGGTTCATGAGCTTGAGCCCTGAGCTGGGCTTTGCGCTTAACAGTGTGGAGCCTGCTTGGGATTCTCTCTCTTCCTCCTCCCCTCTGCCCTCCTCCCACTCGTGTGTGCCCACATACTCTCTCTCTCTCTCTCTCTCAAAATAAATAAATAAACATGAAAAAAATTTAAAAAAGAACCACTATTTCACATTACAAAAGAAGAAATAAAGAGTGGTGAAGTTGACAGCTGTTAAGCTGGTAATTAGGACTTTGTATATTATATATTTTTCATCCTAAAACATCCTAATGCTATCTATTTATAGACGAAGTAGAACTTCAACTTCTAAGGAATGTGCACTGAGAAATGGGATACAGAAATGTCACCAGCATGACAGACATGAAGGGCTGTTCCTAAGAGCAAATGAATGAGAGGCTTTGCTAATGGAAACTGCTCTATAGAAATACGACCCTTACCCTTAGTTAAAAATGTGTAGATTTTGATACTTTGAATAAACATTTCCATATGTTTGAGCTCTTTATAGGCTAGGGAAAAAGAATAACTATTTAAAAAAAAATTTTTTTTTTAATGTTTATTTATTTTTGAGACAGAGAGACAGAGCATGAATGGGGGAGGGTCAGAGAGAGGGAGACACAGAATCTGAAGCAGGCTCAGGCTCTGAGCTGTCAGCACAGAGCCCGACGCGGGCTTGAACTCATGGACTGTGAGATCATGACCTGAGCCAAAGTCAGATGCTTAACCGACTGAGCAACCCAGGCGCACCAAAAAAGAATAACTCTTAATCATCTGTCTTCCAAGTGTCATTTTAGCTTAAGAAAAATTGAATAGGAAAGAATAGGGCTTTTTTTTTCCTTTCAAGTTACCGCTAACATCCACATAATTAATAAATTCTCAGTAATAAAAACTTTATAGCAAGAACCTTGCTCTTAGAAATGGGTCTTAGAATACAGTAGACAGAAAAAAATTACTACAGTTTTAATGGGCTATTATTCTCTCTTGCTGTAGCTTGGTAACAAGGCTAAGATTAACAACAAAAAATGTAACAGTGTGTGTAATTTGTTGTAAATTTCAAAGTGGTTTAAAAGACTAGGACTATGTGGGGCAGAGTCTTGGAAAAGTGAAGAGAGGTACCTTCATCCCAAAGCGAGTGTCAGGTTTATCAGTTCCATAGCTGGCCAATGCCTCAGCAAAAGTCATAGAAGGAAAAGGAACCATCACAGGATCTTTATCACTGGGCCAGGAATACTGGAGCAAGCCCTCAATTAGACTCCGGATTCCAATCTGGTCTACAAAAGACATCTCTATGTCAATCTGAAACCAAAATAACATATGGAAACTAACTTAAACAGCCATGATATTAATCTGTACATATTTATATATTTCTCTGGTTTCAAGTTACCACAGGATTCTGCATAAAAATACTCAATGCGTGGATGAAAGTTGGGGGGACAAATATTACTGTACATCTGTTTTATGTCAGGCATTGTGTGAATGCTTTACAAATATCAGCTTGCTTAGTTCTCGTCGCTATTCTCATAGCTGAAGGCTGGGAGAGGCTATGTAACTTGCCTGTGTACATGCAGTTAGTAAATAGTGAAGCTGCATTTGATTCCAGGTCTGGCCAACTCCAAAGCTTATGATTTTTGCACTTCACCATACTGATTAACATGGTATCATACAACAATCAAATCATGATAGATTTGATGAGTCCAAAGATTAGACAGATTAAATACCAACATACAGAATTGTTGATTCTTTTTTTTTTTTTTTTCAATGTTTATTTATTTTTGGGACAGAGAGAGACAGAGCATGAACGGGGGAGGGGCAGAGAGAGAGGGAGACACAGAATCGGAAACAGGCTCCAGGCTCTGAGCCATCAGCCCAGAGCCCGACGCGGGGCTCGAACTCACGGACCGTGAGATCGTGACCTGGTTGAAGTCAGACGCTTAACCGACTGCGCCACCCAGGCGCCCCAGAATTGTTGATTCTTAACGTACGAGATTTGTTTTAAGAACTTTATCCTACCATGGCAATTAAAACACTGTTGGAATCTCTGGCATTTCTTAGTTGATGACTATACTCCTTATAAAACGTACATATGGAATGGATCAAAAATTAAACCATTAGTGTCTCAACTGCAGGTTAGTTTAATTAAACATCTGATGAATAAATGTAATGAGCAGTAAAGCACTGGCATACACTAGAGATATTGTGGGTTTGGTTCCAGACCACCGCAAGAAAGTGAATATCACAATAAAGTTGGTCAAATTAATTTTTTGGTTTCCTACTGTATATAAAAGTTATGTTTAGGGCACCTGGGTGGCTCAGTTGATTAAGCTACCAACTCTTGGTTTCGGCTCAGGTCATGATCTCACGGTTCATGGGTTCAAGCCCCACATCGGGCTCTGTGCTGACAGTGCTGAACCTGCTTGCGATTCTCTCTCTCTCCCTCTCTTTCTGCCCCTCTATCCCACGTCTTTCTCACTCTCAAAATAAATAAATAAAACTTAAAAAAAAAAGGTATGTTTCACTATACTGTAGTCTATTAAGTGTGCAATAGCATTATGTCTAAAAGAATGTATACACCTTAATTAAAAACACTTTATTGCTAAAAAAAATGCTAAGCACCATCTGAGCTTTCAGTGAGTCGCACTGGTCACAGATCACCAAAACAAATATAATATTCATGAAAAGTTTGAAATACTGCAAGGATTACCCAAAACGTGACACAAAGACTCAAAGTGAACAAATGCCATTGGAAAATCAGTGCGGATACTTGCCCCACACGGGGCTGCCACAACCCTCAACCTGTAAACGAGGCGATGTCCATGAAGCATGCGAGAGGGGAGTGCAATAGAACAAGGTATAGCCTGTGTATGAAATTACGGCCCGGTCTTGAAATGCGTGGCCATAGCAAGGCTGAGTAAGTGAGAGACAAAAGTGAACATAACTTAGTACCTGAGTAAACTCGGGCTGTCGGTCTGGTCTCGAACCTTCATCTCGGTAACATCGGGCAACCTGAAAATATCTACAATTGAAAAATAGCACGATTTGAGGCATGATTCTAGGAAGATACACATACTTTTCCCCAAACGTTCATGGCAGGGCAGTCTATGAAATAAATTAATAATGGTACCTGGAGGAACATAAGAAATTTAAAAATTCTTTATGATGCTCTAATCTAAGCAGATATACAGCAGACCCACAAGAAACTATACGTTGTCTTAAAAATATACAAGGGCACCTTCTGATATTCATATATTAGATTGGCATGCAAGGCAGTCTATAGTGCTTTACACACGCTCTTTGCTTTGCTTTGCTTTGGCCAAAGTGAAACACTTGTCACTCCATGGCTTGTGCCAGGCCGTTCCCATTCTCATCTTCATCTGCTGAGACCCCGCATTATCCCAGAAGGCCTCGCCCACAAAGATTTTTTTCCTATTTCCCAAAACAATATCATTTCAAACCTCTTTACACCAAGTTTGCAACCCTTAACAAATTTATTTTTGGGTTCTATCACAGTTGGTTTTATTTATTACTCTGTCTTACTGCATTCATTAACTCCTGGAGAGCGAAACCTATTCTTTTTGGTTTCTAATTCCCTGCACATCTACTAGCATAGAGCTTTGCATATGGTGGCCACCCAAAAAATCTTTACTCAATAACGACTATAATGTTTAGGGTATTTTAGAAGTATTTTCCAAATGCTCACACATTTCCTAACTTCTTTTAAGAGATCAGATATTTTGTGTTCCCTTTTCTCCTCTCCACCTCCCTCCCCCTTCTTTTTCTGACAACGAACTACTAGCAATAGAGCTCACCTGTCTAAACCACCAACCATCAGAAGCTGCTTAAACTGTTGAGGACTCTGAGGGAGACAATAAAACTTTCCAGGTTCCCTGGATGGTATTACAAACTCTTTTGCACCCTTTTAATGAGAGAAGGAGAGCAGAAATATTGTTAACAAAATCAAACCTAAGGCCTGGTGGAAGTTAATACTTCAGCTCATCGCTGAAATTAAAGATCGGGGAGCCTAGGAGGGCGGGCGTCAGTTAGGCAACCGACTTCGGCTCAGGTCATGATCTCACGGTTTGTGAGTTCGAGCCCCGCATCGGGCTCTGTGCTGACAGCTTAAAGCCTGGAGCTTGCTTCTGATTCTGTGTCTCCCTCTCTCTCTGCCCCTCCCCCACTCATGCTCTGTCTCTCTCTGTCTCAGAAATAAATAAACATTAAAAGAAAAAAAAAATTAAAAAAAAAAAAGAAATTGACTAAAGATCAATGACAGATCATTTCTTGCTTATCTTTTAGTCCCCCAAAAGGCTTGCACATAGTAGGCTTTAAACTATGTTTGCACATAGTAGGTAATAAATGTATGCTTGTTGAAATGATTTTCGAATTCTGTTACTAGCTTAAAGAATTTTGTGCAATTCCTTTCTAATAATTGCTAACTGCTTTTTTAAAAAAAATTCTTTTATTTTACCTATTTATTTTTAAAGTTTTTAAATGTTTATTTATTTTTGAGAGAGAGAAAGAGAGAGAAAGAGAGAGAGAGCTCAAGTTGGGGAGGGGAAACGAGAGGGAGACACAGAATCTGAAGCAGGCTCCAGGCTCTGTCAGCACAGAGCCCTTCGTGGGGCTCGAACTCACAATCCATGAGATCATGACATGAGCTGAAGCCAGACACTTAACCGACTGAGCCACCCAGGTGCCCCTCAAATTTTATTTTAGAGAGAGTGAGAGTGCAAGTGGGGTCGAGGGACAGAGAGACAGAGAGAGACAGAATGTCAAGCAAGCTCCTCGCTCAGCGTGGGGCCCAATCTCACGACCCTGGGATCATGATCTGGGCCAAAATCAAGAGTTAGACCCTCAACTGACTGAGCCACCCAGGCACCCCACTGACTGCTTTTTAAAATTAAACTACAGTTTTATAAGTCCATAGACTGTATAAATAGAGTAAATACCAATGTTTGGAAATTTTAATTCTTGGGTTGCCTGGGTGGCTCAGTCAGTAAAGCGTCTGACTTCTGCTCAGGTCATGATCTTATGGTTCGTGAGTTCAAGCCCCATGTTGGGCTCTGTGCTGACAGCTCGGAGCCTGGAGCCTGCTTCAGATTCTGTGACTCTCTCTCTCTCTCTCTCTCTCTCTGCACCTCCCCTGCTCATGCTCTCTCTCTCTCTCAAAAAATAAATGTTAAAAAAAAAATATCAGTTCTTAATGAACAAGGGGTTTATTTTTAAGGAAACAATTCATTATTATTAATTTTAAAGAAATGCTTATTTACTTATTTGAGAGAGACAGAGAGAGAGAGAACAGAGGGAGGGAGAGAGAGACAGAGAGAGCACAAGTAGGGGAGGGGCAGAGAGACAGAAAATCCAAAGCAGGCTCCACACTCAGCACAGAGCCAGGGCTCAATCTCATGACCTTGAAATCATGACCTGAGCTGAAACCTAAGAGTCAAACGCTTAACCAACTGAGCCACCCAGGGGCCCCCAACTTTCTCAATTCTTAACAAAACCTAGGGGTGCCTAGGTGGAAGACGGTTAAGCGTGCGACTTCGGCTCAGGTCATGATCTCATGGCTCATGAGTTCAAGCCCTGAGTCGCGCTTTGTGCTGACAGCTCAGAACCTGGAGCCTGCTTCAGATTCCATGTCTCCCTCTCTCTGCCCCTCCCCTGTTTGTGCTTTGTCTCTCTCTCTCTTAAAAATAAATAAACATAAAAAAAAAAATTAAAAAAACAGCACCCAAACCTACTTAATATGACCATCTTGAGGCAGTAAAATATATGGAAAAAATATAGCCAAGTGAATATAAAAAAGTGGTCCAATTTCATAACTAGTAGGATATTGTTAGTAGGCTGATTTAAGGAATATACATACCCCTGGAGTCCTCTTAAACAATGTTGGTGTTTCTATATCCACAAACCCTAAAAAGAGAGAAGCATCAGAATTTAACACATAGGAATTTGTCAAATATGTTGTCTACGATTCAATTCAACAAATCTGAGGCTACATTTTAATTAGGAATTTTGACTGAAATAAGTTACCATGTCTACTGAATGCTGATTTCCACACATCCAAGAAAGAAGCTGAAAATTTTCATAAAACCCTATTGGTTCATAAAGTGACACTTTTGTCATGAAATAATTCTATTTGATGGATTCTTGTCTACTGAACTGTTTTGGTTTTCTAAATGTTCTGCTAGTATAGTAAAAATAATGTAAACATAGTAGGAAAAAAAACCCAGGACTGAATGAAGAGTCTAGTTTAATTCACAGGACATTTCTGAGCTCTTAACAAATTAGTATAAGCATGATAAAGAATTAAGAAAACTTAGAGATAACAGCCAAAGGGCTGTCCCACCTTCAAGACAACACCTTTAAACGGCTGTATTTGTGACCTAATAGAGAGCTAAATTATGCTCTAAGACACAACACTTGGAAATAAACTTTTCTTCAAAAACTGCTTTACACATTAAAAGAATTCCAGACCTCTGGCAACTTGAGATCCAATGATGCTAAATAAATAAATAAATAAATAAATAAATAAATAAATAAATAAATAAAACTGCTGACGAAAACAGTAGACATGCTGAAAAGCTCATCGAGGTGTCCCTTACCATGTAGATTACAGAGATATTCCCGCATTTTCATGACCATCCGGGACCTCAGTCGCAGGTTGTACTGCATTTGGAAACTGCGCAAGTCTAAGTAGCGATACTGCAAACGAAGAGCCTCTGTTTTCTAAACAAATTTAAAAGAGTTTTATGTTCAAACATTTTTTGAATACTAAAAAGATATTTAATGCAGAGCTTGACTTTTCAAAAACTTCAGTTTTATCTTTAGTTTCCACCATTCGTGAATAAATACAACACCATTCTTTTTTTATTTATTTATATTTCATTTCCTTTATTTTAGAGAGAGAGATAATGAGCAGGGGTAGAGGTCTAGAGGGAGAGAGAGGAGAGGGAGAGGGACAGAGAATCTTAAGCAGGCTCTGCACTTAGTGTGGAGCCCAACTTGGGACTCAATCCCACAACCTTGGGACACTGGGACCATGACCTGAGCTGAAATCAAGAGTCGGACGCTCAACCGACTGAGTCACTCAGGTGCCTCTAGAACACCATTCTTAATTCTGACAGCTGCTAAGTTTGTTACTAGCATAGATTTTACATTATTATTTTTTTTTTTACTATTATTATTGTTACCTTTTACTGATTGCAATTTGCCTACTCTCACTAAACATTTATCCATTCATTTAAGCCCACAGTTGAGTCTTGAAAAAAATATTTGAAGACTTAAAAGATCTTTTAACAATACACAGCAGGGGCGCCTGGGTGGCTCAGTCGGTTAAGCTTCCGACTTCGGCTCAGGTCATGATCTCACAGTTCGTGAGTTCTCGAGCCCCACGTCGGGCTCTGTGCTGACAGCTCAGAGGCTGGAGCCTGCTTCACATTCTGTGTCTCCCTCTCTCTCTGCCCCTTCCCTGCTCATGCTGTGTCTCTCTCTGTCTCAAAAATAAACATTAAAAAAAATTTTTTTTTTAAATACACAGCAGAGTGCAAACAGCTATGACATTATCACCTGAGTTGGACTACAGGTAGAAGAAATGCAAGGGGACAGAATCTCCATGGCTGAATGCATAGGAACTGCATTCAGCCTGTAAATCTTATTTTCAAGCCTGTAAATCTCTGCATCTCTCTCTGTGCTGACAACTTTTTTTAAGTCCTTTTTCCTCAAATAGCTTATTTCTTTGATAATAGAAGAACTGTCACTTTGTCCTGAAAGCTTAGCTGGGGGAAAAACTGGATTTCCTTTTTCCTCCCCCACAGAAGGATCAACCCTGTAATTATATTGCTTTTTCTACTTAAAAGATTAAGTTTTGAGAACTTAAATGTAACACTAAGTGACTATGCAATTTAAAAACCTTTTCATAGATCAGTTTACAAATTAGATGTATATACATCTAGAACTGTAAATAATTGTGACAAAGCTCCAGATTATCTGGGTGTACTCCCCAGAGCTATTTAGCTCCAAGAGCCTCTCAAACTTTGGCAAAGAACATCCTAAATTGCAATAATCAGGTTTATATGCTTGGGAAGTGAAGGAAATGTTTTATCACTGTTAGAGGCTTAAACTTAAAAATGCAGGATCCCCCCCATGCCATCTGACTATTTCCAAGCTTGACACAAATTTTCCTTCAAAATGTAAAACAGAAGCAACAAAAAACTTGAAAATAACAGCTCAAGTCTTAAAGGTAGAACCATGTTTCAAGCTGTCTGAAAAAGCAGCATGGGTGTTTAGGAACTGCAACAGCTTAATGCATTGTTGCTATTTCAGAACAGTTCACAGAGGAATAGAAGAGAATACTTCAGGGGCACCTAGGGTGGCTCAGAAGGCTAAGCGTCTGACTCTAGATTTCCGCCCAGGTCATGATCTCACGGTTTGTGGGATTGAGTCCTGCATCAGGCTCTGTGCTGTTAGTGGAGCTGGGGATACTTTCTCTGTTTGCATGCTCTCGCTCTCTCTCTCTCTCAAAATACATAGATAAACTTTAAAAAAAAAAAGATTATAAAGAAAAAGAACACAATACAGCTACAATAAAACACTTGATTTTGTGTTTTAAACTTTTTCTTTTAAAAACTCTGAAAACACTACTGGTTATCAACATTTTCTAGATACTCTATTATTTTTTAATAACAAAGGATGGCACCTTCACGAAGTCCTTAATTTCGAAGGGCAGCTTCTTGCAGGTATTCAGAAGTTGAGCTGATTTAACTTTGATTTCAATCTCACCTGTTGGCATTTTCTTAAAGAGAGAGACAGACAGAAGAGACCTATGTTTAAAAAATCACTCATCAGGACATGTACACGGTGAACATCTGTAAGACACATGCACTTATTTACATTTACATATGTAAAATGTGTAGGTGCTTAGAGCACATAATCCAAAGCATAAATGTGTGTGCCAGATTTTGACATTCTTATGCATGTCTGTGGTCGATGTGCTCATTAACAGATGTCTTAACATGACCATCTGCACAGGTGTGTGTTTGTGGTGAAGATTTGGAATCTGTAGGATCATTGGTAGAACTTGCAGAGCTTTTCGTGCCTGATGTCTAGCAGGTGCTCAGTCTCTTGCTGAATGAGCAGACAGTGCAAATATATACAGGTCAAATTTATACATGGTTTCTAAACTGCTCACTGGATTCTCTTGTCCTGGAGGTCGGGAAATTACCGTCCCGGATACTTGCACCACAGACTCCATTGGGGCTTCACATAAAATCTTCTTCACAGAAGCAGCGGACTATAGAATAAGAGAGGAAAACAGTTCTGACGAACACATGAACTTAAAGGAATACGTAGTAACTACAGTAGTCTATGGTTTATGGAAATAGAAATACTCACGGCTTAACTACTGTCCTTAAATACTGCCGTAAATCCTGGGGCTGCCCTTAATGACTTTATTAAAGGCTTTGGTAAATGACATCCCCATTTTGACTCCATAGAACACAGCCAGTAAAACTATTAGGTAAGAGTTTAAAAATTTTTTCCTTAAAGGAAAATGAGGGGAATGATGGATGTAAACAATTCCTACATACTTTTAAGGCAACTGTCTCCAGAGTTAGTCTTGGGGGCAGTTAAATCCAATAGCAATAATGGGAGTCCAAATGAAAGGAATTCTTCTGGGTTAGCTATGCTCTGGATCCTCATCCCTGAGAGATAATTCACTGCTCTTCACTTACTTCAAAGACTAAGAGCTGAATAAATCGTATGTTTCTTAGGTATACAAGCATTTGTAAACATTACAAGAGAAACCAATATTGCCCAACAAGTATCACATGAGCTATTTTTTTTTTAATGTTTATTTATTTTGAGAATGAGAGAGAGTGAGCGAGTGCATGTGAGCAAGGGAGGGGCAGAGAGAGAGAAGGACACAGAAAAAGAATCCCAGGCAGGCTCTGCATGTGGGGCTGGAACTTATGAACCGTGAGATCATGACCTCAGCTGAAATCAAGAGTTAGATGCTCAATGGACTGAATCACCCAGGAGCCCCTGACATTGGCATTTTTAGTTCATCTAATTTTAATGGTAATTATTTTTTGAGCAGGTAGTACCTTCACACGGCTCAAAATTCAAAGGGTACAAATAAATATACAGTAAAAGTCCCACTCCCCAGAGGTACCCATTGTTACCAGAAACTTACATTATTGTTTCATATGAAGGAACACTTCATAACAAACACACATACACACCCCTTTTTATACAGGTAATAGGACTCTACGTGCTCTTCTGTATCCTGTTTTTTTCACTTGACAATATATTTTGGATTTTTTTTCCAGATCAGCACATAAAGAGTTTCTTTCATCTTTTTTCTATGGCTATAGCGATGTACGTCACTTCTTATAGGAGTCTCTTCTTAGGGGGGCATCAAGGTTTTCCCCCATTTTTTTCTATTAAAAAAATCCTGGGGTGTCTGGTTGGCTCAGTCGGTTAAATGTTCAACTCCTGACTTTGGCTCAGATCATGATCTCACAGTTCATGAGTTCCAGCCCCACATCAGGCTCTGCGCTAACAGCTTGGAGTCTGCTTCGGATTCTCTCTCTTCCTCTCTCTCTATCCTTCCCCTGCTCATGCATACACACACACACACACTCTCTCTCTCTCTCTCTCTCTCTCAAAAAAAAATAAATAAACATTAAAAAAATTCCTGTAAACAGGGTGCCTGGGTGGCTCGAGTCATTAAAGCCTCTGACTTTGGCTCAGGTCATGATCTCCTGGTTTGTGGGTTCGAGCCCCGCATCGGTCTCTGTGCTGACAGCTCGGAGCCTGGATCCTGCTTCTGATTCTGCGTCTCCCTCTCTCTCTGCCCCTCCCCTGCTCACGCTCTGTCTCCGTCTCAAAAATAAACATTAAAAAAATTAAAAACAAAAAATTCCTGTAATGAAGAACCTTGTATTTATTTTATTTTATTTAAAAAAAATTTTTTTTTTTCAACATTTATTTTTGGGACAGAGAGAGACAGAGCATGAACGGGGGAGGGGCAGAGAGAGAGGGAGACACAGAATCGGAAACAGGCTCCAGGCTCTGAGCCATCAGCCCAGAGTCTGACGCGGGGCTCGAACTCACGGACCGCAAGATCATGACCTGGCTGAAGTCAGACGCTTAACCGACTGTGCCACCCAGGCGCCTCAAGAACCTTGTATTTATGTCATTTGCATTTGTGTAAGTTTAGGGGTAAGATAACTAACTGGAAATGAAATGAATGTTTTAAAACACTTACTAATTTGATATTGCCAAACTGCCCTCTGTAGACTTAGTGCCAATTTGTATTCCCCCACAAGAATGTATGAGTACTTGTTTTCCCAAACACAGTGTGCTTGCTATCCATCCAGTTTTAATGACAACTCTGTGTAGTTTTAATTCACAATTTTGTTCCTATGAGTGAGGTTGAACATATTTTCATATGCCTATTAAGCCACTTACATTTACTTTTACATAAATTTTATTTTCATATGCTGGGTTCATATTTCTACTGGTTCACTGGTCTTTTTGTTTGTTTGTTTTGATTTGAAATAGCCCTTTAGAGAAATTAGCCCTTTGTGATATGAGTTGCACATATTTTTTCCCAGTTGGTCATTTGTCTTAGTGTTGCTTATGATAGTTTTTAGTTTCATTAACAATAAACTTCTGAATTTAAAACCTCCAAAATACTTAGCTTATTCTACCACAGCATCAAAGAGGCTTTCAGACAACAGTAGGAAACCTACTATTACCTCATCCTGGGGAATGACAACTTGAACAAGTCCATGGAAATCTCTTAGCACCAGGAAGATGTTCTGCCTGATCAATGAAGAAAATGAACATGTTAAGATAAAATCTCTGTACCCAAAATGTAAGCAGGCAAAACAAATTAGACAAACAAAAAATACCCCATGCAATTTTCCATGTTTTTATAATACATAATTATGTGCTTTCATTAGCTACATTCATGCAATTATCTATGTAGCTAATTAATGGAAAAAAAACCGACTTTTCATTTTCTTTTCTTTTTTTTCTTTCAAGTAAATTCCATGCCAAAGGCAGGACTTGAACTCACAACCCTGAGATCAAGAGTCACACACTCTGCCTACTTGAGCTAGCCAGGCACCCCAGAATTTCCATTTTCAATTTCAATTTTTAGCTGCTATATATACAGCTTACTAATGCTATCCAGATGGCTTGCATATTTATCTATCTATCTATCTATCTATCTATTTATTTATTTTGAGAGAGAGACAGAGAGAGAGTGCACAAGCAGGGGAGGGGCAGAGAGAGAATCCCAAGCATGCTCTGCACTGTCAGAGAAGAGCCTGATGTGGGGCTTGAACTCACCAACTGTGAGATCATGACCTAAGCTGAAATCAAAAGTCAGACGCTTAACCACCTGAGCTGCCCAGGTGCCCCAAAAGGCGAATTTTTAATTTTCACTGGCTTAAGTCTTTATAAGAAAATTTTACTAAATTTGGGAACTTTCCACATATTAAAATCCAAAGAATATATTTTAGAATATTGGAAATATCTACTTGGTCATTTTTGAAATATAGCAGTATAAACTCTTTTCTCTCTCTTTTTTAAAGAACTTAATGTCTATTTATTTATTTTGAAAGAGAGAGAGAGGGAGGCCGAGGGAGAGGGAGAGAGAACCCAAGCAGGCTCCGTGCTGTCAGCAGAGTCCAATATGGGTCCTGATCCCATGAACCATGAGACTATGACCTGCACCAAAATTGAGAGTTGGACACTTAACCAACTGAGCCACCCAGGTGCTTCTAAACTCTTCTCTTAAAATAAAAGATACAATTTCTAGAGGAGGTCCAACTACTAATTTAGTACTTCTACAAACCATCAAAAGATCCCTCAAATTCCAACATTTTAGCATTCAACCTACATTTCTCATACTGCCCTTAGTACCAGGTGGAGGTACGGAAAGCCTCCTCAGATTTTGAGCTCAGGAGATAAAGTCACCAAATGTATGGGTCAAATATCCATCCATTTGGAACACATTCTTTAGGAAGTCCACACAATCTATGTATTTTGGAACTCTTCATTGTGAATTAATGTACTATTCAGGTACATGCTGGAATACAGAGATGAACAACAAAATGGGCTTTAATCTTAAGGAATCACTGTTTATCCTTTTAGGGTTTTTCTCTACCTAAATTTGGAATAAAATAAGCTTTTTTCATGGTAATGAAGCTTACCAGCTGGCCCATTCCCAATTACTGGTCCTAGGAACTCTTCAACTTTAGTAAGCCAAGGGACATTCAGTCCAGTGGAACACGCTTCGTTATTACACCCTTCAACAGATGTCATGCCAGTGACTCTATTTGGGTCTTTCAAAACAACCCTGAAACTGAATGCATTGTGAGAATCCTGCAGGGGCTACAAAGTTTGTACTGTTCTGACTGGTTGAAAATTAATAAAAGTTCGGAACTGACTGGGGGGAAAACAACCACCAGGCATTCTTAAGCCAGTTTACCTTCGGTACTGAATCCATCCACACAAGGTGACTTCCTGGCCTAAGTGAGAAGAACGCAATTCTCCGCACGTGTTGGTCCGAGCAACAAAGCTACTCAATTCTTTAAAGCAGAAAAGATTAAAAATAGATCATTTGTGAATTGCTTAACAGTAAAGACTCCTAAATTATTTCATTTTAGGTATTACATGTCAATGAATTAAACTTACAAAGTAAGTTGGAAGTCTGTAATTTGATTCAATCACTATTCGATTTACCTGCAACTGTGTCAAAAGCCAAGTGAATTAATGGTCTTAATGTAAATTTTGCCCTGTCTTAGGAAATCTAAATTTGATCAGATAGCATTTGCGTTAAGACCTAAAATTAACCCTATTCTTAATAGCGCACATTTTCCCCAAATCGGACCTTAGGAATTACATTAGTTTGATGGTACGGTAAATGGCTTTAGTATGAATCTACAGTGACACCAGTCACTTGTACACTAGAAAACACTATTCAAGATATTCTCAAATATTAAAGAATTTTTTAAGAATCCTTTTTATTAGTACCATCAGCTAAAAGCAGAATTCATGTGGTTACTTTTCTGCTTTGTTTTGTTTTTAACTCCAGGGGAAAATCTACATTATAAGACAGGAAGGAGTGAGTGATCTGTCTCTACACAGAAGGATATCCAGTTAAGTCTACAGGAAAACGGAGTAAGAGCACTCCGGCCGTAGAGAACAGGAAGTACTGTTTAGAGGACAGAGCTCTTCACTGCTTTCAACCTGGAATTCTCTGTGAACTGAGCATCAGCCTTCTGGAGAGGGAGCCCTGGATCAGGTGGGTGACCCTTCCGGTGGGTGTGGATAAACCCCTGCACAGCCGACTTAACCAACAGGAGAACATGTTGGAACCGCAGCAGGATGGCGAGAGACGCTTACGAATCCCAAGTTGCCGGTGTTGGATGGTGGTCAAAAGTCAGGTTAGGAAATATACACAAATCCCTTAAAATGCTAGGAGTTCCTGCTCTCTTCTCCAACATTTAAGCCATTTTCCGCTGAACATTCCAGTACACGTGTCTAGAAACTAGACAAATCTGCAAGTTCTTTAGCGTCCTTGGAGAACGGATAGGGGAAAGACCTTTTTTCCACCCTCAATGCATCAGTTTCCACTTCTAACAAACCAAACTGCGGCCAGAAGAGCCGAAAACCATTCCACACAGCACGGCAGGGTGGGACTCCGCGACCAAGCAGAGGAAGGGGCCGGTCACCAAGCGCACGCCCTTCCTTTCCTTCCACGCTTCCCCAAAGGTTCCCGCAGGCAGAACGGAAAACAGGAACTCAGCCTCAGGTTTCAAATCGCCCACACCTGGCGGCCGGCCTCCGGTCTTCAAAAAAAGGGAGGGCGAGCAAACCCCAAACACATAAACCTTCTCAAGCCCGAACCCACACCCAGATCACTGCTGGGAGCCTAGCGCTTCTCATTCGGCTCCGCGAGCACCCAAGTTCAACCAATCAGAGCAGAGTTGCCGCCGCCATGTTTACTATGGGCGGAAATTTGAAGGAAAGCTTCGCGTAGATAGAAAAACGCTGAAGACTTAACTTCGCGCGATTAGCCAAGTTGACGGATAAGGGTTAGTCGCTCGACCTCAGTTAAAATGACGACCGTAGTTGCTTCACTAACGGGTAATCGACACCAGGGAGGCTTCCGGCGTCGGACCGCAGAGCGAGTCGGGAAATGATTTTAAACCGAGAAGGCGGCTGAAGGCTTGGTTGCCCCTTCTCAAAGGCGGGGTTTCAAAGCTAGCTGGGCTCCTGAAGGGCTCAGGTGGAGAGAGGTGAGTTGGGACCTAGTGTCCCTTGCCCTTCCCCTCCTGAGGCAGAAGCCGACTTCACAGGAGCGAGGGTCGCAGAGTGGGTGGCCGGGTCAGCGGAAATGTCCGTCCCGGGGTGAATGGAAGGACGTCTGAGGCAGCGGAGGTCTTCTTACAGGGGCGTTTGTGTTCCTGGTGAACCCACTTACTGTGGAGCGAGAGGGAATTTGGAAGGGTCAGGGGTTCCCTGCAACTGTCTCTGAGCTGCCATTTTGGCGGTTTCTTTTTTTTTTTTTTTTTTTTTTTAAACTTCAGGGGACTTTAGTCTCGATCCACACTTTTGGAACCAGATTTGAAGAATGATTCGTGAAGCCGGAATGGGTGACAGCGTCATCACAGCATTTCATTGGTAAGACGCTTTGTGTTTGTCCAGGACGGGCAGTAAGTTCTATTTTGCCCTTTTGTGCGTTCCTTATCTTTACAACACTTGTGTGCTTGGCACTCGGCCGAGCATTGGCGGTGGGATTTAGGTATTGGTGGCAGTGTAGAAACGTGAATGATTTACCGCAAGAAACCCCACTGAATTGTAACTGTGTGTTATGAACTGCAAGAGCAAGGAGAGTTGGCTGGGGAGCTAGCTCTGTGGACCCCTGCCCTTTCCTGAGGACGTGAACCCTACAGGATGGATTGCATTTGTCAGATGGGAGGAGAGAAGCACTCTTAATTGGCTATAGGCTGAATAAAAAAGTCGGGGAGCAGAGGCAAACTTGACAGGAGGAGTAGGAGGGTGATGATCAGTCTAGAGTAGGGCGTAGGGCAGTGGTTCTTAACCTTTCTGAAAGTTGTCTGCTGGACCTTTCTCCATCCCCCTCCGCCACTAAATACACATGCCCACAACATTTTGCATACGACCGGAGAGGGTTGTTGGATTTTGGAAAGTCCATTTGTCCACAGATCTTGGGGTAAGAACTCTTGAATCAGTAGATGAACCTGGATAGTAGCAAATAATAAGATCAGCCAGGGTAGGACCTTGAGACTCAGAGTTTTGACTTCATTTAAATGATGTGTGGGAATTGTTGGGATCTCCAGCATTGTAATGGCAAGATGAAAGGGGCGTCTATGCGTCCCTAGTTATGGGTTAGGGAAAGGGGTTAACATTAGGACACCGAAATGAGTTAAGGTATATTTTTAACCTCTTCATTATTGAGCAGGGTAAAATTGCACATTATTGAGTGTGGAGTGAGAGTAAAATAGATAGAAGTCATTTTCTGATCTTTAAATGTGTGGTTGGGCTATTTCACGTTATTACAGTATTATATACTTAAGGGAAATGTTTTCTCAAAACCAACCATTTCAGTGCTAATAGTCTTTTCTCACCTAGATGGATTTTTAATTTTTTTTTTTTTTAATTCATAGCATTTTTCTTTTAAGGAGTCAAATTCAGCAGGGCTTATTTTGCCTTGAAATTGATCTTTACTCAAATGCAGTGTGCAAGGAGATAAGAGTACCCACTCTGACTTTATACTGTCTGAGTTCAAGTCCTGGTTCTTGCACTCTTTAACTGTTTCTTTGTCTTCCCATCTATCAACTGGAAACATGATAACCCACTTCGTGGGATTGTTTGAGGATTTAAATGAGCATATTTGTTAGGGGCTTGGACAAGTACCTGGCACCTAATGAATGCTCAATAAATGTTAGCAGTTAATCCAAATGACAAATTTGAAAGAAACGTTCTGTGTAGATGGGACTGATTAAATTTTAAAAATTTCAAATTTTTATTTATTTATTTTTGAGAGAGAGAGAGAGAAACAAAATGTGAGTGGGGGAGGGGCAGAGAGAGAGGGAGACACAGAGTCCAAAGCAGGCTTCAGGCTGTGAGCTGCCAGCACAGAGCCTGACGTGGGGCTGGAACTCATGAACTGTGAGATCATGACCTGAGCCGAAGGCGGACGCTTGACCATCAGAGCCACCCAGGTGCCCCAAATTGTAAAGAGCTAATTCAGTATGCGCTTAAAGCTAGAATGCTTTAAAGTAGTTGCTATTTAAGTTATGTGGTATATGATCTTGCTTGGGCATTATCTGAACATTGAGAACTGTATGTTTAATTTATGAAATTTTGTGCAAGACAGAGGGTGTCCTACTTGGACACAATGAAATTTATCTTAAATATAGAAATAGTATAACTTTTCATTTGTGAAAAACTTTCTTCAAAGGGTTAACTGTGCTAGTACTTGGGAGTAGTTATTATAACCTTATATATAATTCCTTTCAATGAAAGTTATAATTTCAGAGTTCTATGAAATTCTCCTGTTCAATTAAACCAATACTCGTTAACAATTAACACTCAGCATTATATTAGGGTAATTATATAAGCGATATAAAAAGCATTGTTTCAGTCAAGGTATTTTAGTTGTGTTGGAAAGAGAAAAAATGCACACCAAAAAAAAAAAAAATACTACAAGGAAGTATATGAATATGGACCAAAATGAGTAGTACAGACTAGATGGTCAAGGAGAGCTGTGTGAGCTGGTGTATTATTAATCTCCAAAGATTTTATGAAACATTATTGCGAGATTTTGTTAGGCTCATCCAGACGGTTTTTGGGCTTTTAAACAGTATTGACCTTGAGGTCTTCTTTTATACACACACACCCATACACCTATACATGTTGCTTCCAGGAATGAACTATTGATACAGAGGTGTATAACATAGGTATTTTGGGGAAATTAACAAAATTCTACTTGGAAAGAGATCAAATTCGAGCATGATCTTAAAGGAGGTGAAATGATAAAAAGACACTTAAGATAGAGAATATGATTGATAGGCAAAAACAAGACAAGAATATGTTTATCTAGAAGCAGGATAAGGGCAAGCTGAATTATGAAAGATCTTAAATAATCAGCAGAAGAGTAGAATTTTCTCATCACTGTAAAGTTTTTTGCACAGGTGACGAAAGTGTCATTGCTGAAGAATGGATTACCTGTACATATGGAAAATGCTTAGTTGTGGTAGTAAGAACCTGGAGGTAGCTTTGGGAATGGATGACAAAACTGTTGAAGGAAAAACTCAAGAGAATGTGCTTAATGACTATCAGTTCAAGAATGAAAGTATCTTAAAAGAATTTAAATTAACATAGAAAATTGACAGGAATTTGAAAATGGACCAGCAAACTTTTGGAGAAGGATGTGAAGGAGTTGAATTTAGTTTGAACCTTCTGTTTGAAGTATCTGTAAGATATTCATAAAAATAGCCTATAGCAAATGGGAAATGTATGACTTGGTTAAAAAGTCAAAACTGAGGGTGGGGAGGGGAAGGGAGAGAAATAATTCATTGATAGTGAGAAGAAGAATCAGTGAAACTATGAGCATGAGTTAACTTTTTAGTGTTCAGAATTCTGGTTTTATTTCTTTTCTGTAGACCATGGATCCTTATGATACACCAGAATCGACTCCGAGGCACGGTGCATCCTCAAGGCTTAAAGATTATTTTATAGGTGCCACCCCTTTGCGGAAACGATTAGAATCAGTCAGGAAGCAGGCTTCATTTGTCCCGACTCCACCTCGAAGGAAAATTCCTCAGTGTTCACAATTACAGGTATGCTTTTTGTGTTCCTTCATGTTACTCAATAATTGAGAAGATTTGTGAATAAATTTTGCTTTTTATTACCTTATAATGGTATTTTTAGTATCTCCTTAAATCTCTCAGATAATAAATGAGAAATAGTGAAAAATATTTGTGAGATGGAAGTAGTGAAAGTAGTTACTCACACCATCAATACCACCTCTGTTAAGTCTTTTTTAAAAAAGTTTATTTTGTGTACATAAGAGCGCAGGTACAAGTGGGACGGCGGTGGAGGGCGGGGAGCAGAGAGAAGGGAGAAAGAATCCCAAGTGGGCTTTGTGCTGTCAGCACAGAGCCTGACATGGAGCTTGGTCTCACACACTGTGAGATCATGCATGACCTGAGCCAAAATCAGTAGTTGGATGCTTAACCGACTGAGCCACCCAGGCTCCCCTGTTATATCTTTTAATCTCCAGCATTTCCACAGTATTTGTCTTTTATGACGTTAACATTTTGAAGAATGTAGTTTCCTCCCTTATCCTTTTTAAATAGAATATTCTTCGTTTTGTATTTGACATTTCCTCGTGACTAGATTGAAGTTCTGTATTCTTGACTAGAATACAGCATAGATGCTGTTGTCCTTGGGGATAACATCTGGTAGCACATAGGTGATCAGTTGTGATCATCCTGTCAAGGTGCTGCCCAGTGGTTACTGTTTTATTCCCCTCTGCATCTGATAAGTAGTCTGTGGGGAGACACTTTAGGATAATGTAAACATTCTGTTCTTATCAAAATTTCCCCTTGCACTTAATATCCATTGATAATTTTTGCCTGATTCCATAATCAGTTATGAGTTATAAGAATTCATAACTCTGATGACTCAAACAATTCTGAAGGTTTATAATATCAGTAATTTGTGATTTCACTGGAACATGAAATAAAACCCTAGTTAGTGCAGGTTTGATGTGTGGTTTTGAGGAACTTAGCAGAGTCTGGCGAATCAGTCTCCCACACCTTCCCTGTAATCTTTTCTTGTCAGTGTTGTGTGCCTCATGTCTTTTGGGATATGAGAAAATTTTTGCTTCTTTCTGAAAAGTTTCTTAAATTACTAGCGATGGTGATGAAAGTGATGGTTCTTAACTGTAGAACAGAAATTGTATATAAATTAAAGATTGGGATATCCAGGGGTACCTGGGTGGCTCAGTTGGTTAAGTGTCCAACTCTTGATTTTGGCTCAGGTCATGATCTCACACTTCATGAGTTTGAGCCCTGCCTCGGGCTCTGCGCTATTAACAGAATCTTGCTTGGGATTCTCTGTCTCCTTCTCTCTCCGCTGTTCCCCTGCTCACGCTTTCTTTCTCTCTCTCGCAAAAATAAATAAACATTTAAAAAGACAAAAGGATTGGGATGTCCAATTCAGTGCTTCCTTATCATACAAATAATTTTGTATCATATAAATTTTCTATCATGCAAATAGTTTTGCTGTACCTTTTGACAGTTATAAGAAAAAAGTTTATAACTTATAAAAGTTTTATACAAATTTCCATGAATACTGTAGTCAAAACAAATATTTTTGTCAAATGGACAACTGTAATGAAAGTTCCAAAAGATAGTTGGAGCTGTAAAACTATGTCAGGAAGTATGAATTCTATAGAACAATTCAGGATAAAAGTAGGGACCTGTATGGGGGTGTATGTGAAGGCCCTCAATAATGCCATAGAACCAATGTGAAGGATGTGTTGTTGTTGTTGTTTTTTAAGTATATTTATTTATTTATTTAAAAAATTTTTTTAATCTTCATTTTTTGAGAGAGAGACAGAGTGAGCAGGGGAGGAACAGAGAGAGAAGGCGATACAGAATCCAAAGCAGGCTCTGAGCTGTCAGCACAGAGCCCCATGCGGGGCTCAAACTCACCACCCGTGAGATCATGACCTGAGCCAAAGTTGGATGCTTAACCAACTGAGCTACTCAGATGCCCCTATTTATTTATTTTGAGAGAGAGGGAACGCACACAAGCGTGTGCACTGGGGAGGGGCAGAGAGAGAGGGAGAGGAGAATCCCAAGCAAGGTCTGTGCTGCCAGTACAAACCAGACATGGGACTTGAACTCACAAACTGCGAGATCATGACCTGAACTGAAATCAAGACTCAGCTACTTAATGGAATGAGCTACTCACGTGCTGCAGAAGTGTTTTTGTTTTTGATGGTACCTGTGGTTCTCTTAGAGCATGGCAGAAATACTAAGTATTTTTTTATTTGATCAACTGAATTTGACATTGGGTCATAGAATGGATTTACTGCTAAACATTTAAAACAATTACATAATTAACATGAATCAAATTTGATGCCCCAGGAATAGTTACTATTTTTTAAATCTATAATCTAAGTTTTTAAATGTTCATCCAATAAATATATATTGAACAACTGTTCTAGGATGGCAGTGTTCTAGGTGCTAGAGATGTAGTGCTGAATAAATCGACAAAAATCCCTGTTCTCTTCAAACTCATACTCTAGCAGCGAAGACAGACAATAAAAATCACACAAACATATAATACCAGATAGTAATAAAGCATGTTAAGGAGATACAGAGTGACAAAATTGGAGTGGGTGCAGGTGCAACTTTACATAGGGTGGCCTCTTGAGTGACATCTGGACAAAACTGAGTGAAGGAAGGGAACATGCCATGTGAACACATGTGTGGAGAGCATTCCAGAGGGAAGGTACAGTGAATGAAAAGCCCTGTTCAGGGATCTTCAGAGTTCTGCAGACTCCAGTTTGGTTGGAATGTAAAGATCAGGTACACAGATTTGTAGTAAATATTTAAAATTCTTTGATTAAATTCTTATTTACTAATGTTTCCTAATTCTTAAACTACTGTTGTCTTGATTGTTTTTTCTCTCTAGGAAGATAATGATCCTCAAAAGTTTGCATTTCTTCTGCATAAACAATGGACTTTATATAGTTTAACTCCCCTATATAAATTCTCCTATACTAATCTCAAAGAGTATTCTAGACTTCTGAGTGCATTTATTGCTGCTGAAAAGCAAAAAGGGCTTGCTGTTGAAGTGGGAGAAGACTTCAACATCAAAGTGACTTTCTCCACTCTCCTAGGAATGAAAGGAACACAAAGAGACCCTGAAGCATTTCTTGTCCAGGTATGTTGTATAAACAGTACTTGCTTCTCAGGAAAAGAATCTGCACTGTCTTGGTTTAGAAATTGTGGTATTTTCTTACTGTTTAAAAATATTTTGAGCTTGTGATTTATAACCTTTTTTATGTCTTGTTTGACCAAATTGTAGTAATTAGATATGGCCAACTTAAAGGTTTTTTTTTGTGGGGGGCACCTGGGTGGCTCAGTCGGCTAAGTGTCTGACTTCAGCTCAGGTGATGATCTCCCGGTTTGTGAGTTTGAGCCCCACGTTGGGCTCTGTGCTGACAGCTCAGAGCCTGAGCCTGCTTCGGATTCTGTGTCTCCCTCTGTCTCTACCCCTTGCTCACTCACACTCTGTCTCTCTATCTCAAAAATAAACAAACATTAAAAAAAAGGTTTTTCTAAAATAAATATGATTATGATATAATGATTATGATATAATGATTATGATATAATATCATGATTATGATATAATATTTATTTTATAAAACGTAGAAAATACATAAAAATACAAAGAAAATTAAAAACCACAGTTTAACATTTTGGCATACATCTATTTGGCAATAGACAACCTGAGTAAGCTTCTCATTTGGAAAGTTATTAATTATTGGTTCAATTTCTTAATTTATTAATTGAATCAATTCAGTTTCTTGAACCAATTCAATTTCTTAATTGAACCAATAATTAATAACTTTCCAAAATAGCGCCAGGCCCAGATAAGTTCACTGGTAAAAGCTGCCAAAAGTTTAATTAAGGAAGAAATTATTTTAATTCTATAGTCTCTTTGGAGTATAGAACCAGAGGGAATACTTTCTAACTCATTCTGCCAGGCCAGTGTTACCCTAATACCAAAATTAGACAAAGATTATTTAAGAAACGACAGATTGATCTCTCTCATGAACATAAATACATCTGTCTGGCTATCTGGATCTATTAAAATTGGGATCATATTGCCCATACTTTTGCATTATGGCTTTTAAAAAAAAATAATATCATAGGTAATTACTCATATCATTAAGAATTCTACATTTTATAAGTATATCTGTGTAATTCTATGGTTTTTACTAGGACCAAATTCCTAGAAGTGGAATTTTAGCAAAAAACAAATATGTAACATGGGGCCCCTGGGTGACTCTGTCAGTTGAGCATCTGACTCTTGATTTTGGCTCAGGTCATGATCCCAAGGTTGTGGGATTGAACCCTGCATTGGGCTCATGGAGTCTGCTTGAAATTCTCCCTCTCCTCCCATCCCCCCTCACTTGCACACACATATGCACACTCTTAAAAAAATGAAAAATAAAAAATAAAAGTAACATATCATTATATATTGTGAAATGTTCAGTTACTCTTACTTAAAAGTAATATGACTATCTTGATTTATTAAGAAACTGGATTTATTATTCATGCCTGCTACTTCTGTTTATTCTGAGTTAACTCATAGTCACCACAAATTAAATTCTGAAATCATGAAAAGATCTAATTTTGTTTATCTGTATAGATTGGGTTAGAAAACTGTGGCCTGCAGGTCAAATCTGATTTGCTGCTTGTTTTTGTTTTTTGTTGTTGATGTTTTTCTAAATAAGGTTTTATTGGAACAGAACTCCTTTCATTTGTTTACATTATTCTGTATGGCTGCTTTTGTGCTACGACAGCACATTTGAGTGGTTGCTTACAAAGCCTAAAATATTTACTGTCTGATTCTTACAGAAAAAATTTGCTGACGCTTGGTATAGATCTGGTGTTGGCAAGGATCTTCAGGAGTCTTAGGAGTAGGTTTAGCTGCATAAAACAGAAAGCCTAAATAACAGTGAATTAGATGCCTATCTTGAGGTTAATTAATAGAGGTTTATTTGTCTTTTTATTTAAAAAAATTTGTTTTTTTAAATGTTTTATTTATTCTTGAGAGAGAGACAGAGCATGAATGAGGGAGGGGTACAGCGAGAGAGGGAGACACAGAATCCGAAGCAGACTCCAGGCTCTGAGCTGTCAGCACAGAGCCCGACATGGGGCTCGAACTCACGGGCGGTGAGAACATGACCCGAGCCGAAGTTGGACGCTCAACCGACTGAGCCACCCAGGTGCCCCAAGGTTTATTTGTCTTACAAAAAAAGTGGAGTAAGCTGTTTAAGACTGGTGTATGCTTCATGAATTAATAACTTAGGCTCCTTCTATCTTCTGTATCATCCTTGGTGCATGGCTTCCATCCTTAAAGTCACATTGGAGTCTAATATGGCTCTTGAAGCCCTAAATATTAGATGCAAGTTCCAGGCAGGAGGAAGTAGGGGGAAGATGGGAAGGGCAAATAGGATGCCTGCCTGAGTAAGTTTTTAACGAGACTGCTAAGACCCAACCACTTCTTTTTGCATCCCTGTTGGAAGACAGACTAGGAAATTTTTCTTTTTTAGTGGGTACTTTGCTACCTCCTTAAAAGCATCTCATTAAAAGCACAGTTTTATTGTGGAAGGAAAAGTAGGTACTGGGTAGACAGCAGTCTTTGTCAAATGAAGCAGTTGATTTCCCAGAGAAGTGATGTGATTTGCATGTCAACAGGTAAGCAACTGTTCCTGTGCAGAATAGAAATGACCTCTTGAACTCTTAGCAGAGTGTCCTAATAGTTCGCAAATTAAACCTCATTTCTTCACAGGGTTCCCGGACTTTTAGGTTATACAATTGTGATAGACATGTCTGGCTGGGCTTTAAGGTTTTTGAGAATCGCTTGTAGTCTCTTGAACAAGAAGGCAAAATATGCTAAAAGTAACTTTTTAAATGATGATATCTAACAGGATCTGATACTGGGCTGTGTTCTTCACCTTATCCTGGTCAAACTTTAAAACTTCTATGAATATCTTGGGGCGCCTGGGTGGCTCAGTCGGTTGAGCATCTGACTTTGGCTCAGGTCATGATCTCACAGTCTGTGAGTCCGAGCCCCGCGTCGGGCTCTGTGCCGACAGCTCAGAGCCTAGAGCCTGTTTCGGATTCTGTGTCTCCCTCTGTCTCTGACCCTCCCCCATTCATGCTCTGTCTCTCTCTGTCTCAAAAAAATAAATAAAGGTTAAAAATAAAACTTCTATGAATATCTGGAAGGTATGTTTGTCATGTAGTTTATAAATTTGAAGTTTGAAGGGTTAGTCAGTCTGCTGGAAAATATAATCAAGATTCTAAAAAATCTGAATGGATTGGCACAATGGGTCAAATTGAGAGTGAAATTTTAATAGGAATACATATATTCCTCTCTATATTATGAGAGATTTACCTATTAACAGCAAGGATGAATAAGGATAATTTAAAGCTGTCAACTAAAAATTAGAAAACTGCAATCTGAGGTTATATTAGTAGTAGTATAATCTAGGTCTTTTTGAAGTAATTATATTCACTTATGAATGACTCTCATGCAGAAGAATTTCAGAGTAAGCAGGATAATGTGTGTATCATAGAAGGAATGGTTAAAGAAACTGGAGATGTTGAACCTGGCATTACATATGATTGGGATTATCAGATATTTGAAGGGCTTTTTCTGTGGAAGAGAGATTAGATTTGATTTGTTCTACATGCACATAAAGAAGAAAGCAGGACCTGTGGTAGATACTGTGCGCCTAACATATGAAAGAACAATTTTAAGTTGATAGAGCTGCCTTAGGAAATCCTGAATTCTTCCTCAATGGAAGAATTCAAACACATTGAATATGTGACTTTTTATAGTCCCTTCTGAAGTTGAAATTTTGAGGGCCCCCTCTCCCCGCCAAGGATAGCATACTTGGTTATACCATATTGGCATTCCTTAATTTGCTTATTTTGCATTTTGGCTGCACCAAGATCTTGCCATATACCATGTCCTAATAAGAATATTAAGAGGTAGGAGTGCCTGGGTGGCTCAGTGAGTTGAGCGTCTGACTCGATTTAGGCTCAGGTCGTGATTCCAGGCTTGTGGTATTGAGCCCCACATTGAGGTCCATGCTGAGCATGGAGCCTGCTTAAGATTCTCTCTCTCTCTCTCTCTCTCTCTCTCTCTCTTTCTCTTTCCCTCTCTTCCTCCCTACCCCTCCACCCCACCCCTTGCCCCTCTTCCCGCTTACATGCTCCCTGGCTCTCTAAAAAAAAAAAAAAAAAAAAAAGAAGAAGAAGAAGAAGAAATATTAGGAGGAAAGTCAGTTAACTTGATAAACCCTAATAATGATTAGGGAGATTATTCCCATTATGTTTTTTTGGCAAATAATACAATATATCTTCTTATTTTTTAATGTACTAATTTTGAGAAGGTGTAACTTAAGAGTAAAGGTACTTTTGCATTTAATGAACTCCCCCGTTTTTTTCTTTGTAGATTCTGTCAAAATCTCAATTACCATCAGAGAACAGAGGACAAAAAGTGTTATGGACTGGTTGGTTCTGCTGTGTATTTGGAGACAGTCTTCTGGAGACTGTTCCAGAAGATTTCACCTGTGTACCTTTATTTCTTGCAAATGGAGCAGAGACGAATACAGCCATAGTTGGAACCTGGTTTCAGGAAACTTTTGATTGTCATTTCAGTTCCTTAGCAATCAATGCGTTTAATCTTTCCTGGATGGCTGCTATGTGGACTGCATGCAAAATGGACCAATATATGGCTACTACTGAATTTCTTTGGTCTGTACCGTGTAGCCCTCAAAGTCTGGACATTTCTTATGCCATACATCCAGAGGATGCAAAAGCTTTGTGGGACAGCGTCCACAAAACACCCGGGGAAGTTACTCAGGAGGAAGTTGACTTATTCATGGACTGCCTTTATTCACACTTCCATAGGCATTTCAAAATTCATTTATCGGCCACAAGATTGGTCCGTGTTTCAACATCTGTAGCTTCAGCACATACTGATGGAAAAATAAAGGTTAGTTTGAACATATCTAGCTAGGTAATTTTTTCTTACTGCATAGTTTTCAAAATGTATAGAGATTGTATTTTCCACATTGAAGAAACACGTTTGAGTGCTAATTCGAGACAGTAGAGAGATTTTATGCTTTATAAATGATTTGCTAGAAAGTCTTCAGCCTTTAGATGCAGCTCTGTAATGGAAGGATACTATATACTGTGTGCTACAGGCTTTGGTAATAAAATGAATATAGTAACTTTGAAACTTTCAGAATTATGTTTCCTCAAACTTTGAAATAATTATCAGAGCAACAGAGGATTTTTTGTGTTAGATCAGAAAATTATAGCCAGAAATACCTAACTAAGATGACATCTTTATATTTTAGACTTTTCTGTCTCTAGTGGCAAAGAAATAATTGACATTGTTTTATTCTCTAGGAAGTTTTTTTTTTTTTTTTTAATGTTTTACTTATTTTTGAAAGAGAGACAGAGTGTGAGCAGGGGAGGGGCAGAGAAAAAGGGAGACACAGAATCTAAAGCAGGCTTCAGCCTCCAAGCTGTCAGCACAGAGCCTGACACAGGCCTTGAACTCATGAACCATGAGATCATGACCTGAGCCGAAGTTGGGTGCTTAACTGAGCCACCCAGGCACCCCTACTCTCTGCAAAGTATTTATTAGAGGAAATCTCAGAAATAAACTGAGAGTAGGTACCTAAATATAATAAAATATATCAATATGTTTTAAATGTATTAAACTATGGCCACAGTAAACACTCTGAATATTGGTCTTGTCACTGAGCTAGGATTTTAATAGACCTTAATTTTAAATGTTTTTCTTTTTTAATTCTTTTTTAATGTATTTATTTATGAGAGAGAGACTGAGCGTGAGCTGGGAGGGCCAGTGAGCTGGGAAGGGCCAGAGAGAGAGGGAAACACAGAATCTGAAGCGGGCTCTAGGCTCTGAGCTGTCAGCACAGAGTCCAATGCGGGGCCTGAACTCATGAACTGTGAGATCATGACCTGAGCCAAAGTCAGAAGCTTAACTGACTGAGCCACCCAGGTGCCCCAATAGACCTTAATTTTAATCTTCAGAGCAACCCTGTAGTAGGTATTTTTATCCACATTTTATTTTTAAAACAAGGAAACAAGGCCAAGATAGGTTTTAGTGATACCTGCAAGATAGTTTGGTAAGAGGAGGAGTCAATATTTGAGTGCTTATCTCTTAGGTTCCAAAAAGTTCATGCTCTATAAGCACTATATTAGTGTTTTTCGAACTGAAAGTCATAATGCAATAGTAGGTTGGAAAATGATGGGAAGAGAACAGCTTTAAAAAACAAAAGAAATCTGGGTGCCTGGGTGGCTCAGCTGGTTAAGCATCTGACTTCAGCTCAGATCATGATCTTGCAGTTCATGAGTTCAAGCCCTGCATCAGGCTCTGTGCTGACAGCTCTGAGCGTGGAGCCTGCTTCTGATTCTGTGTTTCCCTCTGTCTCTATACCTCCCTCGATTGTGCTTGCTCACTCTCTCTCGCTCTCTCTCGCTCTCTCAAAAGTAAATAAACATTAAAAACAATGAAAGAAATATAATGGAAAATATAAAAATGAGTATCACATGTGGTAAGGGTATACATTTGCTTATACTGGATCATGATGTTAAATTTATTTCTTACTCTGATTTGCAGTAAAACATTTGAAAGATTATATCATGTTATTTTGAAATTATAAAGGGAAAAAATTCCATTTTAGCACCTCAGAATTCAGTTCATGAAGTCTTAATATATTTTAAAATTTTGTTTTCATATACTCACACTCCATTAGTAAACTACATTTAAAAACTGTTTTGTAAAATGTGTTCTTATGAAGATAAAGGTGGTTCTTAAGCACATTTATTTTATCTGGTCTATTGTAAATCTAAGAGCCCCTCTTAATAATGTAAGACAGTAACTGGCTCCTAGCTTTGCATAATGCCATGATGATAACTAACATTTATTAAGCACTGATTGTGCCAGCCATTTTTAAGCATTTTATGTATATTGTCTCATTTAGTTTTTCACAACAACCTATTTCCATAGGTTGTAAAGAGAAAACTAACACAGGGAATAAGTAGGTTCCCTGATATCACACAGGTAATAAGTAGATTTTGCATTTGAACCCAGTCATCTGACTCGAAAGCTTATGCTTTTTTTTTTTTTTTTTTTTTAACGTTTGTTTATTTTGAGAGAAAAAGTGAGCTGGGGGGACGAGAGAGAGGGAGAGAGAGAATCCTAAGCAGGCTCCACGCTATCAGTGCAGAGCCTGACGGGACTCTATCCCAAGACCCTGGGATCATGACCTGTGCTGAAACCAGGCTGAGGACACTCAACTCACTGGCCACCCGGGCTCCCCAAAGCTTCTGCTTTTAACTGCAACAGTGTACTGCTGTCAAGAATGATGTGTCAGCCAGGTTTCTGCCACCTGCTTAGTTTCTACAAGATACTTTTTTAAAAAAAGTTTTTTCATTTTTAAATGTTTATTTATTTTGAGAGAGAGAGAGAGAATCCCATGCGGGGTTCTCATTGTCAGCATGAAGGCCGATGCAGGGCTCAAACCCATGAACCGTGAGGCCATGACCTGAGCCAAAATCAAGAGTCAGAGACTTAACCAACTAAGCCATCCAGGTGCCCCTCTACAAGGTACTTTTGGAGTCTATATCCCTTTGAGAAGAAGGAAGCTATGGAACCTTTTTCTAGAAATGTAGATCCAAGCGATTCATGGATTCCCTTCTCTCCCCTTACTTCTTAGGCAGATAGCCTAACTGTGGAAGCCAGGATAAATAAGAACCTTAGTCTAGTTATTTCTAAGCACCATTGACTAATAGTTGTATATTTATTAAAGTTAGTAGTCTTCATTAAGTAAAATCTATTTGACTTAGAGCCACAGTGGTATGGGTTGATCTTAAGATTGCAGATACGGAATTTAAAATAAGCCTGGAATTTTTATCAAACTGCTTTGTTATAATAATTAATTCTAACTTTAATTTTTTTTTGTTTGTTTTTTTCAGATTCTGTGTCATAAATACCTCATTGGAATCTTGGCATATTTGACAGAACTGGCAATTTTTCAAATTGATTGAGGTCTTGTGGGAACTATAAATTATGGATTATATAACTTTTTCCTCACAGATTATTTGCCTAATTTCTATGCTGAGAGGAACTGCAGGAGAAACATGCATCTATATCTGCATCTGTTTTCCTCTCAGTGCCTTTGGAATTGCCCAGATAGAAGCCAAGAAGGATCTAGAACAAAGAAGGTGGTAGCGAATGAATCACAGCCAGGTGTTCGTATAATAGTCATGATGATCTGGGAGGCCAGTCTTTAGAAAATGCTGAGTTGTTATTTTCTTGGGCCATCTTATATCAAATTTTTAGGATTCAAATGAGATATCTCTAATATTGAGTGTTTTTGATTTGGGTCTTTAAAAAGCTTTAATCCCTTTTAAGCATTTTAGACTTGGATTCAGAGAGAATTTCTGTCTTCTAAAGACATTTTCCTACTATCATTTCATTGTAGAGAGTTGGCAATCAAAATCCTCTCCAAAGGAAACTAAAAATTAATATACATTTATTAAAGCCACTAATATGCTTCTGTTTTTAATGCTGTTCAATTCTTATTGCAATGTTGAATTAAATATTCACTTTTAAAATGAAGCAGTGTGTTTATCAGTGTCTTGGTGGCAGATCTTTAATTAATGTCTCAGGAATGAGAACTCATAGGCTTTTTCTGTAGCACAAAGGTTACAAACCAGCAATTATATAGAACCATACTTATAGAATTGAAAGGGACCTGTGAGCCTCTTTTGAGAGCAGCAGTTATCTTGTTTAACTTTCATGTCCCTAATTTTGCTTTAGCACAGTGCTTGGTAAATGTCTGCAGGTTAAGTAAATGTATTTTAACCAAATCTTACATTTTATAGATGAAAACTATGAGATTGAACAACTTAGGAGACTTGCCCAAGATGCTATGTTTAAATCTCTTGTTTTAATTTATGGAGTATGGGAACATTTTGTTTTACTTTAGAAACTCTTTTTTAAAAGTTGTTTGAAAGGAAATTAATAGGCTGTCTTTCTAAAAGGTTAACTTTTGGAATGGAATATTATTTCACATATACTAGGAACAGCAGAGATAGTGGAAAAAGCATGGGCTTTGGAGTGAGACAGTCATTCATTTAACTAATATTAAGTTCCTGCTGTGTACTTAGAATTGTATTGGGTAACAGGGGTATAGCAGTGAAGACAAAAAAGATCCCTGTCATTTGGAAATTACATTCTAGTGGAGGAAGGCAAAAAATAAATAATTTCTGTGGAGATAAATACTTAAGGCAGTACAATATGGAAAGGGGGTCTCTCTGGGTAGGTGACATTTGAGCTGGGTCCTGAATGCTGAGGGAACCAGCTGTGTGAAGATCTGTGGAAGGGTTTGCTAGGCAGGTGAAATGGCGAGAGCAAAGGCCTTGAGATAGGTAAGAGGTTGGCTTATTTGAGGAATAAAGGAAGTCTGTGTGGCTGAAGGAAGTCAGGGTGGAGTAGTATTAGATGAGACTGAAGAGATTGTGCAGCAGAGACTTATTCCATGGGTATGTCTCCCAATTTTTGACTGAGCATGTGGTTGTCCAGAATAAAGATGGTCTTTTCTGGCCTTTCTCATAGGTAGGTGTAGTCCTATGACTGAGTTCTGACCCATGGCATATAAATGGAAGGATCAGGAATCTTCCTTAAAAAACAGCAGACATATACCCCTTGGCTTTTTCTTATTCTGCCATCTTTGCTGCTTGGAACACATATAATGACTGGAATTCTAGCCACTGTTTTTGGTCACGGGGATGCAGGTCATGTGATAGGAATGGTGGAACATGGCCTGAAACGAGTTTGTGCCTTGAGGACTTCTTGAGGCTGAACCCCAGTGCCACCCTTGGGCAGTCTTCCTATGGACCTGTGTGTCAGAGAGGTAAACTTTTATCTTGTGCAAGCTGGTGCTTAAAGACATTTTGGGTCTCTTGCTCATAGCCAAACCTAATCTTGATAGAAAGAGGCAGGATCTACGTCATCTAAGTTTTTGTAGCTATTTGTGAAGAGGCTGGATTTCATTCTAAATGCAGTGGGAAGCCATTGAAGTTTTAAGCAGGAGAGAATATTACCTAATCTGTATTTTATAAGATATGAGGGAGAATGAATTATAGGTGGACAAGAGTGAAAGGGAAAACAGTTAAAAGATTGTTAGAAATGGTACAATTTCAGTGGAGAAATTAGCAATATCTAGCAAAATGTTGTAGGATTTACCCTTTGATAAGCAATCCCATTTCTAGAATTCTATCCCCAAAACTCCCTGGCAAAATATAAATGAAGCCCGTATAAGGCTATTTATTGCAATGGTGTTTGGTAGCAAAACTGAAAACAATCCAAGTGCCCATCCCATGGGGATTGTTTGAATAAATTATGGTATAGCGACACAATGAATTACCACTATGTAACCATAAAAAGGTTTGTGGAAGATAATCTAATACTACCATGGAGTGATCTTTTTTTTTTTATAGTTTTTTTATTTTTATTTTTTTGACTAAAATACTCATTTATTTATTTTTTTAATATGAAATTTATTGTCAAATTGGTTTCCATACAACACCCAGTGCTCATCCCAGCAGGTGTCCTCCTCAATACCCATCACCCACCCTCCCCTCCCTCCCACCCCCCATAAACTCTCAGTTCGTTCTCAGTTTTTAGGAGTCTCTTATGTTTTGGCTCCCTCCCTCTCTAACCATTTTTTTTTTCCTTCCCCTCCCCCATGGTCTTCTGTTAAGTTTCTCAGGATCCACACAGGAGTGAAAACATTACCATGGAGTGATCTTGATCTCTAGGATATGTTATGTGAAAGAGCAACTTGTGGACAGTGTGCTGTCTGTTATGGATGGAATGGGTGAAATATGAATATGTGTGTGTATTTCCTTTTGTTTCCAAAAACCAATGGAAGAATAAACCAACTAATAAAAATGGTTACTAACTAGGGGGAAGGAAGGAACTGGGTAAGGGGGACAGAAATTAAAGTTAAAACTTATCTGAATGTTCCTCTTTTATAGTTTGGAACCATTTAAGTGTTTTTTTGTTTTTTTTTTTTTTTTAATTTTTTTTCAACGTTTATTTATTTTTGGGACCGAGAGAGACAGAGCATGAACGGGGGAGGGGCAGAGAGAGAGGGAGACACAGAATCAGAAACAGGCTCCAGGTTCTGAGCCATCAGCCCGGAGCCTGACGCGGGGCTCGAACTCACGGACCGCGAGATCGTGACCTAGCTGAAGTCGGACGCTTAACCGACTGCGCCACCCAGGCGCCCCTAAGTGTTTTATATAGTTCTGAAAATTAGATCAAAAAGAAAAGGCAATCTTAAAAATTGAAAACAAATGAACCTAACTATATTAAGTTCTTGTCATAATCACACAAATAATTATTTTTAGTATCTTTAAATCCTAGTATTTTGACTGTACGTTGTCAGCTATGTCTTAGGAAAAGAAGAGCAGCAAAGGAATTTAAGTTGCACTCAGTTATCTTGTGATTAATAATATTGGTATTGTTGTTTTACCACTGTTTGTAATAAGATAAAACATGTAACAATATTACCAAGATTTTGAGTGTGAAAGAAAAGACATACAATTATAAAGTAAGCTAAGTAGAAACTCTGTAATGTTAAATTTGAATTGGAAATACCAGAGTGAACTCATTTACTTTCAAAATGCAAGTTTTTAATTTTGATGAAGTCCAATTTATCAGTTATTTTATTTCTTGTGCTTTTGGTGCTGTGTCTAAGAAACTGTTGCTTAATCTAAGGTCCCAAAGAATTATTCCTATGTTTTTTTAAGGATCTTATAATTTTAGGTTTAAATTTAGGTCTGTAATCCATTTTGAAGTTTTTTTTTAAGTTTATTTGAAGAGAGAGCATGCAAGGGGGGCGGGTCAGAGAGAGGGGGAGAATCCCAAGCAGGCTCTGCACTGGAAGCGCAGAGCTCGATGTGGGGGCAAGATCTCAGGAATCGGGAGATCATGAAAACCAAGAGTTGGACACTCACCCAGCTGAGCTACTCAGGTGCCCCCCAATTTGAGTATTTTATGTATGGGGTGAAGTAAGCATCCAAATTAATCATTTTGCATAAGGATATCCATTTGTTCTAGTACCATTTATTGAAAAGACTGTTTTAAAAGTCAATTGGCAAAAAAAAGAAAAAAAAAAGGAATCAGAAGTCAATTGGCCACAGATGTTTATTTTGGGACTCTCAATTCTATTTCATTGATGTCAGTCCTTATGCCAGTACCACACTTTTTTTTTTTTTTTCAGGTTATTTAGAAAGAGGGTGCGTGTGAGCAGAGGAGGGGCAGAGAGAGAGGGCGAGAGAATTCCAAGCAGACTCCATGCTCAGTGCAGAGCCCAACATGGGTCTCGATCCCACAACGTGAGATCATGATCGGAGCCAAAATCAGAAGTCAGATGCTTAACTGACTGAGCCACCCAGGCCCCGCCGTACCACACTGTCTTGATTACTGTAGCTTTGTAGTGCATTTTGAAATCGGGGAGTGTGAGTCCTCCAGCTTTGTCCTATTTTTCAAGGTTGTTTTGATTATTCTGGGTCTTTTGCATTTCCAAAGGATTTTAAGGTCAGTTGGTCAATTTCTGTAAAAAAAATTAGCTGGGATTTTGATAGGGGTTGTGTTGAATCTGTAGATCAGTTTGGGGAGTACTGCCATCATAATTATATTAAGTTTTCTAATCTATGAACATGGGATATCTTTCCATTTCAGAATTTCCATTTTAACAGTGTTTTATAGTTTTCAGCATACAAGTATTGCACTTTTATTTTTGTTAAATTTATTCCTAAGTATTTTTTTATGCTATTGAGAATGGGTTTTTTTTTCCAAAATAAGTGAAAATTATTTTATTTTGTATAGATAAGTAGCCAGGCAGCTTCAAAGTAGAGTTACATGTACATCTGTTCTAGATAATGACAGGAAGATAATTTTATGTGTTTTGTGTTTTTAAAGATGCGCCTTTCAAAAATAGGCTTGCACTTTTATACATTTGGATTGCTTTGTTAATTTCATTTTTTGGATTTTTTGTTGTGAGTATATATTGTTCTTGTATTGTGTGACCTTGCTGAACTTGTTTATTCTCATTTTTCAGTGAATTCCTTAGAATTTTCTGTATACAAGATTCATGTTGTTTGTGAATAAAGACAGTTTTACTTAATCTCAATACGGATGCCTTTTGTTTCTTTTTCTTGCCAAATTGCCTTGGCTAGAGTCTCCACCATAATGGCAGATAGAAGTGGTGAGTAGTTTTTTTTTTTTTTTTTTTCAATATATGAAGTTTATTGTCAAATTGGTTTCCATACAACACCCAGTGCTCATCCCAAAAGGTGCCCTCCTCAATACCTATCACCTACCCTCCCCTCCCTCCCACCCCCTATCAACCCTCAGTTTGTTCTCAGTTTTTAAGAGTCTCTTATGCTTTGGCTGTCTCCCACTCTAACCTCTTTTTTTTTTTTTTTTCCTTCCCCTCCCCCATGGGTTTCTGTTAAGTTTCTCAGGATCCACATAAGAGTGAAAACATATGGTATCTGTCTTTCTCTGTATGGCTTATTTCACTTAGCATCACACTTTCCAGTTCCATCCACGTTGCTACAAAGGGCCATATTTCGTTCTTTCTCATTGCCATGTAGTACTCCATTGTGTAGATAAACCACAATTTCTTTATCCATTCATCAGTTGATGGACATTTAGGCTCTTTCTATAATTTGGCTATTGTTGAGAGTGCTGCTATAAACATGGGGGTACAAGTGCCCCTATGCATCAGTATAGAAGTGGTGAGTAGTTTTATATTGTTCCTTAGTGGGGAAGCATATTTTATTATTAAATATGATGTTAGCTGTAGGTTTTTCATACATGCCCTTTGTCAGATTAAAGAAGTTCTCTTCCTAATTTGCTGAGGGTTTTTATTATGAATGGCTGTTGGATCTTGTCAAATCATTTTTTTTTTTTTTGCACCTGAGATAATTTATGATTTGTATTTCTTTTCACTTTCAGTTTCCGGTTCCTCATATGAAGCTTAGAAGTAGCCACTGTGTCCCTAACAAGGAAAAAGCTGAAGAGATGGAGAAAGCAACAGTTCTTCTTGGGTCCAGAGAGAGGGAAGGATACAAGATAAACTGCGTCCCCCTAGTTTGGAGAGTGGTATAGAGAACAGTGGATTTGGAATCGGGATGTGGTTTGAGGTTCAGCTTCCACCATGTCCCTTTAACTTTCTAAGCTTCAGTTTACTTACTAATAAAATGAAGATGATTGCCAGCCCAACCCAACTCCAAGATTCTTCGTAAAATTGTGGAAATCACTATGCAAATAACTAATATTCTTTTATAGCAATGTCATTTATATAATAAGTACATATTATTCAGTAATAAAACTGGACCACTTTCAGTGGAAGGAAAAAATAACTCCTTAGGCTCCAATGAACACTTTGGCCAGTACTGTAGTTGCTGGGTTTCTGCTCTTGAATCACTGTCCTGTGAATTGCTCCTACTGGGAACTTGGCTACTTATGGAGAGTCTAATCCCTAGGATTTTGTTCCTGTTCTTCTCTCCTTTTCTTACAATTTATGCAATAGTAGAGTCTTGGGAAATACGTGATTTTGGTCTTAAAGACTAACTTGATACAGTACTGTAAAGATCTCATAAAAGTGTGTATAATTTTTTGATGTTACATACCAGATTTAGTCAAAGTCTGTTAGTATATTTAATTCTAGGCCCTGTTTCAAGTAGGCTTGGAGTAGCAGTGTGGCACAGAAAGAGAAATGGAGTGGGAGTTTGGGGAAATGTTATTTAATGTTGGTTCTATTCATTGACCATATTTATTTACTCTTTGTGAGGACTTCTTTGGTTTTCATTCTTAGAGCAAATAAATGGGTTTGGCCCACATGACTGTTAGGAGTCCTTCTGGCTCAAAAGTATATAATTCTCGAGTGCTCCACCAGAAAATAAGTTTAGAGGTTAGGTGATAAAATACTATTATATAAAATATATAATAAAAATTCATAATTCTAGCTGGCAATCCTTTATTCCTTCAGGCTGAAAGTACTTACAACTTCACATATAGGAAATACAAATGATATAGAAACTAAATAGCAGAGACACAAGCACTAAAAAGCATTAACCAAAACTTGTTTATGGTAAATACTACCTTTATTTAAAAAAGTTATACATGCTAGAAAAAAGCATAAATGATACATGTAAACAACTGTTTACCAAATACTTAGTTCTTTTCCTTGTAAAGGTGCAAATGATCTTTAAATGTAAACACAAAGTTGCCAAACATTTTTGTAGTTGGGAGGGAGGAGAAGGTTATTCCTTTTGGTTGTGGTTAAAGTCTTATTCAAAGAATTTCCTGCAAAATACACTGAAAAAAATTGCTCTATGAACACAATGATAAAACTTTGACCACTGAAATTTGTATCATTTTTTTCCTTAAAAATTTTAACTTTTCACCAGAAAGTGCAATTTGAGAGAAGTAGTTAACAGTGGCTTTATAGAATGAAGATAATGATATATAGTTTGTATAAAAGAACCAAGGTTTTATTAATAAAATGCCTCAGTTTTACTCATTAGCATGTACTATTACACGAACTGAAGAATTCATTCTCTTGGAGGCTGTGATTATAGGTCAGCCTCAGCTTCAGCAGGCCTGAGCGTCAACTGTAAATTGCGTAACAGTATTCACTGCTGGGGAGAAGACGTTTCTCCCTGCTGGTCCTTAGTAGCAATAAGGAAACAAGAAGGAAAGTTGTTTCAGTCAGTAATATTTTTGAGCAAAAAGTCTTGCAGAGTAGCACATGATTCTATCAGAGGATTCTCAACAGCATATAAGAATTGTATAGTGTTTTTACAGAGGCACTGAGCAGAGCTCTGGAGCTACCAGAAATTCTATGAAAATACCATCTTGAAAAAAGACTTTAAATATAGTGGAAAACAAGTTCGTATGGAAGGAAACAAGATGCAAACTTCCACTGATGAAAACTTTAGTGTCTGAGTCCTGGTTTTATCTATCCAATATTCCTTCTGAGTTGTACTATTTAAAATGAGTGTTTCCTTTCTGTTTGTTTAATATTTTCAAGTCTTCTGGTGCTTAGTGCAAGGATGATGGCCAAATAATACAGTTTGCATCCCTATCTTTGTCACTGGTGGTCCTTGTAAGTAGTGGAGCCATGTGGATGGAGTGCCTGGTGATAACAACTAGATCGTGTACAGCCCTTCTCCCCTTATTAGTATTTTCAAACTTAGTATCTTAGAAATTAACTTTTGCTGCTTGGGAGTTTTTTACGTTTTTTTCCTATCCTTTTTTTCCTTTTTTAGTGGGAGGAAGGTTAAATCCGAAGCAAAACAGGATGAAACAACAACAAAACCCAACAACAACAAAAAAACCTATGATAAATTAAAACCAAAAATAAATATTCTGCACAGAATTGAAAATTTTTGTGCAAAGGTGGCATCTTGCAGTTGAAGTACTTTCACTGTATTTATATTTCCATATGTTGAGGCACCGGCAAAGAATAAAATTTGTTCTAATGTTTTCTTGAGCTGTACAAAGCTCCAAAGTCAAAGCTCTTCAGAATACAGAGGAGCGTATACGACTGTCTTCTGGATGTTCACCATATATGGGATTCACAATGTGTCATTTTAATAACTCCTACACCACCCCCCAGCCGACGGTAATTCATCCCGCCATATAACCTGCAAAGAAAAATAAAATCAGATTTCAAAGTGGAAAAAACAGTTTCTTCTATAACTTAGATGTAAATAAAACACGTTTTCTATCACAACTAATATTTTTATTCTTTTAAAAGTTTATGTGTTTATTTTGACACAGTGGAAGAGAGAGCATGAGCAGGGGAGGGAGGGGCAGAGAGTGAGGAGAGAGAGGAGAATCCCAAGCGGGCTCCACACTGAGCCCAACACAGGGCTTGGTCTCATGAACTTGTGATCTCGTGACCCGAGCCGAAATTAAGAGTTGGACGCTTAACCAACAGAGACACCCAGGCGCCCTGCACAACTAATTTCACTTCATACATCTCTTCCAAAGATTAGGAGCTGGAATTGAACACTGGCAAGTAGCAGAATTATTTAAGACACTGGCTGAAAAGGTCTCACTTATAGGATACTGTTTTAAGAATAAGAGCATCGTATCCACATTTCGCATCATGACTTTAAAACTTTACACCTAAACTGATTTCGAACAATTACATAGAATCATATATTCTACATTTTTGTGTCTAATTTTGACCATGGCTATATGATTTTCCTACCCACACTTCCCTCTGCCTAAACAGCAACTATTTTTATCCTTTTGTCTTCTATGTCTTCTTACAAGCCTCCTCTTTTATGGAACAAACCTGGATAGGAGTGAATAAGGTCAGCATCGAGTTTGTGAACAAGACCATCTTCAAAAGTACAGATTTCCATGGAAAAGAGGATTAGATCCTTACAGCTGTAAGGTAAAACTGGTTTTAAGTCTGAGACAAAAATAGAGATCGTAATCTCTCAAAAGATGGTTCTTAAGAATTTCCTAAATATTACTTGGTCATATGTTACTAATTCTATTTAGTGATAGTTACTGAGAAACAGGTCATTACATAGGATCATAGTGATTAAGCAGTCAGAAGAAAATTTGGCTATCTTCTCAAATTTCCACTAAAAAAGGAAGCGGAGTGTGTAAGAAAATATGCCACAAGGGGGGAGGGGGCTCCTATTCATAAAAACCTCCTGCTATCTCTCCCTTACCTCTACTGGGTTTTGCTAAAATGTTTACCTTTGCAGTGAGGCCTGCTAGGCTATATTTTAAGGTGGAAACTCCTCCTTGGACACTCCCACCCCCTTTGCTAGTCACCATAGAGCTTCTACCCCCTGATATGTTACTTCCAGTCTCAGAGAAGTTTGTTTGGGGTGCCTGGGTGGCTCAGTCAGTTGAGCAATGAACTTTGGCTCAGGTCGTTATCTCATGGTTCGTTGAGTTCGAGCCCTGCTTCGGATCCTCTGTCCCCCTCTCTCTCTGCCCCTCCTCCACTTGCACTCTTTCTCAAAAATAAATAAACATTAAAAAAAAAAAAAAGAAGTTTGTTTTGTTCACTGTTGTATCCCAGGGTCTAGAACACTCACTCAGTAATACTATCTTTACTTAATGAACCAAGATTGTGAAATGTGATGCAGAAGCCCAAAGTGCTACAAAATCTGACTTTTAGTCTGACTTCAGTATTGTGACCAAGTCTTACAGAGACATGAGAGAAGCAGAATCCAAAGCTTGTCATTTAAATATCTGTAAAAGTCTGGCTTTCCCAGACATGAAGACTATAAAAAGATCTCAGTACATTCATTAACTGAACCTTCTAGAATGACGAAAAGATCTGGGTGGGTAGTTACAGGCTCAAATTTACAGAATGTCTACTTAGAATGCAGCAGGAATGGACTATGAGACAGACCCTTTTGGAATAAGGACTACAAAGATCTCAGCTTATCTTTCATGTTCATGAAAAAGATCTTTCAGAATGTCTGCTGCCTCACATCCCAGGCCAGACTGGGATCTGTGGTTCCCTTAAATGTATTTAGGCAAATAAGCCAAATTTATTGAGAAAGAAAACCCATGTTGCTTGGAAGGTAAAACTGTTTTCTTAGAAGGCTAATATTTGGAATTAAGTATAGACAGGAGGTACATCCAACCTATAGTATTAACATTTTGTATTAAGTTTGAGAATTAACTATATATTTGACATTTTAAGTTCTTATAATATTTAAGCAACTCTGGTATATTAAGGCATCTATCAGATTAGTTTTGTGAATCGAGTATAAAACGTGTGATTGAGTAAAGATCTGGACTTATGATTTTGTTTTAAAATTTAAGAGAATTTTGGGGCGCCTGGGTGGCTCAGTCGGTTGAGCGTCCGACTTCGGCTCAGGTCACGATCTCACGGTTCGTGGGTTCGAGCCCCGTGTCAGGCTCTGGGCTGATGGCTCAGAGCCTTGGAGCCTGCTTCCGATTCTGTGTCTCCCTCTCTCTCTGCCCCTCCCCCATTCATGCTCTGTCTCTCTCTGCCTCAAAAATAAATAAACATTAAAAAAAATTTAAGAGAATTTTGCTAAATTTGTAAACATTTTTGAAAAAATAAATGCATGAGTTATCTGATTTATGTGAATTTATAAGAAGTACTTAGGAAAGATTTGTTAAGACTGTTAAGACAAGGATTTAAAAGTAAAGTTAATCCTATATAGTTTAACATAGTTAAATCTTTTAAAAAAAATTTTTTTTACACTTATTCATTTTTGAGAGAGACAGAGCGTAAGTGGGGGAGGGGCAGAGAGAGAGGGAGACACAGAATCTGAAGCAGGCTCCAGGCTCCCAGCTATCAGCACAGAGCCTGACGTGGGGCTCGAACTCACAAACTGCGAGATCATGACCTGAGCCAAAGTCGGATGCACAACCAACTGAGCCACCCAGGCGCCCCAACATAGTTAAATCTCTTCAATAAAATGTAACTCCTCCCTAAAAGTGACTGTTAAAATTTAATAGACTTTAAAATAGAATAATAATATATTTAAAAAGATTTTAATTAATTTTTAAAATTTATTTACTTATTTTGAGAGAGAGAGAGAGAGAGAGAGAGAGGGAGAATCCCAAGCAGGCTCCATGCCAATGCAGGGCTCGATCCCATGACCATGAGATCATGACCCAAGCCGAAATCAAGAGTTGGTCACTTAACCGACTGAGTCATCCAGATGCCCCCACTTGCCATTTGCAACAACATGGATGGAATTGGAGAATATTATGCTAAGTGAAATCAGTCAGAGAAAGACAGATACCATGTTTTCACTCATATGTGGAACTTGAGAAACTTAACAGAAGACCATGGGGGAAGGGAAGGGGAAAAATAGTTTCAAACAGAGAGGGATGCAAACTGTATGACACTCTTCAATACAGAGAACTGAGGGTAGATGGGGGTCAGGGGGTGGGGAGAGGGGAAAATGGGTGATGGGCATTGAGGAAAGCACTTGTTGGGATGAGCACTGGGTGTTGTATGTTAGCAATGAATCACGGGAATCTACCCCCAAAACCAAGAGCACACTGTATACACTGTATGTTAGCCAACTTGACAATAAATTATATTAAAACAAAATGAAAGTAGGGGCGCCTGGGTTGCTCAGTTGGTTAAAGCGACCGATTGTGGCTCAGGTCATGATCTCGCAGTTTGTGAGTTTGAGCCCCGCGTCGGGCTCTGTGCTGACAGCTCAGAGCCTGGAGTCTGCTTCGGATTCTGTGTCTCCCCCTCTCTCTACCCCTCCCCTGCTCACGCTCTGTGTCTTTCCATCTCTCAATAATAAATAAACGTTAAAAAAATTAAAAAAAAAAGATTTTAAAAGCTTAAACAATCAGCTTAAAAATGAAATAAACTATAATTTTTTAAAAGTAACTGCAATTTGTTTTTCCTGGGTATAAAGCTACCTACAAGAACACCAAAACATTGTGACAGATTAGGAGTGAAAGATCTAAGTTCCAATTTTAACTCTGTCGCTAACTTGTTCATTTCATTTCTCAGTGCCTCACTTTCCTCAGCTGCACACGATGAAGCTAGAGAGGAGACTTTTTTTCTGTGTTTGCCATCTCTATTATAAAACTGGACAGTTACTAAAGAGAAGATTTTGTAAGATGTCAGCCACTTTCGAGCAATGAAGTCAAAATAAGCCATCAAATAGGGGTAACTTGGAGCTCTCTTCCTAGTACCACAAAAGCACTTCTCAATGTACTGACCAGCCCGATTCTGATGGTCACGGGCAACCTTATGCTCATGATTTTCCAGTCAGCAGTGAGGTGATCTGCAATGTAGCTTAAACGTTACCTCCATGTATTTGCATCAGGATCAAAAACTTCAATGGTCTTCAAGTACGTTGTGCCATCGAAGCCTCCTACAGCCATGAGCTGCCCATTCACCACTGCCAGGCCAACCTGTAGGACCAAAACATAGTGGCTGCTGAAGAAGCCAGAGAATCACTGGGAAAATTTACACTAGTTTCTACATAAATCTTTACTAAAAGATATTTTTTAAGGCCTTATATTATGGCTTACTTGAATACAGAGAAAAAAGTAATGGCAAAAATCTACTACATTGTTGGAACAATAAAATTATATATTCAATTAAAGTATTTACACAGAGTCAAAAACAGATTTTTTTTAAATTTTAGAAAAGCATCACTGGGAGTAGGAACCTCCAAAAGGCTCTCACTTTTCTGGTATCTGTCTGTTCTAATCCACTACCTAAATTGCCACTAAAATTCTGTTTAAAATACCCATGCTGTCACTCTCCTCTAAAAACGAAGCCTCTCTACCGCCTAAGTTTAAAGTCCTTATTATGTTGTTCGGGCCCTCCAGAAACCCATAAGAACCCATTCTAGCCTCACCTCCTTATGTGCCCTATGTTGTAATAATACTGATTTAACTGCTGGTCCCAGAAAATACCACACGTTTTCACACCTCCATACTTTTTTTTTTTTTAAGATTTTTTTCTTCTTTTTTTAATTTAAATTTTAGTTGGTTTACATATTGGTTTCAGAAGTAGAATTCAGTGATTCATCACTTCCATACAACACCCAGTGCTCATCACAACAGGTGCCCTCCTTAATACCCATCACCCATCTAGCCCATTTCTCACCCACCTCCCTCCATCAACCCTGTTTGTTTTTTTTTTTAATTTCATTGTCTTTAAAGTATTTTCTTTTTTTAAACAAATATAATTTATTGTCAAATTGGCTAACATACAGTGTGTAAAGTGTGCTTTTGGGTTTTGGGGTAGATTCCCGTGGTTCACCGCTTACCTATACGACACCCAGTGCTCATCCCAACAAGTGCCCTCCTCAATGCCCATCACCCACTTTCCCTTCTCCCCCACCCCCTCATCCACCCTCAGTTTGTTCTCTGTATTTAAGAGTCTCTTATGGTTTGCCTCCCTCCCTCTCTGTTTGTAACTATTTTTTTCCCCTTCCCTTCCCTCATGGTCTTCTGTTAAGTTTCTCAAGATCCACATATGCACACCTCCATACTTTTGCACATTGTTCCTTGGCTGGTGTTTTCTCTCCCTCTTTTAGAGAATCTTTTTCTTCTTTTATGGCCTAGTTTACATGCGACTTTCTCTGGTAAGTCTCTTCACTGCCCTAAACACATTAAGCATATTCTCCCATGTTTTCCTATAATGCACGTGCTGTTACTATAATTTTTTTAATAGTTAGCTGTAAACATCTCAAGTTCCTTCACTAAATTGGGAGCTCCTTGATGAGTCGTCACACTCATTTTTGCTTTCCTAGCACACGGTAAGCACTTAATAAATATTTGCTAAAAACTGGTACAGCCACTCTGGAAAACAGTATGGAGGTTCCTCAAGAAATTAAAAATAGAACTATCCTACAACCCAGCAATTACACTCTTAGGTATTTATCCAAGGGATACAGGTGTGCTGTTTTGAAGGGACACATGCACCCCCATGTTTATAGCAGCACTGTCAACAATAACCAAAGTATGGAAAGAGCCCAAATGTCCATCGATGGATGAATGGATAAAGAAAATGTGGTATGTATATACAATGGAATATTACGTGGCAATCAAAAAGAATGAAATCTTGCCATTTGCAACTACATGGATGGAACTACAGGGTATTATGCTAAGTGAAATTAGTCAGTCAGAGAAAGACAAAAATCATAAGATTTCACTCATATGAGGACTTTAAGACACATAACAGATGAACATAAGGGAAGGGAAGCAAAAATAATATAAAAACAGGGAGGGGGACAAAACATAAGAGAGTCTTAAATATAGAGAACAAATAGAGCGTTGCTGGAGGGGTTGTGAGAGGGGGGATGGGCTAAAAGGGTAAGGGGCATTAAGGAATCTACTCCTGAAATCATTGTTGCATTATATGCTAACTTGGATGTAAATTTAAACAAATAAACAAATAAATAAATCTTTGCTAAATCATCAGAATGTAGCAGTGAGAACAATAGGAGTGTGACTAAGAAGCTGTTAGCCACCAGTAATAAAGAGCCACAGGCATGGGAATGCTTTGACCTGCCGATGCGTACCAGTGGTATTCCCTGATTTGTGCGAACCAGAATTTACTCCCTTCTATCCTCACATCATGGACTCTTTAACTACTGCTGGCTTTTCCCACTTGTTGTCCGACATCGATGGACTCTTGACACAATCAGTGGTTTATGGATTACAGTTCCCTCTGAAGCAAACGTCCTAGGATGGATGAATTCTGTACTTCACCCTGAAAGTCTCGTGTAGTCACAGGTCATCCATGGTCTAGAACTTGACATAGGTCAGCCTGACCAGGTCTAGACTACAGATGGGATAGACTCAAACCTATTTGTGGGGACTGGTGGTGGGGCCAGGTATGTTTCTGCCTCAACATTTGAATTGGTGTGCCAACTACTTAGAATATTACCTAGAAACTAGTTAGAAATTAGTTAGGAATATTTAGCTCTAATTGAGAGGGATGAATATGGATGAAGTTAGATAAGGTAGTGGATAAGATAGGGCAATGTCTTTTAGGAAAACAACTGATGAAAGATAAATCACAATGAATAATTCTATCATTAAAGATATAATTGACTGAGATATTTAACCACCGGAGATAACAGCAATTAAGAGAAATTACTTTTTTTTTCCAGTACAAAAGCAGCAGGGGTTGTTTTGCCTAAATAGTGCACCTCCTTACTGTCCCGGTATTTTACAGATCAGAGCTCTCCCACACAACCGTCTCTTGGTGCTTTTTCCCCAAGTTTTCAGTAGCGAGGCACTTACTCCACTACGGCGGGATGTCATAGCCACCACTGGAGACCACTGGTTAGTTCTGGGGTTGTATCTCTCAGCGCTGCTAAGCTCTGTAGTATCATCTCTACCTCCTACGGCATAGATCATGTCCTGATACACTGCACAGCCTAGGTGTTTCCTCCGGGTCCCCATAGGGGCTATGGTGTGCCATCTGTTTTCCTGAGGATTGTAGCGTTCCACTGTAGGGGGAAAAGTAGTAAGTGACCATTCAACCATTTCTTCTCACCTCTAGTTTTCCTCATAGCCATTAAAATTTTGTGATAACACATATTTTTGATACACAATCTGATTTTTGCTTCTGAGACGGACTTGTGTATCTTTCCACAATACCAATATAATCTCATCAGGGACGGGCTTGGTTTGGGTATGGTATGGTGGAAAGGTGCCTCAGTTCTAGTTCTGACAATATGACTCATGGCCTCACCTTATCCTTTTTTTTTTTAAGTAGTTTTCATGCCTAGCACGGAGCCCAACTTGGGGCCTGAACTCATGACCCGAGCTGAGATCAAGAGCCGGACGGACACCTAACTGACTGAGCCACCCAGGCGCCCCCACCTTATCTTTAAATGAGGAGACCGGACTGTAAGACCTGTAGGCACCATTCCATACTACTAATTTATTGTCATGATCAGACAGCTTCTGTGCTCTCGTACCCCTTTGCCTGTATTCTTACTGCACTATAAGCAGAAGACAAGATAAGTGACAATGAATCTGATGCGGGTGCCACACTAACAATATCCTTGGGCAAAAATATCCATTATCTCTAAAGAGAGAGGACTAACACATAAACCAGCTTACAGGTGTAAGTTTTTATTTATTCTTAGATTATAATACAGGTTTGTTTGTTTTGGTTTTTAAGGAGAGATGGTTGGGGGTGGGGCAGGGAAATAATCCTATTGGGAAAACAGTTCTTTTATTCATTGTAAATTCCAAAGCTTGCAAAGAGAAAGGAGAAAGAAATATTTGGGGAATACAGTAGAACACTATGGCTGCAGAAGGAGCCGAGGAAGAGCTGACAGTTGTACTCTTTTAGGGGGCAAATAATTTTCAATTATTTAAATAAATATATTATTATATAAATTATTTAAATTTTGTAATTTATATTTGTAATTTAAAATTATAGGATCACCTGGATTTTTATACTTTTTTGTAGGGTGACTCTCCTGAGGAATATGCTGCTTTGGGGGAACCACATTGACCTTGGAAGGGACTCACCTGTGTTGAGTGGAGATGTCCCATCAGAGCCACCTACGGCATATAAGAACCCTCCTAACACAGCCACAGCCACGCCTAGTCTTCTGGTGCTCATAGAAGCCACTCGAGTCCATTTGTTTTCCTTTGGATCATACCTGCAGTGAGGGAGAAACCAAAGACTGCACGCCTGTTTTGATTAAGTGAGGACTTTTTCATAAGATGTGAAACCATGCTGAAGATATGTTGGATACATGCTATGGTCACATGCACAGTGAGAGTCTAACATAATTTACTTGGTTATTAGGAAGAGAAATCTTAGAGTTTGTGCCTGTGTCTGTTATTCAGCTGTTTCCTATACTCTGCCTTGTGATGCTAGGGCTAGAACTCTGAAAAGAGCATTTCTCCTCAGCCAAGCTGGCTCTCTGTTAGATTGTGCTGAGAGGAAGGACCAGACGCTGGAAGTCCAGGGCAGGAGAAGGGACAGGCTCCTTTCTGTGTGTTTGCCAACCCTGTCAGCCTTGTCTCAGCAAAGGCCCTTTCGCTCTGATGGAACCAGGGAATTGCAGCTTCTAGCCTTTTCCTGGCATTTCTAAAACTAGCCTTGTTGTGCCTCTTGGAGGTCTTAGTCATGGCTCTGTGAGGCACCTCCTCTGAGCTCCTGAGGTAAGAGTACCACAGCTGTGTAAGTCACCCCCAAACTTAGGGATTCAAAACTAATTTTATTAACTCTCCTGTTTCCATGAGTCAGGAATTTGGGAAGGGCCTCACAGGGAAGTTCTGGCTCAGGTGTCTGGCTGCTCTCAGGCTGGGGCTGAGGCTGGAAGGGCAGAATGCTAACGCAGCTAGGGGCTGGCCAGGCATCTCTCCAAGTAGCCTCAGGGTCTCTCCACGCTGGCTCATCTGGGCTTCCACTCAGCATGGCAACCTCAAGCAGCTCAAGGCCTCAAAGGTGCCCCAAGAGATCCAAGTGAAAGATGTATCACCTTTTATGACCTAGCCCCAGGAGTCAAATACTGCCACTGTTGGGGTTCTTGCAAGGCGACCCAGAATCAAGGGAGGAAACATAAATCCCACCTCTCAGTAAGAAGAGTGTCAAAGTCAAATTATACGAAGAGCATGTGAAATGGCAGGTATTGTAACCATCTTTGGAAAATACAATCTTCCAAAAATAGCCAGCAAGAGAACCCTTCATGGAGAAGGGTCACAGCTTTCAGAGCACCAGCTCCCTGGGTGCCGGTGGTTCTGGCTCTGTGGGATCTGTCCTCTAGGCTTCTAGGCTCCCGTAACTCTGATCTCTCTCCTTTGCATTCCCAGATCTGGGTTCCTACAGCTACTTTGGTGTCTTCTTTTCACTTCTTTCAGCCCTTCAATATCTGCTGGCCAATTTTTGAACATTCCTTGTCGTCAAATAACTGATATAACTTCGGTTTTCCTCAGTGGGTCCTGATTGATAAATTACTAGTGTTCAGAAGTAAATATGATAAAAATCGGAATAGTGCTGACATTTTATTACATGGGTAGGAAATTCTGTTAGTATATTTAAGTACTGTATAGCAAACTATATCAATATTGCAGGAAATATAAAATAAAATAAAGGGTACTAAAAATAGACCTCGCTCTTAAGAAGCAAGAGAGGGAGATGGAGCATGTTCTCAAAGGAGAAACCTCCAAACAGATTCTGAGAATGTGGTAACTAATACAGATGAAAGAAGCAGAAATATAAATGCTGGAGAATGCAGGCCCTGGAGAAAGGTTATGGTTAGTTAGTGAAGGTTTCCTGGAGTTCATGCACTTTGAATACAGTTTATGGTTCATCACTTTTGGAAAATTCTCAGCCAAAAATTCTGTCTCCAAATATTGCTTCTGCTATTATCTCTCTTTTTCTGGGACTGCAGTTACATGTATGTTAGACTGTGTCCCATGAGTGTCTGGGACACATGAGAGTCTGTTCTTTCCATGCTGTTTTCTCTGTTCTTCCTTTGTTTCGGTATTTTCTATTAATCTGTCTTTGAGTTCATTAACTCGGTCTTCTGCTGTGTCTATTTCTACTGTGTCTACTTCATCTTATTTCATTGAGTTCTTAATTTTAGAGATTGTATTTTTCAGTTGTAGAACACATATTATTTTTAGATTCCAATTCTATATTTAAATTCTCCAACCTTTTACCCAGTTTTAATCTTATCCTCTATTTTATTTAATGTATTTATTATACTTAAAGTTTTTTTCTGTTAACTCTAAATGTGGATCACTTCAATGTCTGCTTCTATTTTTTTTTCTCTCAGCTATTGGCCATATTTTTCTGTTTCTTCAGATGTTTCATAATTTTTTGTCGCATGCTGCACATTATAAAGGAATGGAATCCTAGAAGGTGAAATTGGTATTACCCCCTCATTCCCACACCGCCTACAGTGGATTCACTCTTCCCTGTATTAGGCAGGTAGGGAGAAATATTGATTGCCTCAGTCCAATCAGGAATTGAGCTTTTGCTAGACTCTGTCCCCCTCTATTTTCAAATGTCTCAAGGATGAAAGCTGTCATGTATTTGTTGTAAGCCCCTCCCCACAGCAGGGCTTTATCTTCTAAGCACTGGAAGGTTGCATGAGATTTCACTCACCCTGGTTCCCTCGAGACTGAGCTATCCTAGCATTCAGAAAACATCTCATGGGGAAAAACAGCAGTATGTTTAGAATTGTCCTAGATTCTAATCTGTCATGTCAACCTGCATGACTGTTAAAAGTTCTACTGATATACCTCTCTTCCAGGAGAATCCTTTGGCCTAAGACAAGTGCAATATTCAACCCTTCACACTTGGCAAATGCCCCCAGGGAAGAAAATAGCTGATGATCTCAGCTCACATAAATGGGCTTCCTCTTCAGTAGAATTTTAGTTCATCTAGTCCTTGTTACTTTCACATGTCTCTGATGTTTAAAAAAACCCAAACGTATATATACATATATATATATGTATATATATGTATGTATATATATGTGTGTATACACACACACACACATATATATATATTTAAGTTTATTTATTCATTTTGAGAGAGAGCAAGTGAGTGAGAGAGTGTGAGCGGGAGAGGGGCAAACAGAGAGGGAGAGAATCCCAAGCAGGCTCTGCGCTGACAACACGAAGCCTGATGTGGGGCTTGAACTCACGAACTGTGAGATCACAACCTGAGCTGAAATCAAGAGTTGGACTCCTAACCAACTGAGCCACACAGGAGCCCCTAAAAAGGTATATTTGTGCTCTCATTTTCCCCTAGTTGTTGCAGTGGGAGTGATGGCTGTCACTACTTACTGCATTCTACTTGGAAGCTGAAGTCTTTGCATAATTCTTAAAACTTGTTATTGTAAAATAAAACATCGATTTAGAAAGCCACATGAAACAAATGTATAGTTTAATGAGATATTACAAGGAAAGCCCACTACCCAGGTCAAGAAAAATAAGTTTGCCTGCCACACTGGAAGCCCTTTGGATGTATCCCTTTCCAAACTCAATACCTTCCTCCACACAAGAGAACCATTATCCTGACTTTTACAGTAATCACTTCCTTGTATTTCTTTACAGTTTTTACCACCCAAGTGTGCATCCCTAGACACTTACTCTTGTTCACTGTAGTTTTTTTAAAGTCTCTTTTTACCTACAGGTTTTTCCTCCATAGCCCTTCTCCCCCCCCCCCCCCCCCCACACAATTCATCCTTTAGAACCTGGGGTATTCAACCTGCAATTTCTCCCACAACATGGATTTGATTGACTGGACATTCATACTGCAGTTCAATGCACTGGTCTGTCCTCTGTATGTTCTGCAAATTGGCAGAACTTCTGGATTCAGAAGTTTGATCAGACCACATTTGGTCCCTTTGGCAAAACTACGGAAGGTGGTATGTTAGCAGCTGTTAATTGTTAACACCTAGGTCTATTTATTTACTGAGTGTTACAAAATGGTGATATTCAATCATTTATGTTCCCTCATTTGGATATTTTTATAAAGAAACAATCCTCTTATCTACTATTTTGTACCCAATTCATATGTGATACAGTTCATATAAGAAGGGTTGGATATAGGCATGCTTCTTTCACTTTGTTTACTAGTACTCAAGATGATAAATTAATTCCCTGTGATTTCTAAAGGCAACTAAGTAGAGTTTAAAAAAATGTCAGTAGGAACTCATAGATTTAAATATATTTATTGGATTTTAATCAATCATAATTACTGTCTCTTGAAGTTTAAACTGTCCCATCTTTGGTCAAGTGGGAACACCTTCAAGTTTGTTCTTGACTCTCTTTGACATCTCCTAGTCTTTGATAGATGGCTTGTATTCTGGTATGACACGCTGGTCTGGGCTTATTTGTACATTTCCTGTCCTAAATCTGGAAACAGACATTTCTCCAAGAAGCCCTGGTTTCTTTTAGGGAAATGGAACTTCAAGACCCAGTCCAGGAATAGAGACGTTCACTGCCACTAGTTGGTCATTATTTCTAGGCCTCTTCAATTGACAGAGCTAGAATATAATTATTTGTAAATGAGGAATTTAATTCAAATTGAAATTTAGGCTACAAGGTCTTTTATTTAACTTCTATTTTACATTCATATTCTTCCACATCAAGAACTCTAATTTTCAAGAAACTGGAGAGGATAGAATCAGAATAACACATACCCATTTTCTTTATTCCACATATACATTGCAGTCTCAGAATAGCAATACTATCACTTCAACGTCCCTGAGAAGAATTACAATTCTTTTTGCATATCTCTTCCCATTCTCCTCCCACTTTTGAAAATACTTGTACCACCTCTGTACTAACTGAGCATACAGCCAGTGCAAGCTACTCTCTCTTTGCACCCTTTATTCAGAGTTCCTGGATTCTCTGTATGTTTCATGCTCACCCTCTATCAAGGTCTCTAGCAATTTTGTCTGAAGTTCTGTGGTAGATTCCTCAGTAAGGACTCATGGGAACAGTGTTCCCTAACTTCTTACATATTAACAGTTTGTGGCCTTCATACTTCAGTTTCTCTGGGCATAAAATCCTTAGCTTACATTTTCTTTGATTAGCCTAAATATGTTATTCCATTTTCTTCTAGCATAAAATATTGCTTTCAAAAAGTCTGATGGTAAATCTAAATTTCTTTCCCTTATAAGTAATATCTACTTTTTTGTTGATGATTAAAGAATTTATCTCCTTTTTCTTCAAGGTCCAATAATTTTATTAGAATAGGTACTGATGTTGATTGTTCTGGGTCAGTATTCAGAAGATACATTGCAACCTTTCAATAAACAATTTCCACTTTTTTTCTTAGAACAGATTTGAATTATAGTTCTTAGCATCTGTTCCATTCTCTTGCTTTGGTTTGCTTCCTCATGGTCTCCTATTATTTGCATACTGGACTTTTACCTGTCTTCAATACTTATTGCTCTCTCCCAAAACCTTTTATTTCCTTTATTTTTTTATTTTAAAACATTTCCTCTTTCACCTTCTATTTATCTTCTGGGATTACTTGTTTTATTTCTAGTTTAGTCTTCATTCTGAAGTGATTTTTCCTTTAATTTCTAATATTTTTCTGAGTTTTGCCATTTCATTTTTGGGTTTTTCTAACTCTGACTTATGTAGTATTTTCATATCTTGCATCATTTTCCTAATGTCATTAAGCACATTGTGAAATAGTTGCTTTCAGTTTTGATCTGTTCTGTGGGTGTGTCTTTCTGCTGTGCTTTTATTGTCTGTAGAGATGTTATTCTGCTGCTTATTCTCTCTCCATATATTAACTCTGTATTGGATCTAACCTCAATGCTTTGCTATTGTTCATTTTTACATGAAATGAGTTGTCTTGAGGAGCGTTCATGATAATTTTTCTAACTTCACGGAGCTTTTTCTAGTTTTTTCCTATAGTGTTAAAAAAGTAGAGTGGTCGGGGCGCCTGGGTGGCGCAGTCGGTTAAGCGTCTGACTTCAGCCAGGTCACGATCTCACGGTCCGTGAGTTCGAGCCCCGCGTCGGGCTCTGGGCTGATGGCTCAGAGCCTGGAGCCTGTTTCCGATTCTGTGTCTCCCTCTCTCTCTGCCCCTCGCCTGTTCATGCTCTGTCTCTCTCTGTCCCAAAAATAATAAATAAACGTTGAAAAAAAAATTAAAAAAAAAAAAAAGTAGAGTGGTTTGCTTCCTGAGATTTATTGGTTTTATTCACTGGTCCTCCTTTTCATCTTGGTCTTCTCTTCCCATTGGATAATAACTCTGTCCTGCTCAATTTTGATCCTGCAGCCAGAAGTGTGGGAACTGTTCTGGAAGGTCATCCTGCTGGTCAGTTCTGAGGGTTCCTAGGGACTAGATGGCTCTAGGGCAGCTGGTTCTCAACTGCAGTGGCTTTGCACCACTCCTCTCCCCATCCAGGGACATTTGGCAATGTCTAGAGACTTCTGGTTGTCACAACCAGGTGTATGCCACTGGCAATTAGTGGGAAGAGGCCAAGGATGCTATTAAACATGTGACAGTGCACAGGACAGCCCCCCACAACAAAGAATTATCTGGTGCAAAATGGCAATAGTGCTGAGGTTGAACAACTCTTTTCTAAGTCATTCAGATCTTATTATAGGTCGCTTGCACTTACTCTATATTAGGAGTGAGCAAAAACCCTTCTTAGTCTCAGCTGTTGGTCCTAAATTTTCCTCTCACACTTCCTAATAAATATATATTGTCTATTTTGGGGTTCTTCTGTTCTTATATATGTCATACTTCGATTGCTTTTCTGTATTTTCTCCTGCACAGACACTGATATCATGTAGGTCTTGTGGCTTTTGGTACTTTGCCTTTGCCCACTGGTGTTTTGGTGTTTATGGGGATACTCTCTCCCCTAGTTCTATTTTCAATGTTGCCCATAGGGCTTTTTAAAAGCTGTGGCAAAATATACATTAAATTTGCCACTGTAATCATTTTTAAGTGTACAGTTCAGTAGTGTTAAGTACATTCACCCTGTCATCCAACCAAGTTCCATAATTTGTTCCTAGGTTTGTAGCTTCGCTATCTATTGCTCTGTTCTTATGTGGGAATTTAGAGAGATTACTTGTTGCTATCTTCCCAGAATCCTCTTGCAAAGAGTTTCGAAAGTGGAGAAATAAGTTTCTTCACAGAAAAATAATTTTAAAAATGGCTTTCAAGAGTTACCTGCAACTTTATCTCTATTTAAGGCAGAGTTAAACTCTTCAACTTGAACATGGTAACCCAACCAGTAAATGTTATTTGAAATATTCTGAAGAGTCATGAAGCATTTCCTTTTAAGAAGTGAGAATGAAATAGGGTATGTTCTTAACAATAATCATAACACACAAGCCTCCAAAATCCAATCTCTAGGGTAGAGTGACAAAAAGCTGATGGAGCAAGAAATTAAGAACAGAATCTATTTCACTAAAATTAACTGATTTGTAAAAGTATAAATCAAACTTTGGCAGCCAACCCAGATTTTCCTAAATAGACTTCAAGAATTAATGAGAATCCATATACTTTGGGGTATTTGTAAGATGCGCTAGACAGAGTATTATTATTTTAATCATTGTTTTGGAGGAAGTCTGGGCAAAGTCACTAAATACACTTCAAGTACTGGGGAAAGAGAACAGATTGTAGAAGCGGTACACTTGGTATCATATATAGAAGGTAATTTAAAATATGATTCCAACTCTTCACTGTTAGGTTTAAGCACTATAACAGTTTGGAAATTGGGTTATATCTTTCATCTTCCTACACTTAAGATCAACTGAAAACTTTTCCCCTAAAGCCCATGGGATATCCACTGAATAGTGGATCCCCTGGTGTCCTAAGCTGTTTCTTAGGTCTTAAGAGCCCTTTATATTCTTTTTAAAAAATGAAAAGGATTTAAAGAAATCACCTCTCAACAATGTTGAGGCAGGACACGCCATCCTGGCCCCCCACAGCATAGAGAAAGCCTCCGAGCACCGCCACACCAACACTCGTCCTGCACGTGCTTGTGGGAGCCACATCGCTGCTCCATTGGTTTGTTTTGGGGTCATACCTGCAGAGAAAACATTAAGAGCAGAGTTTGTACTATACAAAGAAAGTCTGGCTATATCTACACAATCTATGTTCTTTCCTCTAAATATGGACTGATTAATAACTAAAGCATATGTAATGCTAATTTATGTTTTAGTTTTTAAACTTAATTTTTATTTAAACAAGTTAGATATGAATATGTTTTCTTTTAAAACTTTTTTCAGGAGAGAGAGGGAAGATGGCGGCGTAGGAGGATGCTGGGCTCACCGCGCGTCCTGCTGATCACTTAGATTCCACCTACACCTGCCTAAATAACCCAGAAAACCACCAGAGGATTAGCAGAACAGAGTCGCCAGAGCCAAGCGCAGAGGAGAGGCCCACGGAAGAGGGTAGGAAGGGCGGCGAGGTGGTGCGCGCTCCACGGACTGGCGGGAGGGAGCCGGGGCGGAGGGGCGGCTCGCCAGCCAAGCAGAGCCCCCAAGTCTGGCTTGCAAAAAGCGGAGGGGCCTGATGGACTGTGTTTTGACAGCAAGCGCGACTTAGCGTCTAGGAGGTCATAAGTTAACAGCTCTGCTCAGAAAGCGGGAAGGCTGGAGGACAAAGGGAAGGAGAGCTGCTGAGCCCCCAGACGACAGAGCTCAGTTTGATGGGGAACAAAGGCGCTCGCCAGCACCATCTCCCCCGCCCATCCCCCAGCCAAAATCCCAAAGAGAACCAGTTCCTGCCAGGGAACTTGCTCGCTCCGCTCCGGCGCAAACACCCAACTCTGCGCTTCTGCGGAGCCAAACCTCCGGCAGCGGATGTGACTCCCTCCTGCTGCCACAGGGCCCCTCCTGAAGTGGATCACCTAAGGAGAAGCAAGCTAAGCCTGCCCCTCCTGCCCCTGTGCACCTTGCCTACCCACCCCAGCTAAGACGCCAGATCCCCAGCATCACAAGCCTGGCAGTGTGCAAGTAGCCCAGACAGGCCACCCCACCCCACAGTGAATCCCGCCCCTAGGAGAGGGGAAGAGAAGGCACGCACCAGTCTGACTGTGGCCCCAGCGGTGGGCTGGGGGCAGACATCAGGTCTGACTGCGGCTCCGCCCACCAACTCCAGTTATACACCACAGCACAGGGGAAGTGCCCTGCAGGTCCTCACCACGCCAGGGACTATCCAAAATGACCAAGCGGAAGAATTCCCCTCAGAAGAATCTCCAGGAAATAACAACAGCTAATGAGCTGATCAAAAAGGATTTAAATAATATAACAGAAAGTGAATTTAGAATAATAGTCATAAAATTAATCGCTGGGCTTGAAAACAGTATAGCTGACAGCAGAGAATCTCTTGCTACAGAGATCAAGGGACTAAGGAACAGTCACGAGGTGCTGAAAAACGCTTTAAACGAAATGCATAACAAAACGGAAACCACCACGGCTCGGATTGAAGAGGCAGAGGAGAGAATAGGTGAACTAGAAGATAAAGTTATGGAAAAAGAGGAAGCTGAGAAAAAGAGAGATAAAAAAATCCAGGAGTATGAGGGGAAAATTAGAGAACTAAGTGATACACTAAAAAGAAATAATATACGCATAATTGGTATCCCAGAGGAGGAAGAGAGAGGGAAAGGTGCTGAAGGGGTTCTTGAAGAAATAATAGCTGAGAACTTCCCTGAAGTGGGGAAGGAAAAAGGCATTGAAATCCAAGAGGCACAGAGAACTCCCTTCAGACGTAACTTGAATCGATCTTCTGCACGACATATCATAGTGAAACTGGCAAAATACAAGGATAAAGAGAAAATTCTGAAAGCAGCAAGGGGTAAACGTGCCCTCACATATAAAGGGAGACCTATAAGACTCGTGACTGATCTCTCTTTTGAAACTTGGCAGGCCAGAAAGAATTGGCACGAGATTTTCAGTGTGCTAGACAGAAAAAATATGCAGCCGAGAATCCTTTATCCAGCAAGTCTGTCATTTAGAATAGAAGGAGAGATAAAGGTCTTCCCAAACAAACAAAAACTGAAGGAATTTGTCACCACTAAACCAGCCCTACAAGAGATCCTAAGGGGGACCCTGTGAGACAAAGTACCAGAGACATCACTACAAGCATAAAACATACAGACATCACAATGACTCTAAACCCATATCTTTCTATAATAACACTGAATGTAAATGGATTAAATGCGCCAACCAAAAGACATAGGGTATCAGAATGGATAAAAAAAACAAGACCCATCTATTTGCTGTCTACAAGAGACTCATTTTAGACCTGAGGACACCTTTAGATTGAGAGTGAGGGGATGGAGAACTACTTATCATGCTACTGGAAGCCAAAAGAAAGCTGGAGTAGCCATACTTCTATCAGACAAACTAGACTTTAAATTAAAGGCTGTAACAAGAGATGAAGAAGGACATTATATAATAGTGACAGGGTCTATCCATCAGGAAGAGCTAACAATTATAAATGTCTATGCGCCGAATACCGGAGCGCCCAAATATAGAAAACAATTACTCATAAACATAAGCAACCTTATTGATAAGAATGTGGTAATTGCAGGGGACTTTAACACCCCACTTACAGAAATGGATAGATCATCTAGACACACGGTCAGTAAAGAAACAAGGGCCCTGAATGAGACATTGGATCAGATGGACTTGACAGATCTATTTAGAACTCTGCATCCCAAAGCAACAGAATATACTTTCTTCTCGAGTGCACATGGAACATTCTCCAAGATAGATCATATACTGGGTCACAAAACAGCCCTTCATAAGTTTACAAGAATTGAAATCATACCATGCATACTTTCAGACCACAATGCTATGAAGCTTGAAATCAACCACAGAAAAAAGTCTGGAAAACCTCCAAAAGCATGGAGGTTAAAGAACACCCTACTAACGAATGAGTGGGTCAACCAGGCAATTAGAGAAGAAATTAAAAAATATATGGAAACAAACGAAAATGAAAATACAACAATCCAAACGCTTTGGGACGCAGCGAAGGCAGTCCTGAGAGGAAAATACATTGCAATCCAGGCCTATCTCAAGAAACAAGAAAAATCCCAAATACAAAATCTAACAGCACACCTAAAGGAAATAGAAGCAGAACAGCAAAGGCAGCCTAAACCCAGCAGAAGAAGAGAAATAATAAAGATCAGAGCAGAAATAAACAATATAGATTCTAAAAAAACTGTAGAGCAGATCAACGAAACCAAGACTTGGTTTTTTGAAAAAATAAACAAAATTGACAAACCTCTAGCCAGGCTTCTCAAAAAGAAACGGGAGATGACCCAAATAGATAAAATCATGAATGAAAATGGAATTATTACAACCAATCCCTCAGAGATACAAACAATTATCAGGGAATACTATGAAAAATTATATGGCAACAAATTGGACAACCTGGAAGAAATGGACAAATTCCTGAACACCCACACTCTTCCAAAACTCAATCAGGAGGAAATAGAAAGCTTGAACAGACCCATCACCAGCGAAGAAATTGAATCGGTTATCAAAAATCCCCAACAAATAAGAGTCCAGGACCAGATGGCTTCCCAGGGGAGTTCTACCAGACGTTTAAAGCAGAGATAATACCTATCCTTCTCAAGCTATTCCAAGAAATAGAAAGGGAAGGAAAACTTCCAGACTCATTCTATGAAGCCAGTATTACTTTGATTCCTAAACCAGACAGAGACCCAGTAAAAAAAGAGAACTACAGGCCAATATCCCTGATGAATATGGATGCCAAAATTCTCAATAAGATACTAGCAAATCGAATTCAACGGCATATAAAAAGAATTATTCACCATGATCAAGTGGGATTCATTCCTGGGATGCAGGGCTGGTTCAACATTCGCAAATCAATCAACGTGATACATCACATTAACAAAAAAAAAGAGAAAAACCATATGATCCTGTCAATCGATGCAGAAAAGGCCTTTGACAAAATCCAGCACCCTTTCTTAGTAAAAACCCTTGAGAAAGTCGGGATAGAAGGAACATACTTAAAGATCATAAAAGCCATTTATGAAAAGCCCACAGCTAACATCATCCTCAACGGGGAAAAACTGAGAGCTTTTTCCCTGAGATCAGGAACACGACAGGGATGCCCACTGTCACCGCTGTTGTTTAACATAGTGCTGGAAGTTCTAGCATCAGCAATCAGACAACAAAAGGAAATCAAAGGCATCAAAATTGGCAAAGATGAAGTCAAGCTTTCGCTTTTTGCAGATGACATGATATTATACATGGAAAATCCGATAGACTCCACCAAAAGTCTGCTAGAACTGATACATGAATTCAGCAAAGTTGCAGGATACAAAATCAATGTACAGAAATCAGTTGCATTCTTATACACTAACAATGAAGCAACAGAAAGACAAATAAAGAAACTGATCCCATTCACAATTGCACCAAGAAGCATAAAATACCTAGGAATAAATCTAACCAAAGATGTAAAGGATCTGTATGCTGAAAACTATAGAAAGCTTATGAAGGTAATTGAAAAAGATTTAAAGAAATGGAAAGACATTCCCTGCTCATGGATTGGAAGAATAAATATTGTCAAAATGTCAATACTACCCAAAGCTATCTACACATTCAATGCAATCCCAATCAAAATTGCACCAGCATTCTTCTCGAAACTAGAACAAGCAATCCTAAAATTCATATGGAACCACAAAAGGCCCCGAATAGCCAAAGTAATTTTGAAGAAGAAGACCAAAGCGGGAGGCATCACAATCCCAGACTTTAGCCTCTACTACAAAGCTGTCATCATCAAGACAGCATGGTATTGGCACAAAAACAGACACATAGACCAATGGAATAGAATAGAAACCCCAGAACTAGACCCACAAACGTATGGCCAACTCATCTTTGACAAAGCAGGAAAGAACATCCAATGGAAAAAAGACAGTCTCTTTAACAAATGGTGCTGGGAGAACTGGACAGCAACATGCAGAAGGTTGAAACTAGACCACTTTCTCACACCATTCACTAAAATAAACTCAAAATGGATAAAGGACCTGAATGTGAGACAGGAAACCATCAAAACCCTAGAGGAGAAAGCAGGAAAAGACCTCTCTGACCTCAGCCGTAGCAATCTCTAACTCGACACATCCCCAAAGGCAAGGGAATTAAAAGCAAAAGTGAATTACTGGGACCTTATGAAGATAAAAAGCTTCTGCACAGCAAAGGAAACAACCAACAAAACTAAAAGGCAACCAACGGAATGGGAAAAGATATTTGCAAATGACATATCGGACAAAGGGCTAGTGTCCAAAATCTATAAAGAGCTCACCAAACTCCACACCCGAAAAGCAAATAACCCAGTGAAGAAATGGGCAGAAAACATGAATAGACACTTCTCTAAAGAAGACATCCGGATGGCCAACAGGCACATGAAAAGATGTTCAGCGTCGCTCCTTATCAGGGAAATACAAATCAAAACCACACTCAGATATCACCTCACGCCAGTCAGAGTGGCCAAAATGAACAAATCAGGAGACTATAGATGCTGGAGAGGATGTGGAGAAACGGGAACCCTCTTGCACTGTTGGTGGGAATGCAAATTGGTGCAGCCGCTCTGGAAAGCAGTGTGGAGGTTCCTCAGAAAATTAAAAATAGACCTACCCTATGACCCAGCAATAGCACTGCTAGGAATTTATCCAAGGGACACAGGAGTACTGATGCATAGGGGCACTTGTACCCCAATGTTCATAGCAGCACTCTCAACAATAGCCAAATTATGGAAAGAGCCTAAATGTCCATCAACGGATGAATGGATAAAGAAATTGTGGTTTATATACACTATGGAATACTACGTGGCAATGAGAAAAAATGAAATATGGCCTTTTGTAGCAACGTGGATGGAACTGGAGAGTGTGATGCTAAGTGAAATAAGCCATACAGAGAGGGACAGATACCATACGGTTTCACTCTTATGTGGATCCTGAGAAACTTAACAGGAACCCATGGGGGAGGGGAAGGAAAAAAAAAAAAAAAGAGGTTAGAGTGGGAGAGAGCCAAAGCATAAGAGACTGTTGAGAACTGAGAGCAAACTGAGGGTTGATGGGGGGTGGGAGGGAGGAGAGGGTGGGTGATGGGTATTGAGGAGGGCACCTTTTGGGA